>NC_090257.1:26090185-26095185 GCF_037325665.1 Littorina saxatilis
TTGAATGAACAAGTGCAGTATTATAAATGTTTGTATGGTAAAAGTCCAGAAAGTCAGGAACGCATCAGGGCAGAAGCAAAGGAATTTTGTGATGAAGAAGAATTGGTTAAATTAACGAACGAAGATAGTAATGTATGTGAAGGGATGTTGACGGAAGCAGAGGTGGCAGCAGCATTAAAGATGATGAAAAATGGTTCATCACCTGGAAGTGACGGACTCACCACAGAGTTTATTAAAATGTTTTGGAATAGATTAAAGAGCATGATTACAGACTCGTTTAATGAAGCCTTTCGTAATAATAATTTGTCTTTTACGCAAAAACAAGGAATAATTAAGTTATTACAAAAAAGTACAGAATTACCCAGGGAAGACCTTAATAATTGGCGTCCAATTACCCTACTTAATACAGATTATAAGATCTTGGCAAAGGTTTTAAATCAGAGATTGAGTTCGGTTATTTGTAAGTTAGTAAATGAAGATCAAGTTGGTTACATAAAAGGAAGGAATATTGGAACCGTGATTCGTACAATAGATGACGTAATAGAGTATTTAAATCGAACGAATAAGTCTGGGTTTATATTGGCCCTTGACTATCGTAAAGCGTTTGATTCCATTTATAAGGAATTTATGATAGAAGCATTTAGATCATATGGTTTTGGTGAAGATTTTCAAAAATGGGTTAAGCTTTTAATGACAGACACTTTTAGTAGTATTAATCACGGAGGGTGGATTTCAGAACCGTTTCCCTTGAAGTGTGGTATAAGACAAGGTTGTCCATTTTCACCCCTGGCCTTTATATTGGCGGTGGAAATACTTGCCATTAAAATTAGGAAAAGTGATATAACGGGTGTTGAATTACCCTCAAAGGTGGGCGAGGAGAGTGCCCTAAAAATTAAACAGTTAGCAGACGATACAACAATATTTTTACAGAACAGTGGTGATGTCTTTAAAGTTAAAGATATAATAATACAGTTTGCAAAGTTTTCAGGACTGACCCTGAATGTTAATAAAACCAAAATAATGAAAATTGGACAGCATTGTGGTCAGCAAAAGTTGCCCTTTGAGTGCACAGAGAAGATTAAGATTTTAGGTATATATTTCGTAAATAATGATAGAGCAATAACTGTTGAACAGAATTGGGTATTAAGAGTTCAGAAGATTAAGAAGTTGATTAAGATATGGAGTCGACGAGATTTAAGGATTCACGGTAAAATTGTAATAATCAAATGTTTTTTTATTTCACAGCTAGTATTTGTGATGCAGACGATTGGATTGCCAGATCGGGTTTTGACAGAGTTAAATAGATTGTTTTATAAGTTTATTTGGCAGAGAAAGTGTTCGAATAAAAAAGCATTTGAAAAAGTGAAAAGAAAAGTAATGGAGAAAGAAATAAGTGAAGGTGGGTTGAAAATGCTAAATGTGCACAGGATGCAAGAGTCTTTTTATTTACAATGGGTCGGACGTTTGTATGAAGAGAAGGGAGCAAATTGGACGTTTATACCACTATGGTTTCTGGGACATGTTGTTTCAGGGTATGGTTGTTTTGATTTGAATGTTAAACCGAGTAAGGAATTGAATTTGACAATGATTGGAAGCCCATTTTGGCAGAGGGTAGTGTGGACACATTTGAGTTACAAGCGTAGGATGGAACATGATAAGATTGATGTAAACAGTTTTTATAAACAGATTTTGTGGAGTAATGATTTGATTCGGTATAAAGGGAAAATGTTGTTTTATTTGTATTGGAAAAATGCTGGGATTGAACGAGTAAGTGATTTGTTTATAGTGGAAGAAAAGAGATTGAAGTCAGCAGCAGAGGTATATATACAAATTGGAAAGAATAATGCAAATATTTTATTGGATTATTGGGCATTAATAAACGCATTACCCAAAGTATGGATTAATTGGATTAAAAATAAACATATTATTGTCCAGATGGATAAGCAATTGTTTGATGGTAGCCTGTATATGATAAAAATAAGCCAAATACGAAAAATGATAGAAAAGAAAAGTGTAGATACTGCTGTAGAAAAACCTTGTGTATATAATTTTTGGTTGAGGAAGTTTGGTGTACAAGTAGATAAGGAAATTTGGACACTTGCCCATGTTTCCAAAGAAGTGAGGTTAAGAGAATTGCAATGGAAAATCTTACATAACATATATCCAACAAATATTTTATTATGTAAAATGCAAGTCAGGGAGAATAACAGATGTTGTATTTGTTGGACGGAAGTTGATTTTGTTGAACATTTCTTTTATGAGTGCATACCGGTAAAGTTGTTTTGGACGAAGATAGAAAACTGGATAGAGGAAAAGGCTGGATTGAGGGTTAATTTTAAGATGCAGGATATAATATTTGGCTATCAAGACACAAGTTGTTGTAAAAAGATGAGAAATTTTGTAAATCACGTAATATTAATTGGGAAAATGTGTATTAGTATTTTTAGAAAGACAACTTGTCAGGGATCAGTGTTCGTAATTTTCGAGTTTCAAATATTAAGTAGAAAATTTGATTTGTAAATATAAGGAATATTTCCATTGTAAAGAGAAAATGTCCATGTCTCGTGAGTGTAATATACCTCTATGTTGGAGTTAAAAAAAAGAAGAAAAAGACCAATGAAGAAGGATGCTCACCGCCTATTTACAAGAAAAAAAAGACAGAAAAAAAAGAAGAAAAAAAGAAAAAAAAAAAAAAAAAAAAAAAAAAGGAAAGAAAAAAGAGAGAAGAAAACAAGGAAGGGTTGAAGCAGCCTGCATGCAACTGAGGTCAAAAAAAAAAAATTAAAAAAAATAAAAATAAAAACATAAAAAAAAAAAAAAAAAAAAAATAATAGCCAAAGGGAAGTAATCGCTCTTTATGCATACAACAAGAGTAATGGAGTAAGCGAGAGTTATACGGAACCTTTCTCTTGACGCCTGAAAGAATAACAAGCATTGAAATGAACAAGCGACTTTCATCCTCAAAAAAGGGATGATCGCCGCAAGCTCATATGCTCATCATTGTCCAAGGCACTCTAACTAACACTTACGTACACAGTCATACACAAGAACCAGCTTTTATTCTCGACCGGAACGTGTACACTGTGAAATGTTGTTGTTGTTTTTGTTGTTGTTGTTTTCCTTGTTGGTATGTTTGTGTTCCTTAGTTGCAGGGATCAGTTGTTTGTATGTTTTTTTTCTTCTTTATTGCTGTTTTTATTTGCGGCGTTTGTCTTTAGGTAAAAGAAACTAAAAACAAATTAGAACAAATAACATTTTTGCCTGCTTGTTTGCGCCAGGGAAAATTCCCTATACTCTAACTTGCTAACACACTCACACACACACACACACACACACACACACACACACACACACATACACACACACACGGACACACACACACACACACACACACGGACACACATACACACAAACAAACACACACACACACACATACGGACACACGGACACATACGGACACACACACACATATATATATATATACTCACACACACACACACACACACACACACACTCACACACACACACTCACGCACACACACACACACACACACACACACACACACACACACACACACACACACACACACACAGCAAAGGTCGTTCCAGCTTTAAACCATGCCGTTTATTTGTTTCTTTGACATGAAGGGAATCCGCAGGCTGCAAAAAGAAAATAATAGCAATGATGTTCCGAAGGTTGCACATGGTAATAATTATTTGAGCACAAACATAATTAAAACATGTTCATGTATCTCATCAATAAAGCAGCTGTTACACTTTCTCTACTGTTCATGCAGAGTAAAATGATAACAAAAATTAAAAAATAACTCGCTTTTATTGTGATATTGTCATTTTCTGTTTTTATTTTTGCTTTTCAAACGAACCTTTGGCCTAAAACGTACTGGTCTAAGGAAGATGGGACTTTATCATTAACTAAACCCAATACGTAAACAAAAGATTAAATACAGCAAATGTAGGCGTCTGACTGAGACTTCAAAAGAGTGCATGCTTGTTTGCGGTCAGTCGTAAAATCAAAAAGGAGTTCACACTAAATTGGATCGATAGATACATTTTATTTGTATTTTTGACCAAAATATGACATTTGACACAGAACTCGACAGTCACTGTTCACCTCGAACGCTGGCACGGTCTCTGAGGAACACTGACTGTCTCGATCTGTGTAAACTAGTTATGAGACCAACGGTAGGATGGAAGGTGGCGTCAGAGGTATAAAGGGAAGCGGAATATTTACAGTGCCGTGTACGCAGTATCCGCCAATGTATAGCTCACGCACCGTCGCGGCTGACGCGCCTAGGTTCTATACAGAACACTGCACCCTTGGGCGGGGACGTAGCTCAGTTGGTAGTGCGCTGGGTTTGTAGCCAGTTGGTCGCTATCAGCGTGGGTTCGATCCCCACGTTCGGCGAGAGATTTATTTCTCGGAGTCAACTGTGTGCAGGCTCTCTTCGGTGTCCGAACACCCCCGTGTGCACACATGCGCACGAAAAAGATCCCACGTTCACAGCAAAAGTCTCAGGGCTTGGAAAACACGAAGACACGCATGCATCATCTCTCGTCTCCGATTATCATGATCGTATTTCGATACTTTGACGAGACAAACCCAATGCTGGTGTGTCGAAGAAGACAGCCACAGCGGGCTTGTTCGAATCAAAGTATCACACCGTATCTTCAACGTATTACCAATACCTGTCCCAATATAGACCAGTTGGTCTAAGAGGACGTTAAACCCTAATAGTCAGTCACTGCACCCTCATTCAAGCAAACTGCACCGCGTTGTTCTGGACATCTGTCCTCGCCTTCAAGGTAGACTGATAGGAAGAGGTGTGAGTCACACCGACCCTAGCGGCTAAGGCAAAGCCCAATGCTCGTCTCAAAACTAAAAATGTCATATTTTAGTCAAAAATACAAATAAGTTATCAATCCTTCTCTTCTTCTTCTTCGTTCATGGGCTGAAACTCCCACGTTCACACATGCTTTTG
>NC_090257.1:26100185-26135095 GCF_037325665.1 Littorina saxatilis
GGGGGGGGGGTTATGGGGGTTGCGCAACCCCCCCCCCCCCCTAGCCTAAACATCTAACTCACTTTGTCCAGTCTCGGCTAGCAAGTAACTCAATCTAACTCACTTTGTCCAGTCTCGGCTAGCAAGTAACTCAATCTAACTCACTTTGTCCAGTCTAGCAAGCAACTCAAGCTAACTCACTTTGTCCAGTCTCGGCTAGCAAGCAACTCAAGCTAACTCACTTTGTCCAGTCTCGGCTAGCAAGTAGCTCAAGCTAACTCACTTTGTCCTGTCTCGGCTAGCAAGTAACTCAAGCTAGCTCACTTTTTCCAGTCTCGGCTAGTAAGTAACTCAAGCTAACTCACTTTGTCTCGTCTCGGTTGGCAAGTAACTCAATCTAACTCACTTTGTCAAATCTAGCAAGCAACTCAAGATGACGCTCTTTGTCCTGTCTCGGTTAGCAAGCAACTTAAGCTAACTCACTTTATCCAGTCTCGGTTAGCTATTAGCTCAAGCTAACTCACTTTGTCCAGTCTCGGCTAGCAACTAACTTAAGCTAACTCACTTTGTCCAGTCTCGGCTAGCAAGCTACTCAAGCTAACGCTCTTTCTCCAGTCTCGGTTAGCAAGCAACTCAAGCTAACTCACTTTGTCCCGTCTCCGCCAGCATGTTAGCGGTGGTGGAGGTGACATTTTTGAGCAGGGAGACACCGGTGTTCTTAAGAGTCTCGAGGGCGGACGTTCCGAAGTTCTTGGCCAGGTCGCCCAGAAAGTTACCGAGCGCGGTGAAGAGGCCGGCCTGAGCAGAGGCCACCAGGAGCAGAGTTACGATAGCGAACACCTTCATTTTGTCGGAGACTGTGGGCAAGAAGGAATACAGTTCATGTGGTGGCAACAAGTTTGGCAATGAGACAGACAGAGAGACAGAGACAGACAGGGAGGCAGAGAGACAGACAGGCAGGCAGACAGACACGAACACATTCACTATGTCGGAGACTGTGGGTAAGAAGGAATACAGATAGTGGCAAAAAGTTGGCAATAAGACAGATGGACAGGCAGACAGACAGACAGGCAGGCACAATGAATAAGAAAGAAAGAAAGAAAGCAGGAAAGAAAGAAAGAAAGAAAGAAAGAAAGAAAGAAAGAAAGAAAGAAAGAAAGAAAGAAAGAATGAAAGAAAGAAAGAAAGAAAGAAAGAAAGAAAGAAAGAAAGAAAGAAACAAAGAAACAAAGAAACAAAGAAACAAAGGGACAAGATTACAAACAAATGAGAGAACAAAATAGGAAGGATAGAAAGTAAGACATTCAAATTATACGCAAAGCATTTTATTGAAAGCTATTTCTTAAAGAGACAAACACAAGTCAAAAGACAAAAGCATTCCATTTCAAACGGCAGAAATTAATATGTAAAGCGCGGAGAGCACAGTTGTGGTTCGCGCTATATAAGCTTTCCATAATAATAATGATTCGACAGGCATAGAGTGCAATGAAAAAAGACTGAAATCAGGAGTGACTACCAAAAGAAAAACATCACTTTTAAAAATATTTTAAAAAAAAGACCATTTGTTTAACCATTATAGGATTAAAAGGTAGTAACCGTCATTTCTTTTGATATAATCACCGTAGAAATTGAAAAAACAATTGAGTTTTGATTGCAATTATCCGGTCCAGTCCATCGCAATATTCGAGAAAGGTCCACGCCATAATCATGGACAAGAGTTTGGTTTGACCTCAAAGATTTAAAAACAAAGTAGCTGATCCCACATTATTCTTTTATAAGCAGTTTTTTTCTTCTGGGGTCACCTTTTATTCAAGGTAAACTGTAATCGTGTAACAGGTAAGAAAAAACGCGAAAGAAAGAAAAGGATCCAGAAAACTTGCAATGACATGAAATACATAACCTTGACCAAAACGAACAAGAAAAAGACACGAAATGAAATACAAATTAAGCGCTTTTTGGCAAAAGAAAAACAATCGAACAAGGACAGTCCATTTGTTTTTGGATTTAGGACAACAAAAACAAAAGTCAACCAATTTTTAAACATTACAAAATTAAAAGAACAACAAAATGCGAACTTTAACATAATGCTTTTGACCAGAATGAAAAACACATCCAACTGTTCCTACCTGAGAAGCAGATGATCTAAATCAGATGACGTGTAACGGTGGAAAGCTTTTTATATGATGTCTGCGTGTTTTTAAAAAAAAAATTTGTTTTTGTTTTTCGTGGATATACACGTGATATTGAGATAATATGCCACAAGTTGAAGAGAAATTAAAAAAAAAAAAAGGCAAGTCAGTAAGTACTGAGATATGTCTAAAAGAAGGGCTACATGACTTGGATCCAGTAACTGGGTCAGCCGTGTTCCACGTGAAACTGTCACACCGAAACCTGACCCACTTATTGGTCATGACTCAAACCCTACCATCTCCCAGCCCCTCACCCCCTCACCCCCCCCCCCCCCCCCCGCCGTCCTTTCCTGTCCCTGTTTCACCGCCACCACAACCTGTTCGACCTCCCACGGACCTCAGGCCAAACAAAAATATATGTTGGTTTAGGGTAACCCAACCGACCCTATTTTTTCCCGCCAACCCCAAAACTATTTTTCATTTCTAAAAAAAACAAAAACCTTTTGGCACATTTTGCGAACCATACCGAGATTAAGGAAAGTAACCTCCTTTAAAATCGACTAAAAAAAAATTAATAAAATAAAATAAAAGCCGACCTACCGACCCTATCTTTTTTTGGTGACGTTACCAACATATATTTTTGTTTGGCCTTACTGGCTGTTGCCCGCCGTACCATGCAAGAGTCACGTTCGCCTGGTCAGGAACTATGACCGCAACTACGGTACTGTGGAACTCCCTTTTAAAGCCTCTCTCCCCCCCCCCCCCCCCCTAATCTAAGATTTCTCCCATTTGAAAACCTTGCTTTTTGAGACTGTCTGTTCACAACCTCCGTAATTTTACCCCCATTTTAAGACTCCCTCCTTTTTAAGACCTGAATTTTTCAGATTTTGTAAGGTCTTAAAAGGGGGGTTCCACTGTACCAGCTGCGTTCGCTTTTGTGGTCAAATCATACGTTGTATTTTTTATAAGTCGAGATGATATCCACTTAAGATTTTCTTTTATTAGCAAGCGCGGTGTTTGTGTGCGTGCATGCGTGCGTGTGTGCGTGTGTATATGTGTGTGTGCGTGTGTATGTGCGTGTGTGTGTGTGTGTGTGTGTGTGTGTGTGTGTGTGTGTTGTCATTTTTAGTGGGGGTTTTTCAGTAACCGTTGTTTAAATTTGAAGATAAATGCAACAAGCAATTAATGCAACAAGCAATTACCTTCAAACGCCGGTTGTTTGTCGCATTACCTACTACAAACGACATCAAAAGCCGCCTTTTTTTGACTTGCCGAAAAGAATGACACCTACATTAGTCGCTCGCCATGCCAGAGAATCATTGCAAGACGGGATTGATGAATAAAATTAACAATTTTGGAAAGAAAATAGATTTTTCTCTTTATTCTCATTGAAAAAAAAAAAAATTCAGTTAACTGATCTGAATTGGTTGTTGATTTTAACGAAGGGAAGTTAGCTCTCGTGACATGAACATCTTATTTTTTGTGGTATTCACATCGCCCTAATGAAGATGACAACCAGAGATCTCTTTCATAACTACACAACTACCACACTATGTTGGGACATTGTATCACTAATCGTGGCAAATCACTCCCCAAATATTTTAAACTATTCTTGAGGTAAATAGTGGGTATACCGGTACTTTACGCGAAATCATGACATGATTGATACCTTATCAGTCATTAAGAAAAAAACATGACAAAGAAAAAAATAATGTGTTTTCGTGAAAAGGAGGGTATGTTAGTGGGTCAAAGTCTCCCTTTGAAGCCGTGACCGAAATCTCTTGAAATGATGTAACGTTCCTCTCTCCCTCTCTCTCTCTCTCTCTCTCTCTCTCTCTCTCTCTCTCTCTCTCTCTCTCTCTCTCTCTCTCTCTCTCTCTCTCTCTCGCTCTCTCTCTCTCTCTCTCTCTATCTCGCTCTCTCTCCCTCTCTCTCCCCTTTTCTCTATCTCTCTATATCTCTCTCTCGCTCTCTCCCTCTCTCTCTCTCTCTCTCTCTCTCTCTCTCTCTCTCTCTCTCTCTCTCTCTCTCTCTCTTAAATAGAAAACAAATTACATTTACTAATGCATCATATTCAAATGAAAGTACTTTGAAATATGGGGTCCCACAGGGATCTGTTTCAGGCCCATTATTGTTCTCCATTTATGGCAATGATTTACCACTTTGCATACGTAATAACTGTGAGTTGTTTGCAGATGACACTACTATTCATTCTAGTCACCATTCCATAAATTATTTATCAAAAACTCTCCAAGAAAGCATTGATGCACTCTTGAATTGGTCAGAGTTAAACCATATGTCTCTTAACCATACAAAAACAAAACTTATGCTCATAACCACAAGACAGAAACGACAAAATATATTATCGAGCATTCCACCTCTTTATATTAAAAATCAAGTATTGGAAGAAGTGTCTCACCATAAAGTCCTTGATGTAAAGATTGATAATAATTTATCATGGCATGATCACATCGTAAGATTGCTTCCCAACAAATATATCAGTTATCAAAAATAAAACATTTCTTGAATCTCCACTCGCGAAAGTTTTTTTTTGTACAATCACATCTTGTCAAATATTGATTATGCATCCACTGTATGGGATTGTGCAAGTGCTAATGTTTTGAAACCTTTAGCCAGTCTTCACAGAAGAGCAGTTAAGCTTATTATGCTAAAAAATCACACTCCTTCAGAATCTGATTATAAAAATTTGCAAGTATTACCATTTCAAAAAAGATTGATGTATAATAAAGGTGTTATAATGCATAAAGTGATGTCAGGATATGCACCGGAGACATTACGTGATAATTTTATTTTGAACTATAACAGACTAAAAATCATAACACCGACTCCACGTATTGACCTTTTCAAATCAAGCCTTCTTTATTCAGATGCGGTCCTATAGAACTCACTGCCTATTTTTCTTAAGCATAAAACAAACACAGACAGCTTCAAAAAAAAGTATATGTCGCACATAATGCAACTAAACATGTGCTGAATGGTTCATCAATTCATTTAAAATGTATGTGCATGTTAAACAAAATTATAATAATATGCAGATCTAAATTAAGTTATGTTAAAAATTGACACTTTTTATCATTGGAAATTGTACTTAAAATGCAGCATGACAATTTGTAAATTTGTATCTGTATATACAGTTATAATGTATTAAGTTTGATGTGATAGTTCTTTGATTATATTGTTTTCTGTTCTTGTTGACCCTATATTAGGGCGAGGGCTGGATGTAAAAAAGCAATATTCTTGCTTATCTATTACCCTCGATAATAAAGATTTTGTCTTGTCTTGTCTTGTCTTGTCTTGTCTCTCTCTCTCTCTCTCTCTCTCTCTCTCTCTCTCTCTCTCTCTCTCTCTCTCTCTTTCTCCTATTATTTTGCATGTATATAAATGATTTGCCCTTGTACCTACAGTCTGAATCTGTTGAGTGTCATATGTTAGCAGATGATACTACCTTACATGCAACAGGGAAAAGCCCTGCACAAATTCAAGACAAATTACTACAGAGCCTAAACGATGTTTCTGAGTGGTGTTCTGCAAATCGTATGCTTATTAATCCAGTAAAAACAAAGTCTATGATAATCAGCACTCGCCAAAAACATCAACTTTCAAAAATGACTCTGAGTCTGTCCCTAAATGAGCACTCCATTGAGCAAGTAGCTGAGCACCGTTTACTGGGACTTACTGTTGATAATAATCTCAAATGGCAGACTCACATCAATGGAATCTGCAAAAAAAATTGCTAAAAACCTGTTTCTTTTGTCAAAGTTACAAAGCATTATTAATCTAGACACAAGAAAACTATTTTACAATGCCCACATAAAACCCCATATTGATTATGCTTCCATAGTATGGGACGGGTGTAGTGAAGTTCACTTGCAGAAGCTGAACTCGCTCCAGCGTAGAGCTGCTAAACTAGTTCTGCCCAGTCCATCTGTTTCTACAAAGGAAAAGATGAAAAGTATTGGGATGTTAAGTTTAAAAAAGCAGCTTTTGTATAATAAATGTTCATTTATGTATAAAGTCGTCTATAAGGACGCCCCAACATATCTTATACAACTCTTCAAATCACCTCCGTCATATTATTCAAACACTCGAAATAACCTTGCCTTGTCAAGGCCCCGCATCGATTTGTTTAAAACTAGTTTTTCTTATTCTGGTGCGTTCCTTTGGAATTCACTACCTGTAAATATCAAGTCATGTCTGTCATTATCTTCTTTCAAAAGACAGCTCCGAAAGCACCTCTCTAACGACTATACGTCGGTGTACAATTTGTGCGAGTGTGTGTGAGGATGTGTAAAAGAGAAAGTGTATAGTATGCTTCCATTAACAAGCACACTTTTGAATTTGTTTATTTTTATTTTGTTATACTTTTCCCTACAAAATTTTGTTTTATTTGATTTATTTTTTTATTTATTTTTTGGATTTTTTTTATTCTTCATATTTAATTTGTTCTTTGTTTCATGTGTGTATTATAGTAGGGACTAGCTGTAAGAAAGGACAATATGGACCTAATGCTATCATCCCTCGGTAATAAAGATTTCGAGTTCGAGTTCCTTTTCTCTCTTTATCTATCGATCTGCCTGTCTGTCTGTAGAAAACTACTGGACAGATCTATCTGAACCTTTACATGCAAATTCTTCGAGATGATATCTGCAAAGTTTTTTTCCTATGCTTCATGTTGTCGATTTTGTTGTTGATGACGTAATATCCCGCTTTTTAAGTTGAGGCGACACTGTAGCGACCGCAATTTTCAATCATAATCGTAGAATTGTTGGTAAGACATGAAGAGAGAGAGAGAGAGAGAGAGAGAGAGAGAGAGAGAGAGAGAGAGAGAGAGAGAGAGAGAGACAGACAGACAGACAGACAGACAGACAGACAGAGACAGAGAGAGACAGAGAGAGAGAGAGAGAGACAGACAGAGAGAAGGAGATTTATTATAGTACATCCTGTACCCACACGAAATTACCCAACAACTTATATGTACATATCTTCAATGTCCTGCTCAACAAAGAACATTCAGTGGGACTAAAACATATGTTCTGATTTGCATTGCAACGTGACGTATATTATAAACACGTGACTGAATCATGCTTCGATAAAAGAGAGTTGACTTAGATTGTTCTCCAGTATCCATTCTGTTTTGGTTGCTCCTCGGTTTACGAGTACAGAAGGTGAATTTTAGTGTATTTTCATTTAATTTTGCTTTTGTGATGACAAGAATTCAAGATTTGCATATGTAGCTAGTCTTTTTCAGTTGTTTGCTTGCATATATTTTTTGTGTAGGGTCTATTTTCCTCTTCTTTTTATCAACTAAAACAATAGTTTATTGAGTTTTAATCACAACCAGAGTTTCATTATAATGTATACTTTTGCTCATGTCTATTAGGAATGAAATAAGTCTGTTTAAACAAGTGATTTCTTCTTCTTCTTCTTCTTGTCTGTTTGTTTGTTTGTTTGTTTGCTTAACGCCCAGCCGACCACGAAGGGCCATAATATCAGGGCGGTGCTGCTTTGACATTTAACGTGCGCCACACACAAGACAGAAGTCGCAGCACAGGCTTCATGTCTCACCCAGTCACATTATTCTGACACCGGACCAACCAGTTCTAGCACTAACCCCATACTGCCAGACGCCAGGCGGAGCAGCCACTAGATTGCCAATTTTAAAGTCTTAGGTATGACCCGGCCGGGGTTCGAACCCACGACCTTCCGATCACAGGGCGGACGCCTTACCACTAGGCCAACCGTGCCGGCTTCTTCTTGTCGATTACACGTTAAAACAAGTGATTTCTTCTTCTTCTTCTTGTCGATTACACTTTAAAACAAGTGATTTCAAACTGCTGCGTCCATTGCTCTTGTTGTTTTCGTAGCTACTTCTGCTATCTTCTTTGTTGTTGGTGATTGTCTTTTTTTCTTGTCTTTTTTCACTCCGTCTTGGTATCTTTACAACCAGATCTTTCTGTTATTCTCAGCTCGTGGAAATAGACGATACAATCCAAGAGTATAGATGGTCATTAATAATGGATAGCAATGTGATGGTAATAGAATCTCTGTCCTTGTGTCTTTTGTGTTTCTGGTTTTAAATTATTTCTCATGCATGTTTTACAATGTCGTAAAATGTTGCCTACACTAAACAACACAACAAATTACCATTATCAATGTGCTTTTAGAGACAACATTATGATGTATTTGAGTTTCATTGTTTCTCTCTCTGAGTCTATTGTGCTCTTAGGGACAACATTATGATGTATTTGAGTTTCATAGTTTCTCTCTCTGCGTCTATTGTGCTCTTAGGGACAACATTGGTATGTCTTTGAGTTTCTGTGTTTATCTCTCTGCGTCTATTGTGCTCTTAGGGACAACATTGGGATATCTTTGTGTTTCTGTGTTTATCTCTCTGCGTCTATTGTGCTCTTAGGGACAACATTGGGATGTCTTTGTGTTTCTGTGTTTATCTCTCTGAGTCTATTGTGCTCTTAGGGACAACATTGGTATGTCTTTGAGTTTCTGTGTTTATCTCTCTGCGTCTATTGTGCTCTTAGGGACAACATTGGGATATCTTTGTGTTTCTGTGTTTATCTCTCTGAGTCTATTGTGCTCTTAGGGACAACATTGGGATGTCTTTGTGTTTCTGTGTTTATCTCTCTGCGTCTATTGTGCTCTTAGGGACAACATTGGGATGTCTTTGTGTTTCTGTGTTTATCTCTCTGAGTCTATTGTGCTCTTAGGGACAACATTGGGATGTCTTTGTGTTTCTGTGTTTATCTCTCTGCGTCTATTGTGCTCTTAGGGACAACATTGGTATGTCTTTGTGTTTCTGTGTTTATCTCTCTGAGTCTATTGTGCTCTTCGAGACAAAACTGTGATGTCATTGTGTTTCTTTGTTTGCCTATGTGCGCCTATTGTGCACGTAGAGACAGCATTGGGTTGTCTTTGTGTTTCTCGATCTTCCTCTCTCTCTCTTTCTCTCTTTCTTTCTCTCTCTCTTTCTCTCTCTCTTTCTCTCTCTCTCTCTCTCTTTCTCTCTCTCTCTCTCTCTCTCTCTCTCTCTCTCTCTCTCTCTGTCTCTCTCTCTCTCTACGTCTATTGAGCTACCCTTAAAGTGAGTCACGGGTGACGCAATATCTACACGAACGCGCTACAGCCAGGTCTTTGCTACACATTCGATCATCCAGAACACTGTATTATTACTCTACTTGTTTAGTTTGTTTTTTTCTCTTAATTTTGTGAGGTAGAGCTCTAGTTGATGAAGATGTGGTTTCTTTTTGTTAGTGTGTTATGTTTTTCTTTTGGTGTTTAATTAGATAATTTATACTGTTTGCTGTGCCTGCGTGCACTCTCATTGTGCGTGTGACTTAATAATAACTTAATAGTGACTTAATTGTGTATTTATGTTTGCTTAAATGCCCTATGGGCCTAAAGCCGAAATAAAACCTTGAAACCTTGATACAGACTAGACGTGACGATGCAAGTGTTGATCCTTGTCGGCCTGTTGGCCACCACCCTGGCCCAGCCCGCTCAGACCACGCAGAAACCCAAAGGCTTCTTCGGACAGATCGGGGACGTCTTCAAAGACACCGCACACGCCTTCGGGGTGAGTTGGATTGCGGAGGGAGGATTGAGAGAGAAGCGGAGGGGTGGGCGTACATGGTTGGATGGATGGGGAGAAAGAAGATGGGTGGGTGGATGGATGGGTGGGTGGGTGGATGGGGAGAAGGCGGGATGGGTGGAAGGATGGGTGGATGGATGGGAAGAAAGAAGGATGGGTGGGTGGATGGATTTAGAGAAAAAGAGATGGGTGGATGGATGGGTAGATTGGAGAGGGAGAAAGAGGGATGGGTGGATGGATGGGTGGGTTCGGAGGGATGAATTGATAAATGGGGAGAAAGAGGGATTTTTTATTTTTTTTTATTTTTTATTCTCTTTATTTATATAGCGCCTTATCCGAAGTTCAAAGCGCTTTATGCCGTGTGAGATGGAATTTTTTACACAATATATCACACATTCACATCGACCAGCATGGGCTGATGGATGGGTGGATGGGGAGAAAGAGGGATGGGTGGGTGGATGGGTGGTGTAGAGTGGATGTATGGGGAGAAAGAGGGATGGGTGGGTGGATAGGTGGTGTAGAGTGGATGTATGGATGGAGGGGGGGGGGGGGGAGAAAGAGGGTTGGGTTGGTGGAGGGTTGGGTTTATATCGGATGGATGAATGGATGTGGAGAAATAGGGATGGTGGGTTTACAGGGTATGGATGGCTGGACAAATTGGTGTATGGACGGACGGATGGACAACGGACGGATGATTAGATGAATGAATAGGTCGAAGAAACGGATAAGGGCATGCGTGGAAAGGTGTGTGTGTGTGCGAGAGGACGATTGGATGGACGAATACAGATGAACGGGCGGATAGGTGATACTTTTTCCCACTGTGACAGATGATCGACATCAACGCTCTTTTAAACTATATTTTACGCAAAATTAAAGTTTGGGTTAATGTTGACGTCACACGATCTGAGTTAAATGTCATATTTTCCTCAAAAATACAAATTCGTCGAGGTTACACGCCTGGTCTCAGTGAATATTACGAATACTGGTCAAAGTTAGAGGATCATGAAAAAAGCGCGAATCAACGAGAGTTTTCAGATGGAAAGAAGCAGAGGGGGGAATAACGTGTAATATTTCCTGTGTGATATATTTATTCATTTGTCATGCGCACAATACAGAGCGCCTTCACAGACTATGTGAAGACCTCCGGTTCCAATCTCCTGCACAGCGTTCTGCCCAACCTGGCTGGTGAACTGCTGTCGGGTAGGTCAACCTCAAATTACGGGTTAATGTTTATCTATCATTTTTTATTGTTTTGTTAATTTAAGTATTTATGTATTTATTTATGTATTTATTTATGTATTTATTTATGTATTTATGCAATTGTGCATTTATCTATTTATTTATTTATTTATAGATATGTGCATTTATTTATGAATTTATGTATGCATTTCTGCATTTATTTATGCATCTATTTATGCATTTATTTATGTATGTACTTATTTATTATTTTTTATTTTTTTTTAAATGTACACGCTTTGTATTTTTTACATGTGTCTCTTCGGTAAGGTAAAGGTCACATAATTGTTTAGGTCACAGAGCAAGATTGACAAATTGATGTATTATTTTTCATTTCAATGAATGTGATGTGTCTTCAACGTTTTGTTTTCTCTCGGCGTAATAAAAAGGTTGATAAAATATTATTCATTACAGTTATAATGACTATTTTCTGATTTAGATCTTGCCTAGATGGTGACTTTTTAGTTTCGTGAATAGATCCATGAAAAGTGTTACTATGTAAGGATTTGGTTGTTTGCTGGTTTGATTAACAGGTTGTTCAGTAAGCAAATAAGGGTCTCATTTCAATTTGTTTTTGTTTTGAAGGAGGGCTCTGGAGTTTGATTAAAACGGCTGCCACCAATAAGAGAGACATAAGCGCGTAAGTAATATTCTCTATCGTTTAAGACCACACGCACGAACACACGAACACACGCACGAACACAAAAACACAGGTCGACTTGAAATAGACTTCGCGAAGTCGACTTCAGCACAATTAATATGAGGCTTGGCAGAGTTATTTACGAACATCGTTTATTGGCCTCCGCTGGCACTAACTGGGCGAAGTCCACTACGCGAAGACTAGTAGGCTTCGCAAGCTGGCCACACGGAGCTTTAGCACTCATGGTTTTACACCCCCGGTATAGGGGTGTGTATAGGTTTCGGTCGATGTGTTTGTTTGTTTGTTACACCCCCGGTATAGGGGTGTGTATAGGTTTCGGTCGATGTGTTTGTTTGTTTGTTACACCCCCGGTATAGGGGTGTGTATAGGTTTCGGTCGATGTGTTTGTGTGTTTGTTACACCCCCGGTATAGGGGTGTGTATAGGTTTCGGTCGATGTGTTTGTTTGTTTGTTTGTGTGTTTGTGTGTTTGTGTTCGCATATAGATCTCAAGAATGAACGGACCGATCGTCACCAAACTTGGTGAACAGGTTCTATGCATTCCTGAGACGGTCCTTACAAAAATTGGGACCAGTCAAACACACGGTTAGGGAGTTATTGGTGGATTAAGATTCTACAAGGACTTATAGAGAAACATATTCATGGTCAAAGGGAAATAACCTTCTCAGTTGGTGGCAGTGAGAATGGGTGCAGTGAGAATGGTTATTTCCCTTTGACCAACGGGGGTGTTTTTCCTACCTCGAAGGAATTTCTTGTTTTTAAAGACTTCGCGAAGAATGTGCAAACTCTTTTTCAGAAAACTCAGTGTTAAAGCTTCGTACGGCCAGCTGAGCTTCGCAAAGCATATACTTCACGTAGTCGACTTCGCCCAGTTAATCTGATGCTTAATGACAAACGACGTCGACTGAACAAACGAAAACTTCTCTTCTTGACCCTGTATTCGAAAGTGACATATGCGACGTCATAAGGGAGAACAAGTAGAGAAGATGTCATAATCCTAAGCATCACGTCACGTAAAACATTGTGCCACAATTAACACACAGGAACTGACAAAGAATTTCGAAAAAGAAGTCTGTCTCGGTGACTTCGACATATCAGCAGTAGAAAATCATTCGTAAGGTCGCCGCTAGGCTGTGCATGTATCGGTGTCGGATCTCATTAAGGACTGACGTTGACTGTGACTTTCATCCTGGCAGCGACCTGCAGCAGCTGCATGACGTCTTCCAGCACATCGTGGAGGAGGCTGAGAAGAGGAGCGAGGGTCTGGGTGTTGCCATTGAGGGGCTTGTCAGCAACCTGGTCAACGACCGTCTCACGCCCGAGGAGTTTGCCAAGCAGGTGCCGAACATCAAGGGTAGGTTGAGTAGGCCTACGTTGAGGTGGGTGGGGGGGGGGGGGGTAAGGGGGTAAGGAGTGGGGTAGGGGATGGGGAAGAGGAGCGAGGGTCTGGGTGTGGCCATTGAAGGGCTGGTCAACAACCTCGTCAACGACCGTCTCACGCCCGAGCAGTTTGCCAAGCATGTGCTTAACATCAAGGTTAGGTTTGCTAAATTACTTAGGCCCTTTGCCTCCAGCATAGGCCATTGGCGACGTTTCTCCATCGCACTTTGCGCTGGGCCGTTCTTTCCGCTTCTGTCCAGCTGTTGCCTTGCCTTGCCTTGCCTCTTCAGTTCTGCCTCTGTGTCACGCCTCCAGCTGTTTCTCGGCCTTCCTCTCTTTCTTTTCCCCTGCGGGTTCCAATAAAGAGCCTGGAGATGTTTTTTCCCTGAGGGTGTGTCCAATCCAGCTCCACTTTCTCCTCAGAATCTGGCTGTCAACGGGCTTTTGGCCCGCCCTGGGGTAGGTTTGATAAGTAGATAGTGGGTACCCTTTTTCGTTGCTGGCGAGAGGGACTGCGTTGGTGGTTGGGAAAAGGAGAGGCGGGGGGGGGGGGGGGGGGGGGGGCGGGCGGGCGGGGGGGGGGGGGGGGGGGGTTGGAGGTGGAAGTGGAAGGGGGAGGGCTTGTCCGCAACCTCCTAAACGGTCTTCTTCTTCTTTTTCTGCGTTCGATGTTTATGGCCGTCATATCGTCAGATCGGTGGCTACTATGAAGCCCGCAGTCTTCAGCAGTTCGGCAGCGGGTCCCCAGAGCTTGGTGCCCAGGCTGGTGTCTTCTGGCCAGTAGTGCTGGCGTGTTGTCTCCAGGTGTGGGCAGGTCTGTAAAATGTGCCCAGAAGTTTGCTCCTCTGAGCCGCACTCACATTGGGCTGTGCGTGTCACGCCGAGAGAATACAAAGCAATGAAATGAAGGAGCGTCTTTCATCCTCGCATTTAAAATGTTTTATTTTTTTTAGTGAACGCCCAGGACATTCTGCACAGGCTGACCGACGGCATCCGACAGGAGGTGACCTCGCTGCTAGGCAACAAGCGCGCCGCCCTTGACCTTAGTGCTCTCACCGACCTTCTCACCACTATTGAGACGGAAGGAAACAAGGTGAGTGATGAGTTTGTGTGTGGGGGTGGGGTGGGGATGGGAGTGTGTTTGGGGGGTTGTGTGAGGGAGGGGGAGGGGGGGGATTGTGAGTGTGTGGTTGTGGACGGGGTGGATGGTAGTGTGTACGTGTTTGTGTATGTGTGGGAATGTTTATGCGTGTGTATGAGAGTGTGTGCGTGTGTGTGTATGTGGAGTTATGTATGAGCACGTTAGTGATTGTGTGTATGATTGTGTGTGTGCAGGTGATCCAGCAGGTGGAAACAGGTCTGAACACTCTGACCTTCTTTGCCAAGAACCCCAGCACTCTCTTTGCGTTGAGTAAGTGTCACTGGAATAATGGGGTGCTCGTCGCTTATTTTTTGACAGACGGACGGACAGACAGACACGCATGCTCGCGCACGTACATACACCCGCACGCAAACGAACACGCACACAATCACACACACACGCGCGCGCGCAGATTGGTGAAGCGCAGATATGTGGGTTTTTCTTCTCAAAAACGTATATCAAAACACACAAAAACAAAAAAGATATGTCCCTTATAGACGATATTGGGAAATAACTGTCAGGTTTTTATGGATTGTGAAAGAGTGCAACCTCTTGCTTTTATTGAGGAAAACTTTCCCACGTGACATATAGCGAGTGGTGTGTCTGAAACTCGTGGACAAGGATCCCGTGTGGAAAGTTTGCCTCAATAAAAGCAAAATGATTCACTCTTCACAACCCATACAGACCCGAGTTATTTCCAGAGTTTGCCTATTACTAATTAGTCTCTAATACCACTTAATCAGACGTTCATCGTCACACCACTATGGTGTATCAAGCCGTTAAACAGTCTACCTGACTTACTAACTAAATAAGGAAGTAACTGTAAGACCCTTGACTAACAATAACGCAGACAGATTGACTAACCCACTGCACAAAGGTAAACTACAAGTTTTTTCTCTCTTTTTTTCAGTCGGGTGAACCATCTTCAGTTGAAAGCAAGAGACAAGAAACGTCAAAAAACTAACTTGACGTGTTGTACATTATTTGAGAGAGAGAGAGAGAGAGAGAGAGAGAGAGAGAGAGAGAGAGAGAGAGAGAGAGAAAGAGAGAGAGAGAGAGAGAGAGAGAGAGAGAGAGAGAGAGAACGTGTGTGTGTGTTCGTGAGCATATATGCATATTCAAACTCATCCTTCGAACTTTGTTCTAAGCATTCAAATCAACAGCCATTCGTCATATGGACCTCTGATGCCCATTAGCTCTATATGCGTGTATTTATTTGTTTGTGTACAGCAAAGGGTGCACACATTTTATTTACCTTCAATTCATACACACACTCACGTACACCATCAAAACTCAAAAACAGCTGTCTGACCTATATATCACCACTTATACTTTATTCCACACACGCTTTTTAAGATAAGCACATTTTAAACAATGACTTTCAGAGGTCAGGAAATCAAATGAGTTGTTATCCTAAAACATCACAATGAATGAGGCTAAATCGTGCATGCCCAACCCATTGGGAGAAGGTAATAACAGAGATAGCAAAGGGGAGGGAATAAGACTGAAAGAGACACAGAAAAAATAATGGAATAATCTTTTTTTTCTTTTCTTTTTAAACAAGATGATAAGAAATCTAGGAGAGTATGTTGTGTGGAAGGAACGGGGTGGGGGAGAGGTTAACAAAACAGATATATAGCAAAGGGGAGGGAATAAGAGCAGAAAGGAGACACACACAAAATGATGGGATGATGTTTTTGTTCTTACAAAGTCATAAACAAATCTAGGAGAGCATGCATAAAAGAGGAACTGGGTGGAGATGGGGGCGAGTCTTGAGAGGGGATAGTTCGGAAATAACATCTGTGCCAGGGGAATAGAGTGACCTTATATTCGGTCGAGTTTATGAAGGTTGCGGGAGGGAGACGCAAAAGACAAAGTAAAGGAGTAGAAAATGAGTGAGACACACAGAAAGCATATGTGTGTGTGTGTGTGTGTGTGTGTGTGTGTGTGTGTGTGTGTGTGTGTGTGTGTGTGTGCATGAGCATGCGTATGTGCGTGTGTACTTGCATGTACACACTTCTTTAAAGCATGAGTATGTATACCCAAAGCTGTGCCGCAAAAAACGATTGTTTGTACACAATAGCATGTCTTTAATTGTGTGTAAATATATAATAATAAGTTTACACAAGTCGTGTACAATCAGGGCCTAGCATTGGAAAAAGTGAGTTCAGCTTACAAAGGCGGGGGTCTGGGGGCCGCAGGAGGCCCCAAGTGGGGTCCAGAGGCAAAGCCACGAATTTGAAGATTTTTTTATCTAAAATGACCCCCCCCCCCCCCCCCCCAAAGAAGATTGAGCAACTAAATTATGCCATAGTCCATAGTCCGTATCGGCACATTACTTCTTCTAACTTGCCTTCCGCCTTCGGAACGAAATCCAGCCATTCCCACTTCCAGGAATACCTGAATTCTTTGTCACTGAATGGCTGACCACGTTCAACAATGTCGCTTTGAGACATTATTTCAAGTCTAGAGCCACAAAACACCGGCACAAAGCATGCTCGCGCGATGCCAGAGGAAGTGCGTGCTCAAGAAAACTGTCAAACCAAATGAGAATTGAACCGAACGGCGCACAAAACGAAAGCTGGAACTGTTTGGGTTTACCGTTTGGGAGTAACAGGTTTTTGCATTTCGGCGTACACCAAATCGAGTTCCGCGTACTGGAGATGTTATTTCGGCGTAAAGTACGCCGAACGGCTGACAATGCTAGGCCCTGTACAATGGATGAACTTTTAACAGGTAAAGAGAGTAAATCACACTCCTTCAAGTACAGATGGAAAGAAAACAATGATGCAATGAGTACACTAACCGTATGTAAGTATGAAACATGAAAATGCATTGAAGGGCCATGAACACAAAGCAACAAATCTGTGCAGTAATGCTGAAAAGGACAGTGCATTCTTACAAGAAATTACAAACGAGTTTTCAAGATCTGAATTTAAATCTTTCTTTTGAGTTACAAGTATAGATTCATTGATATACAACTGAACAGAACATGAGTTACTTTGATTGGTCTTTTAATTGCGTGTCAAAGCCTTTGCACACACACCTACACACCAAAAAAAACATTTTAAAATTTAAAAAAATGGTTCTTCCGTGAATGTACAGGAAATATGCAAAATTAAAAACACATCATATTATTTGTAAACATGAACGTTAAAAGACTATCCGACAAATTGACCAGCCTCCAAACGACACAAGACAAAACGCGCCCATCTTACAAAGACAGTATGGCACCGTCACACTTTTATCTTCGACACGTCTGACCAATTCATATAAAAGACCAAAAAAGGTCTGAGCAAATTCTACACCAAGAAGTTGTGCCCATCTTGAAAAAAGATATCCACCTCTGATGGATGACCACACGTGCGGTATCCCTCGGTCAAAGACTCAGGGTGATGCACTTCCGATGAAGAAGAAGAAGAAAGAGCTATCCATCTCCGATGGACGACCAAGCTCGCTGTATCCCTCGTTTAAAGACTCACGGCGATGCATTTCCAGTCGACGCCGATGAAGAAGAAGAACAGAGATATATCCACAGAAAGACTTTTGCACTTTGTCCATGTTTGCCCATTTTTGTTACTTTTCCTTACCAGCTGAAAAGAACAGAGAAAGAAGTCATCAGCATATCTGTAGCACACAAAACAAAGCGTTATACAGTGGAACCCCCCTTGTAACCCTTACACTGGTGCAATTCTGTAACACATGTTACTATAGCCACTGGTGAATTAACAGAGAGAAAAATAAAGAAAAACGGTCATATAGGTTGTTGCATCCATGGGAGGTAATCGGAACCGACCAAACAGACTGAGCCAGAAGCGCGACATATGTGACCCTCCACCACGAAATGAGGTGCATGTCACCTCGTACGGTTCTGCGCTAGGCTTAATATAAATCCGGGGAATGTATGGTAACAGTGTGAGGGTCACCTTAGTCACAGGCTTATAACTCAAAAAAGTTTTCGCTCTTTTCTAAAACGGTTTTCACCACTGGATAGAGCATAAAAAACTCTTTAGGAAAATGTAAAAATATGAAAATCATGCAAAGGTGACATGCGACTCATTTCATGGTGGAGGGTCACATATGTCGTGACAACCAGGTGACAGTATACGTAAAGTAGCGCGACATGTGTCGCGACAACCAGCCTAAGGGTTAAGACCCCCCGATTTCAGACTTCCTCCATTTTTAGACCTTACTTTTTTCATATTTTCTGTTCATGACATCAGGAAATTCACCCCCATTTTATGACTGCCTTCTTTTTAAGACCTGATTTTCTCAGATTTTTGTAGGTCTCAAAATGGGGGCCGAGAATCATAATCTACTTTCAATGAAAAACTAGACAAGTGCTGACCTAAAACGGGATCAGGACCCCCCCCCCCCCCCCTTCCCCCCTTCCTATGTAGAAGAATTTCAAGTCGTTGAAAAAATAGGGTTGGTCAAGGAATCGGAACAAATTGAATTAATTTTTTTAGCCCAATATTGTTGTCACTTAGGTCATAAAAAAGAGCATAGGACAAGTAGATGACAAAAAAAAAACAAACACCACAATTGCGACTGTGCATTAGAACAAGAAAAGAAGACCCAAGGGTCAAAACCAGAAGATTTTCCTTTTCATCAGTATTAAAAAACAAGAAAAGTAAGTTGTGGGAACGTTTGTTATTGACAAAACAATGCGTTGCAGTCTCTTTGTTTTTGGATCTTTTCATCAGTGTCGTTGTCTTCGTAACCATGTGAGTACACTAGAACGTTTTGCTCTTTTTCATTTCAAAACATGGACAAAAACCAATCTTCAGCTCCAATACTGAAACAAAACACAACAGTGTGCTTCCCAGGCCTCGGTCTTCTGTCATTTATGCATACATTTTTTTATCTGACGCATTGTTGTGACCCTAGGTCGGTCGAATGTCAGATAGCTTTGACACGTGGGATGTCTTCTGACACAAGATTTGTGTGCAGCCAGGACAATTTGACCCATAGATATTTTGAATCCAGGTCCAACTGATCCAATATTTCTGCTGTGTCTGGGAACAAAACTGACACAACAATAATACAAACACAGACAGACTGCTAACACGTGGGATGTCTTCTGACACAAGATTTGTGTGCAGCCAGGACAATTTGACCCATAGATATTTTGAATCCAGGTCCAACTGATCCAATATTTCTGCTGTGTCTGGGAACAAAACTGACACAACAATAATACAAACACAGACAGACTGCTAACCTCGCCGCCATTTTGCAAGCCAGCTTGAGATAAATTCTTTATCTGTTTCACAAGTGTTTGTCTGTCTGTCTCCTTGAAAGGCCTTTGGAATGACGTACTAGTAAATGTAACATTTTATTTTTTTCATTTTTTTTTCATTTTCATTACTTTATTGTCCCATCGCTGAGAAATTCGGGTCGCTTTCTCCCAGTGGAAAGCTAGCACCAACACAGTCGCGCTACCCAGGTGTCTGCGTGTTTAGGTGTATTCAGCCACCTGCACTTATGGCAGAATGACCAAGGTCTTTTACGTGCCATTGTGATGACACGGGGGGGGGGACATGGCTTCCGTCTCTGGGTCTGCACATAAAGTTGACCCGTGTCCGTCCCGGCCCGAATTCGAACCTGCGACCTTCCGATCACAAGTCCAGTGCTCTACCAACTGAGCTACCGGACCCCGGGTCAATAATAAACGTTCCAATTACCTACAGTTCTTGTATTTTTGATTCTGACACAACAATACTTACAACACCATAGGCCACATCATTGCCGATCCCAACATAGCTCCCGCCATGAATCCCGTGCCTGCACCAAGGTAGCCATCGTCGTAGCGACGACGGTACGGTCTATCTATGTAGACCACCTGGCCCGTGGGGTTGATGATTGTGACGGTGCCGTCTGGATTCTGAATCACTGCACACAAACACATAGAAACCGGTAAGCACAGTGTTCTTCAATAAAGTACAGTCTATCTATGTACACCACTTGGCCCGTGTGGTTGATGATTGTGACGGTGCCGCCTGGGTTCTGAATCGCTGCACACAAACACATAGAAACCGGTAAGCACAGTGTTCTTCAATAAAGTACAGTCTATCTATGTACACCACTTGGCCCGTGTGGTTGATGATTGTGACGGTGCCGTCTGGGTTCTGAATCACTGCACACAAACACATAGAAACCGGTAAGCACAGTGTTCTTCAATAAAGTACAGTCTATCTATGTACACCACTTGGCCCGTGTGGTTGATGATTGTGACGGTGCCGTCTGGGTTCTGAATCACTGCACACAAACACATAGAAACCGGTAAGCACATGTGAGTGTTCTTCACAAAGATCTTTTCTTAAATGCCTCCTCCTGTGACAAATAAAACGCAGTGTACTCCGAAAACAAAAAGACTGTGAACGTTCCAAAATGGAAAATTTCCTAAATAAATTTTCATTTAATTAATATACTTACCCGAATCACATTAGCATTGAGTCACCTGAGATGCTTATCACTGAAAAACGCTTACCCGGCTAAAGAATTTAAAGGGAAGCAACCCCATCACCAAAACGAAAGTGAAAGTAGCTTTGGTAATGGGCCAGTACACCGGGAGTTACCTCCCATACGGGTGTATGCCACGTCACTTCCTCTAGGAACACGTGCCTATTATCATACGGCTTTAAAAAATCTTAAAACCATAAGCGGGGCAGGTGGGAGGGAATACAGTATGTGATTCGGGTAAGTATATTAATTAAATGAAAATTTATTTAGGAAATTTTCCATTAAATATCATATTCTTACTCCGAATCACATTAGCAGATAACATCAACAAGGCGGTGGGCTAGAAATGAATCAAAACTCACCATCAAGTTCTGGACAGGAACTGGCCTGCTGCTATGAGCGCTGGAAGGCCTCTGGAGCCATCCTGTCGAAGAGCTGTGACGTCCCGAAGATAAAAGTTTATAAAAACATCTTCGGAACGCCAATACGCAGTTGTCAGCACCTCCTCTAGACGTCTGGAGCGCAGAACTGCCAGAGAGGATGCCCACGCCCTCGTTTCATGGGCTCGGGCCGAGTCAAGTGGCAAGGAGGGCATAACCCCCCCCCCTCTTTGTGCGACTCCACTCATAAGCCTGCTTGATGAGCGAGGACACCCACCGGGCCAACGTTACCTTCGACAAATCTTTCTCGCGCCTAGTAAGGAGAGAGATAAACAACAACTTCTGAGAACTAGACCGAATCGGCTGAGTCCGGGCTAAGTACAGACGAAGTGCCCTCACAGGGCAATTGACCGAATCGGGGTCATCCGGGGCCAACGCGCTGGTCAGAGCCTTAACTCTAACCAGCGGAGAGGCCTGCCCCGGAGACTGATTCTTGGCCAGGAAATCAGGCCGGAAACGCAAAGATGCGGAACCGTCCGGCTCAAAGGAGATATCTCCAGGCTGACCCGACAGGGCGTGGACCTCGCTACCCCGTCGGGCCGTAGCCAACAAAAGGAGAAACAGCGCTTTGCGAGTGACATTGAACAGACTGGCCTCGCTTAAAGGCTCAAAATCCGCAGAACGAAGGAATTCCAGGATTAAAAACAAGTCCCACTTGGGAGCGGGCAAACGAGCTTTAGCTTCCTTAAGAGCAGCCCCTTTAATGACTGCAGCTATAACACCCCCGACTCGAACAGAACGACCAATCTGCTTAAGAGTCGCCGAGATAGCGGAGCGCCGGACCCTCAACGAGGAGACTGAGGCGCCCTGCGAAGACATGAAAGAGAGGTGGTTAGCGACCTGAATAGAGCGCGGAGCCACCGAACTCACCCCTCTAGCTGAACACCAGGCAGTCCATGCCTTCCAGTGGGAAGCATAAACTGAAGAGGTGGACGCTCTATGCGAGCGAGCCACCAAGTCCAGAGTCAAAGACGACGCCCCAGAGCGCTTCAGCGAGTCCCGAACAACTTCCACACGTGAAGCTTCAGAAGACTGGGCTCCTCGTGTGGAATGCCTGTTCGGGGCTGCACTAGTTCCCCTCGCACGAGTGCGAGAGGAATGGGGGGCCCTTGGGCGAGCCGAAGAAGATCTGGAAACCAGACCTGCGACGGCCACAGAGGAGCGACCAGAAGAAGAAGGGCCGGCTCCTCCATCTCCGCTTTCCGGATTACTCGGCTGAGTAACGGAAAGGGAGGAAAGGCGTACGCCTCCAGACCCGTCCAGGGAAAGTCCAGAGCGTTCACTCGCCATGCCTGAGGGTCCGGGAATGGCGAGACGAACACCGGAAGCCTCTTTGAGTACCTTGTGGCAAAAAGGTCCACCAGAGGCTTTTGGACCTGGGCCCAAAGGCGAAGCAGTGCCCCGTGAGTGATCGTCCACTCCGACTGAAGCACTGTACCGGAACGACTGAGCGCATCCGCCAAAGTGTTCAGCCTCCCTGGAAGGTACCTGGCCGAGATCGTGATATGATGCTGAAAGCACCACACCAGGATCTCGCAAGCCCTCTCCGAGAGAGACGGGGACCGCGAGCCTCCCTGCTTGTTGATGTACGCCGCCACTGTCATGTTGTCTGTAAACAGACGAACATGTTTGGCGTACAGGGAGGGCAGAAACTTGGCCAGAGCTAGAGCAACTGCCTCTAGCTCCAGCAAGTTGATGTGCCACAAGGACTGCTCCGTCGTCCACAGACCGGAAGTAGTCTGAAGATCCGTATGTGCCCCCCAACCCTCCCTGGACGCATCTGTAAAGAGGTCCAGGTCGGGGAGGGGCACGACGATCGGAACACCTCTGCAGACCCACTCCGTGTCCAACCACGGAAGGGTCGCAGACTGGAACCATCCCTGCAAAGGGATGAGGGCGTCCCAGTCCACCAGAGGAGAGTCCACAAACGGCTTCAGCGCGAACTGAAGCGGACGTTTGTGGACCCGGCCCAGTGAAACCAGAAGAGCCATAGACTCCATCTGCCCCAAGATGGAGGCGAGCGAGCGGATGGAAGCCATCAGGAGAGGTAAAGTGGAGCGAATCTGGGCTTGGAGCTTGTCCACCCTTCTCTGAGAAGGCTGGACAGTCCAAGCGACCGTGTCGAAAGACATCCCCAGATAAGTGAATGTCTGTGACGGGGTCAGCTCCGACTTTACCCGGTTGATCGAGAACCCCAACGAGTTGGATTCTCGAAGAACCGTCAGGGTATCCTGCGAACAGCCGCTCTGGGACTGGTTCATGATGAGCCAGTCGTCCAGATAAGCCCGCAGACGGATACCCTGGGACCTCACCAGTGCACAGACCTGTCTCACCACCATGGTGAAAATCCATGGTGCGAGAGACAGCCCGAAAGGGAGTGCGCGAAACTGGTAGATCTGATCTCCCCACCGGAAACGAAGCCATTTCCGGTCGGCCGGATGCATAGGAATGTGAAAGTATGCGTCCGTGAGATCGATCGAGGTCACCCAGTCTCCTGGGCGGAGAGAGTCTCGGACAGAGGCTGGCGTCTCCATCTTGAATTTTATCTCCCTCAAGAAAGTATTGAGGAGAGATAAATCCAACACGGGACGCCATCCTCCTGATGCTTTGGGAACAGCGAACAGACGCCCGTAAAATCCCAGGGAGCTGTGGACCCGAACTCTCTCCACCGCGCCCTTCTGCTCCAGGGAGGCAATTTCCGACTGCAAGACGGAACGTGCTTCCTGCGAGAAGGGAGGCTTGAACCGCGGAGGCACTCGGGTAAGAGGCGCCTTTTCCTCCCGCCAGAGTAGACGGAAGCCCGATCTCACCACTCCCACAATCCATTGGCTGTCTACTACCGACATCCAACGAGAAAGTGCCCGGGAGGGGCCTCCCGCCATCACCAAGGTGGAGGGCGGGAGGGAGGTGAGATCGGGAGCGCTTCATTGGGGGTGTGGCTTACTTCCAGAGCCGCCACGCCCCCTCCCCGATGCCGTCCTCTTCTTCCCACCACGAGCGGCCGGCGGAGCCTGCCGCTTCTGAGCTGGCTTGGGGTTAGACGATGTCTGAGCCTGCTTCTGTTTAGAAGGCTGAGACTGTTTCACCCCCTTCAGAGTGTAGTCAAGGAACTGACTGTCCTTGTTTGACTGAATCTCCTTCTGTCTGGCATCCAGTGCCAGCGGACAGAAGAGAGACTCCTCTGAGACCGGGGAGACTCTCAAGGTCTCCCTAGTAGCCAGTTCCGTGAATTGGGACTGCGAGAGGAAGAGATCCCTCCTGCAGAGTACCGCTTGGGTGTACTGCAGGGAGGAAAGACGCAATTGTTCCTCATTGACCTTGGCCAATGCGGTCAAAAGCGCAGAGACATCGTCCGCATTCTGTTCTTCACTGAGAGTGAAAGGAACTAGCGAATCGGTCAATGCCCGAGACAGAGCCCGAACGAGAGTCTCCGCAATGGAGGACAGTTCGATCTGCCGACGTCCAACCTCCTCAGCAGAGAGGAGGGAAGCCTCGGAAACCGGCAAAACCGAATCACGCTTGATCGGTTTAGTCAGAAGAGGCAGCAATTCCCGGGAAACCGGAAGGGTAGCCCTAGGGAGTGCAAAAGACGCCAGCCAATTCTGGCTCTGATTGGGCATGCCAAGCTTCCTATTGGCCGTAGGCACGAAGGAAGAGGCTTGGGCAGCTGAAGCCACCCACTGCTGAGCTGATTCCGGAACTGGACCAAAAGGAAGCAGTAACGGAACAGGCACTGGCCGAATACCACTCCCCGCATGTGCTGGACGAACCAGTGAATGCGAAAGTTGGTAAGCCACTGACGGAGACTCGGCGAACCGGAAGGAAGAAACATCCTCCTGTGCCGGCCGGAAGTCCGCCATGGCAGAAGGAACGAATGATGCGGAAGAGTCCGCAGCCACCACCCCTTCAGGAAAATAACGAGACGTTACTTCCGCCGCGACGTCAAGAACAGACTTGAGCTTCGACGGAAACACGCCCCGCGACTCCTCGCTGACCACTGATGGAGCATCAGAATAGTCACACGTGGAACCATGACCGAAGTCACCAGTTCCGGAAGCAGAAGCATGCCCTGGCAAACCGGAAACCGGAAAAGCCTGAGCACTAACGTCATCCTGCCGCCCAAAACCCTGTGAAGGTAAAGGGTAAGCAGGACGACCATCCGCAAAAACCGGAGCTGGATGAGCTGACGTCACTCCCCCGACTGAGTGGAGTGATGCCTGCTCAAGCCTAGGCGCTTGAAAGCCGGAAGGCGCACGCTGTAATCCACTATCTGGTATCCGGAAGGAACCACCAGAAGAGGAAGAAGCGTTTCCGGCCGAAACCGGAAGTGTAGTCAACGGAACCGCAAAATGCGGAAGTGAAGACTGCACTGGTTGACTTCGCGATCCGGAAGGACCGGAAGTCAGTGAATACTCCATCCTGCCGCGACCGCCGTAGCGTGCCGGAGCGGACGGATCATCACTTCCGGCAAGTGCCGGAAATGCGGCAGTCGAAACCGACTGCCGCCGCTGTTCGAACAAGTCCGGGGCCTCGTAGGTTATCGCCGGAAATGAAAGATCAGCAAGGTATCGGTCGTGACCCGATGCGAAAGAGCTGTCCCCCGAAGGAGAACGTCCAGGCGCCTCACGAGGGCTATCGGACCAGCTCTGCTTACCAACCGACGCTGAAGAGGGAGGACGCTGCTCCAAGCCGGAAGTGGAGGACAAAGACACGGAAGCCAATGCCCGGACGTCACTGCCAGATGCCGGAAACGCCGAACTGCTGGCGACGGAACGCTGAAATTCTGCCTGCACCAAGCTGCGGATTTCTGGAACCAGTGACTTTAACAGAGAGGAAACCAACGCACCTTGTCCAGGTGCTAACAAAGAAGACGAAGTCTCCGATGTAGAGACAGGTGCAGAAGTAACAGTAGCGCTAGGCGCCGCAAAAGAAGCAGAAGTAGTAACAGCGCTAGGCGCCGAAATTGGTACAGCCAACAAAGTGTTACGCTCTTGGTCTGTAACAAGTAACGTTGCTTTGGAAGAGGAAGACTTAGCCTTAATTTTCCCCTTGGGGTCCGACTTGCCACGGCGCTTGTCTGAATCAGACATGTTGACAACAACACGTGGCAACGCGAAAAAATTTACTGAAACATAAGTCTAAACGACTGGAAAATTCAGTAAACACACGCACTAATGCGTTAACAAAATACAGGGTGACACAAAAAAAACAGATCTATCCCACCAAAAGTTTAATATTTTCTGAAATAATCAGCCGATTCTTTTATTTTTTCAGGTGAGCCAAGCTGAAATGATGTTCTAACAGCCCACCAAGTTTGAGCTTCAAGATGTCATGGACAACGGAGCATAAGACATTTATAGTCGAGGCCTATTTTCGGTCGAATTCTATCCAGACTGGTCAGCCGCAGATGTGACCCAGAGTGGTCCCCCTATTCACCGGACTTGAACCCCCCAGATTTTTATCTGTGGGGGTACCTCAAGGACAGGGTATATGGCAACAACCCCCAGACCATCCCTGATCTTAAGGCAGCAATAACAGCAGCTGTAAGAGCGATCCCACATCTGCGGCTGACCAGTCTGGATAGAATTCGACCGAAAATAGGCCTCGACTATAAATGTCTTATGCTCCGTTGTCCATGACATCTTGAAGCTCAAACTTGGTGGGCTGTTAGAACATCATTTCAGCTTGGCTCACCTGAAAAAATAAAAGAATCGGCTGATTATTTCAGAAAATATTAAACTTTTGGTGGGCTCTGTTTTTTTTGTGTCACCCTGTACTATAGCTAAACTTGCCCCACAAGCCGAGGCACGGAGAGCTACAAACAAAGTCACACGAGCTAGAAAACTAACTCACACAACAAAATGGCGACACGCAAGACACTGACACAAACGTCAACAACACGTGGCAAAGTAAAAAGATTTACTGAAACGTAAGTCAAAACGACTGAAAACACAGTAAACACACACGCTTACGCGTCAACAAAATACTAAAGCTACACTTGCCCAAACAGAAAGAGGGCACGCAGAGCTACTAGCAAAGTCACACGAGTTAGCTAACTAACTCACACAACAAAATGGCGAAACACGCAAGTCACTGACACACAAGTCCGTAAAAAACGGACAACGTACAGTAACGAAACAGCGCAAACAACCAACAACAAACGGGAACGAGCTCACCAAACTGTAGGCAAGGCGAGCAGACAAGCTGGGTAACGTGGCCGGCGGGTGTCACTCAAACACACAAGGTCAGCCACAGAGCGTCAAAAAGTGAACCGTCCTCTCCGAGGTGAAAAAGACGTAAGATAATAGGCACGTGTTCCTAGAGGAAGTGACGTGGCATACACCCGTATGGGAGGTAACTCCCGGTGTACTGGCCCATTACCAAAGCTACTTTCACTTTCGTTTTGGTGATGGGGTTGCTTCCCTTTAAATTCTTTAGCCGGGTAAGCGTTTTTCAGTGATAAGCATCTCAGGTGACTCAATGCTAATGTGATTCGGAGTAAGAATATGATATTTAATTCAGAATAAAAACACACGAAAGGTATGATGTTGGAATGTTTAATTAGGCCTAAAAAAAAAATAGGTGTGGTTACGGTAACCCGACCTACCCTATTTTTAGGGGCCGATCCTATAACTTTTTATTACATTTGTCAAACAAACAACAACAACAAAAAAAAAAAACGAGTGCAAAAAACGCAATGAAAGCGAAAGCGCCCGAGTCGCACACTTATTTCCCTGTCAAGTAGGTTTAATTTGTACACATTAGAAAAAAAGTAAAAAAAAAAACCAAAACAGTGATTGCCTACCTACCTACCCTATTTTTTTTGGCTATGTTACCGTAACCACACCTATTTTTTTTGTTGGCCTTACTGTATTGACAAAACAAAACGTTACGCAGTCTATTCCTACTACAGACTCACAGTTTCATTCTGGTGATAGCTATTTCCTTTTTCAAAAGTAAACCCTTCTTTTCATTCAATGACTTGACTTTGCTTTTTTAGCTCGGTGCCACAATCTGTTAAAGCCAAATTCTTACCCTGCAAGGTTTAGTATTTGAAGGCAATATTGCGGGAGTAGAGGCTCATTAACAGTAAATGTCGCTCATGTATACACTTTTCTACTTTGGGGATGTAATTAACATAATCTAATAAAAATAGAATATAAAAATAAAACATCGCTGGCTTGTCAATGGAAGAAATACATCCAGAGACTATAGAGTATACTCTATAGTCTCTGATACATCATAATATTAGATCATGGAATATGGAATAAACAAAGGGGGAGAAGCAGTGTTTAGTTGTATGCAGGGTTATGAGCAGTTACCTCCCTTAGTTGATTTCCAGCTGCCTGAGATTTGTTAAACCTTGCAGGGTAAGAATTTGGCTCTGACAGAACAGTGCAATTTGAGAGAGAAAGTAGGAGAGAGAGCGCTTTTAAGTTGGTTTGTTTTTTTAAAGAGAGAGAGAGAGAGAGAGGTCTTAAGATGGATAAAGAGAGGATAAATATTTATTTGAGAGAGAAAGAGACAGAGAGTAGGACTAGGAGATAAAGAGCTCTTGTTAGTTTATTTGAAGAAAAAAGAGAGAGAGAGAGAGAGAGAGAGAGAGAGAGAGAGAGAGAGAGAGAGAGAGAGAGAGAGAGAGAGAGAGAGAGAGATCAAATCAAATTTAACAAGCTTCTTTTCAACCAGCCCTCGCCCAGAGAGTGAATGTCTTCCAAAGTTCAACCACTTTGTAACACCCTTACTTTGTGAGCCTTGTGGGGGAGCAATGACTTGTCCCGGGTATCCGCCACCATATCCATTATATCCATAGGGGCTGTACGGATAGGGGTTGTAGGTGACAGGCACCTGTCGCGTGTAGCCAGAGGCGATGTTGGGATCCGTCATGGTTCTGGCTTCCTCTAGCGCATACTGCCAAGCCCTGAAAGTCACAAGAATTGTGCTCTTTACAGCAGACTGTGATTGCCTGGTGCTTATTGTGTGTGTGTGTGTGTCTGTGTTTGCATGTGTACATGTGTGTGTGGGCACACCCCAGCAAAAGTGTGTGTTGGTGGGTGTGCACATGTGGGCAGTAAAATTCTCTTTAGATAATGTGATACGCTAAAAAAAATATTCTTTTTTTTTTAAATCATCTATAGATCATCAGACTCTACAAAGATCTCACTATAAGTTTGCTGAAAGAGATACCAGAGCGTACTCACTTCATATCGTCCACAGACTCTACAAAAGTCTCATCATAAGTTTGCTGAGTGAGAGACCAGACTTCATGTACTCACTTCATGTCATCTAAAGCTCCCCCCCCCCCCCCCCCCCCCAATTTTTATTTTCCCATTATTATACAAAGCCGGGTTTTCCCTGTCTCACAGGCCCCCAATGGCTTTGCCGTGAGGGCGTAAAGCTTACATTTTCTCTCTCTTCTTGCTGAGAGAATGAAACCAGAGCAAACTCACTTCTTGTCATCAACAGATTCTACAAAAGTCGCACCATAAGTTTGCTGAGAGCGAGACCAGAACGTACTCACTTCATATCATCTAAAGTCTCTACAAAAGACTCACCATAAATTTGCTGACTATGAGACCAGAGCGTATACTCACTTCATGTCGTCAACAGACTCAGCACACAGCACCAGATTCCCTCCATCCCTCATGTCCAGTTCCAGGAAACAGTTCTTGCCGTCCTTGACTTGATCCGGGGGGTCTGCATGTACCTAAAGAAAAGGAATGCCAAGTGCAGTGACTAGTGTAGATAAAAGATCACAAAAAAGATGTTTAAATAAAAAGAAAACACACCAGTAACCAGGTTAGGTACGTTTATATCTATGATCAATATTTCAGCACGTTACTGCTTTCTTCGGGATGGAAAGCTTATCTAAATAAAGATGTTTGTATATCAATTATTGTCCTCTCCCTTGTTCTAGCACACCAATCTCTCTCTCTCTCTCTTACACACACACACACTGTCTATATCTCACTCTCACACGCACACACACACACTCGAGGTCTATGTCTCTCCTACCTAGATATCTCTCTCACACACACATGAATGCTTGCACATACACATACACATACGCACACACACCTGCTAGCATGCCAGGAAGAATTCTGTCCCACAAAATGAAACTGGTAGTAGTGTTGCTTTAGTAAATGCTATAACATATGCTTTAGACTGTGACTAATTAAGCTTGGATTCTCATGTTAACTCATTGCGGCCTGTGCCCGACAGTTTGTTGGGCGCCTCTTTGCAGCTTTCACCACCTGCGCCCAAACAATTGTCGCGCGGTTACACGCATCATCTCTGACCTTGTTTCTGATCTAAAAATAAAAGACAGGTCACAGAGCAAGGGGGGTAAATCTGTTCCCACTTCCTTCTTCTTTGTTTGGCACTTGCCGGCAAACAAAAATCGACTGAGTAGGTGTTTTTTGAGCATTTTTCCCGCGAAATATGAGCAACCAACGTTGCTACTCGTTGAGGCAGGTTCTTGACAAGATTTTCCACGACGATGACAGTGATTTTGATCCCGAATGTGACATTTCTTCGTCTCAATCGAGTGAAACAAGTGGTGATTCCAATGCACAAGACCCGAGAGCGGGCTTCAATGTCTGTTACAGAGTTAGAAGTGTTCTGGGGCGGGGATGTAGCTCAGTCGGTAGCGCGCTGGATTTGTATCCAGTTGGGCGCTGTCAGCGTGAGTTCGTCCCAACGTTCGGCGAGAGATTTATTTCTCAGAGTCAACTTTGTGTGCAGACTCTCCTCGGTGTCCAAACACCCCCTTGTGTACACGCAAGCACAAGACCAAGTGCGCACGAAAAAGATCCTGTAATCCATGTCAGAGTTCGGTGGGTTATAGAAACACAAAAATACCCAGCATGCTTCCTCCGAAAACGGCGTATGGCTGCCTAAATGGCGGGGTAAAAAACGGTCATACACGTAAAATTCCACTCGTGCAAAAAACACGAGTGTACGTGGGAGTTTCAGCCCACGAACGCAGAAGAAGAAGAAGTGTTCTAGTGAAGTACCCATCAGATTTGCACTACAGTGCCAAAATCCTCCAGACAGTGGAGGCTGCTGAGCCTGCACTGCAGTCAGGGCTCATAATTATGGTTAATGACAACAACAGATAGAATCCACTGAGCATAGATCTACTTAATACTAACTTTTCATTGCAATTAAATCCTGTTCTCACCTCCTTGCCAGTTTTGATGAGCTTGCAACATGATCGCAGAACGTAAACTTCTTCCGCTCTGGAGCTGTCCGGAGAATCAAAATATCGCAGTATGCCATCTTGGTACAGAACAAACCAGTTCTTCTTCCACCGATGCAACACAGAACCTGCACATTAATATGGGGAAAATCATTTCTGAGGTTAGTGCATTGCTTTGGAAGTACAGTGGTGTCCGCGACCCAAATGTGCCCCTACATGCCAGGTGGCCTTTTATGAGAGGTATATTTTGGTAGAGATTATAGAAAAAGGGACAACTGAAGGTATCGATCCTTTCAGTTTTAAGGGAGATGTCCGCTCATCGGAGGAGCCACACATCGCAGGTACCACTGTAGTAAAACACAAACATTGTTTTAAAAATTACAAACGAATTAGCTACCCATAATTAAGTCTTAACACACAATTCTGCTATCAATGACACTGACACAAATACTATCTGAGCATAGGGCCAGGGGTGTATACATGATGTAATTACAAATTAAATTTTTTCAATCTGGACGAAAGAATTCTATGTATGCATTGTATTAAGGTTTCTTCTTCCTATGACTTCTTCTTTCACATACTCGCCACAAGAGACTGTTTCTTACACTCTTATACTTACATGTACATGTAGGTAGTAAGAGTGTAAGAAACAGTCTCTTCTACATTTGTTTTGAAACCGTCTACGTATAAAACAAAGATTTCGAATATTTCGGAATCTAAAATCCTGATTTTGGCCTTTAAATATCACAAAATTGAAATGGAAACTGACTAGTTACATTAATTTGTCAACAGGAACTGAAGTGGAGGCATGCACATTTCATCGTGATTACAAAGAGAATACCATAACAAATAAGGCAAAGGCTACATGGCGCACTCCGAGTGTATACATGATTGATAGGTCTGTATACACTCTCGCAATGAAAAGCTCTGTTTTAACACTAAGCCAATGAAATGCGCCCTTACAAGTGGTTAGGAAATAGCCAATGAAAATCAATCTGATGTATTGACCTCCGCCATCTCTTTTTCGGAGTGCAATAATGTACACTAGCTCTCATAGTAGTTACACACACTTTTAGGCTGATACACAATCCAAGTGTGTTTGAAAGTTCTACGAGGCGTACAACAATAATTGCAGTGTAGCATCAGTTTTGTGTGTGTGTGTGTTGATTTGTCCCTAGCGTACTTTGATACTATGAATTGAAAATGAAGCGTTCATTCGCAAAAATTATGGTGCCGAATGAGTTGATGTTGTTCTCTGATCTTTTATGTACACTAGCTCCGAGAATTTAATCTACTGTAACACTAAACAGTAACATTAAAGGCCGTGTATCATAAGATTGTTTTGTTGTTGTTTGTTTTTTACTCTCTGATGGAATTAACTGCTCTGCGTTCCTATCGCAAAGTGGCATCGAATTCGCTTCGCGACCGGAAAGTATAACGTTGGTGTCTATATACAGGGGGCAGAATCTGAGTGCGTGTAGCCAGTATGTGCTATCAAATAAATCCCAACTAATCTTCTCAGTGGAGGTAAACGGACAACAACAAATCAACTGATCAACAACTTGTTAACAGTAAATAAATGACTTACTCTGTCTGTGCATCCAGCCAGCCTTTGCAATCTCCATTGCCGAAGTCATCTTTGTGATTCTAGCTGATCAGGTGTTGACTTGATCGATCGATGAGCTTAGTTGATAATTGTTGCAAATAATAGACCTGGAAAAAACAAAAAACTACGTGAGATCGTCGATTGAACAAATTTACATTTAAGTATTTTAACCGTACATAAAAATACTGTCTCCACAGTATTTTGTTCCCTCAAATTTAAAGGAAAATTAATGTGTTTCTCCTCCTATGAGTATGACTGGCCGAGGACTGTTAGGGACTGGAACCACCTTCCCAGTGAAACTGTAGAGGCAGCAACAGCTGACGCTTTTGTGTCACGAGCCTCCGCAAATTAAGTTACAGTTCCTGACAAAACTAGGCCCTTACGGATACGGACTTTTGGCAATGTTTTACGGACAATGAAAATGACAACGACCAGAGCACGCAAATGGATTCTATAACACCCCCCTTTACATGCCAGAATGATCATCCTCAAGATCGTGGGCATTACCGGAAAGAAGAAGAAGTGAGTGGAATATGGTAGCTGCGATCCAGTTTTTGCCGGTTTGATTGCAAAAGATAAAAACATGAACAGATATATATATGTCATGTGTACAAAACAAATACTTACTTCCACTCAATATGTCACTGTTGATAACACACGGCAAAGTCTTTCAAATATATGAGACACTGCCTGTACAGATGAATTAGCAGCTTCAACGAATTTTCTGGACTGGTCTACATTTTGCGCAGACTTTCAGTTTCAAGCTGTAAACTGTGTAAGTGCAAGTTCCGCAACGTAAATCGTTGGCATTTTCTACCATAATCTCGACATGACAGAGCCAATCAGTGAATTACGCCACACTTCAAGCATTAGTTAATCAGAATTACCAAAATGGCGTCTTGATTATAAGTAAAACGTAGCAGAATACGGTTACTTTCGCATTGCAGACCTTACCTTGCGAAACAATCGATGCTTGTTTACTTCCTTGAGAGATCACTTCTGCGCAGTCGCAAACTACGTCATGATCATGTGAGCGCTTGGCTGGAAGTTTCGGGGAACCTGAACTGAAAACGAAAGTAGATTGTCCTTTGGCGGGTAATCATGTTCTACCTCGATCAGCTAATGCTAATTACTACAATTAAACCACACTCTAAAGCACAACAAACACAGACATTAGAGGTAGGGGTAGGCTGAGAGGAGAAAAAAAAAGGGGGGGGGGGGGGGTGATGAGTAGGGGAGACCGGGGCTAGTCCGCCCCCGGGGCACATCCGTCTTTGTCTGTTTATTCTTACGTTTGCCACCTTTTAGTCTTTCACACCATGTGAGAATGGTGTCCCTACTTCCCGCCATATCCTGCAGAAGTTCAGAGGTTGCGCGCCCATATATCGTGAGTACAGATCACAAAAAGTGTTTTTCTTCATTTTTGTAACATGAATGCATAGCAGTTGACTTAGGTTTTGATGCATTACCTCTGAGAACAAATACTTAGTCTTGGTGTCGAGTGAAAGTGCGTTAATTAAGGTCGAGTTCTGACGAAAGTTTTGCTTCTTCCTTCCCATGTTGTGCTCGCTATCTGGCACTATAGTTGCCTGCCCGTGCGGGGGCAAGTCCGCCTATTTGTCATGGGGCAAGTTCGCCATGAAGAATGTGCAGGTGTGGGGAACAGTCCAGTTTACATCTGCCATAACTGTGACTCTGATGGTGACTCCATCTATTCTCGATGGTAAAGATTGCAGATTCATGTCTAAAAAAGACTGACGCCGATTTGTGTTACATTCTTTCGACATTCTTTTGTATTTTGTCATTGGCATTTTTGAACCTAAATATTGAAGGGAATTAAAAAAAGCTTTCCCACTGATCGGGTGCTTGTTTGACTGACTGTGTGTGCGTGCGTGCGTGTGTGTATAAAGCTTGCCCACTACTAGTCTTGTACCTACTATGGGATGAGAGCGGCGGACTTGCCCCACCCTGTAGGCGGACTTACCCCGACTTGGGGCAAGTTCGCCTACGTTAGGGTAGGTCTACTTAAAGCAGTATGTACAACAAATGTTT
>NC_090257.1:26135295-26147795 GCF_037325665.1 Littorina saxatilis
CTTGCGTGGGCCATGATAATAAGACCGAAAGTACTTCACTGCCAATCTCGAGAGGTACCCATGTAATGAGGAAGGAAGGGGGGGGGGGGGGAGTTGAGAAACAGATGTCAAACACATGCTTCATCTGGGGTTTTAATCAGAGTGATATAGCCGCCAGTATTGTCACTCTTCAAGGATGAAGATACACACATATTTAACCAGTGAAAAGTCAGTTCGCCGATGACGCGCCGATGTTTGCAGGATTGTATGGGGCGAACCGCGAGCCTTCAGCTGCAACAAAAAATAGGGGAATCCCCTGATTTGATGACGTTGCCGAACCAGGCCGAAAGTTCGACGAACTAGTTCGGCGTGGTTCGGCTGTATTAGTAGCGGGCTTTACACACACAAACACACAGCTAGCATTCCTTGTAACTCAATACACTGTAGAAGGCAAACAAAAAAAGATACCTGTTCTAAATACCGCCCCCCCTACCCCCTTTCCTCGTCAATTAGTTCTTTCTTTCTGTCCCTCCCCCGCTCAAATTGTCATCCGTTATCACAACCTTGTATATTCAGAGGTGCAAAAGTTGTACTCTGTCTGCTTGTTTATTAATCTGTCTGTTTGTTTGTTTGTTTGTTTGTTTGTTTGTTTGTTTGTTTGTTTTTTTGTTTCGTGTGTGTGTGTGTGTGTGTGTGTGTGTGTGCGTGTTTTGTTTGTTTGATAGTTTGTAAAAATGTAAAAATACCGCATTCCACAAAGTAATGCATGCCTTTTATTATTAATAGTATTTATTGTTTAGAGCCTCTACGCTGGGTGGTGGGGGTTGGCTTGGACCCGATAGATAAAATATTACAATTTTTAGCATAACAAAGAAACCAAACTCGACTTTTCGAGCGATGGGACAATAAAGTAATGAACAGAAATAAAACAAATCTAATAAATCCCTTGACTTTGAAGTAGCGCGACTCTGTTGCTGCTTGCTTTCCTCTGTGAGAAAGGGACCCGAATTTCTCAGCGATGGAACAATAAAGTAATGACATAACAATCTAACAGATCCCTTGACTTTGGGGTATCGCGACTTTGTTGCTGCTAGCACACGCACACGTGATTTTGCCGATGCTGGGGTCAGTGAATCGTAAGTGTGGGGTGGGGGGTGGTGGGTTCGGGCGGGCGGTGCTAGGGGGGGGGGGGGGGGGGTCGGGGTTTTGTCGGGCGGGAAATGGAAGAACGCAACTGCGATGAAAATAATGTGTCTAAATCAGAAATCCTTTTTGTTCGTATTACTATCATTGACTAAATTGCAGTAATCAGCATTAAAACTTGTTTTATAACAGATACCAGACAACACATGCTTTTATTGTCAATAAAACATAGATGTTAATAAGACTGATCCATCTCAACAGTGTAAGTCAAGTACCTCAGGAAAAGAAGTTCACTGAGAGTGATTAAAGGCTCACTCCGTCTCATGAAACAGTTTTCATCACCGTCTAAGATATAGTCACATGGGATAAGACCACTCTTCCAATTAAGGAATTGCCTGGGTAATGTCTGTGCAAGCTGGTATTTTGTTTTATAAGAAATAATTTTGTAAAAGGCATTGGCCTTTTGGGGGATATAAATTTAATAAAAAGAATTGGCTCACCACAGCAAGCAGGCAGTGTGCTGATTGTTTAATGTGACCAAGTGGAAGGAAGATCTTATCACATGTAAAAGCAGAGCGGGCCTTTAATATGAAAGGCATGCGAATATGAAATTCCCCACATTCACGTCAAAGACATAATCTTGGCACTTGCATATATTGCAACAGCAACATTACAGCAGAACATGTATACATGTAGGCTATGAACTGAATGCAGAACACAACCCAGTAGCAACTAAACTGAACAATTTGATATTACAGAAACTACATTACATATGCATGGATGCTTTAGTCTTGTGCACTTGGAACATTGATCGAAGCAACTAAAATGGGTCCATTGGCTTGGAGCTACAATAATAATGTCCAAGTGTTTTCTCTTTGTGTATTGATCTAACGTAGGTGGTTTTTAATTTTTTTTTTTTATTCTATAGAGAATACGACATTAGTCGAGTTACGAAACCTGACATTTTGAACGAGGCAGCCCATGTCGTTATCATCAGAGAACGACACGACACGGACGCAACGGCCCGTACACGGCTAAAAATAGCATGCCAAGTGCAGAGCTATGCAGAGCAATGATTTAAGGCGCGCAGACGGTTGAAAGGTCACACACTTTCGAATTAAATTTCGCCTACAAAATCAACTCTGCACAGAGAACACAAACCAGCTTTTGATTTGAGCAAGTTTCTAACTAGAGTGATTGTCTTATTGCGTGTAAAAGCATGGTCAGATCTGAAACTGTGAATCGAATTGTTTCACGGCATGATCGGCTGTTGCCTCTCTTAAAAACACAACTGTGCAGTCTACAGCTGCTGCTACATTATTCATTTCCAAGTTATTTTCTTTCTGTGAATTGCTAACCAAACGATAGTTTCTTACAGAAAATAAATACATTGGTCAAGTTATGAAAACTGAATGGTTGAACGAAACATCGGGTTGGGGGGGGGGGGGGGGGGTCGCACACTTTCGAAATAGATTTTGCCCAGAACGAATCTTGTTTTATTCATATGTTTATTGTGTTTGAAAGAGGAATGAATTAGCTAACTTTTCCAAAAGCATGAAGTTCATTGATCCAGCGGTTTGTTTTTTGTGGAAGTGTGAAAATACCGGCCGATTTCGTCATCCGCATATGACAGGTACATGATTTTACTTGAATAAAAATCGGTTGTGTTGCTTTGTAAAAGTCGTTTTGCTTCTAATATCATCCAATTGGCTTTAAACTTTACACACAAGGAGAGTAGACTTTGCTCTTTCCATTAATTATTGATTAAATATCTCTTTTTTTCTCGCGAGCCGATCTACGATGTAGAATTGTCTTTTTTTCTGTATGAAGCGGGACTCAGGATATGCTGAATTTGTATTTCAATCACCAAAGATCAGATTTTGTTTTTATTTTGTGTTTGGTAGTCCTTCTCTCTTATGTTAACCATTAGGCCTAATTAAAGTGAATTAGCTTTGATAAACATCCAGCAACAATTAAATACAGACAAATGGTCCATATTAGGAGCATGGGCGCCTACTATGAACCTGTAAAGAGGCCTTCACGAATCACTGTAAAAAGACCCCTATACCTCAAAATAACAGAATACAACTTAGTGTGCAAGTCAGATTAATTCAAAGATGCTTTAAATGTATCTGTTTCGGGTTGTTGAGAATATTATTTGAAGTACAACAGCAAACTAAAGAAACTTATTGAACACAGAGTGAAAGTAAATGACATTATCAACGTCTACAAAAAGAAGAACAGTTGGTAGAGCACTGGACTTGTGATCGGAAGGTCGCAGGTTCGATTTCAGGCCGGGACGGACACGGGTCAACTGTATGTGCAGACCCAAAGACGGAAGCCATGTCCCACCCCCGTGTCACCGCAATGGCACGTAAAAGACCTTGGTCATTCTGCCATAACTCCATAAGTGCAGGTGGCTGAATACACCTTAACACGCAGAAGCCTGGGTAGCGCGACTCCGTTACTGGCCGTATAAAATTTCATCTCACACGGCATCACTGCAGAGCGCCTAGAACTGTACCCACGGAATAAATTATTATGCGCGATATAAGCCTCATTGATTGATTGATTGATTGCTAGCTTTCCACTCAGAGGAAGCGACCCGAATTTCCCAGTGATGGGACAATAAAGTAATGAAAATGAAAATGAAATGATTTTTTTTTTGAAAGCTCGAGGACTAGTTATAGGTTATTTTCACCAATCTGAATGAATCAAATTAGCCTTTACCGTTTATGTTCTCAGTTGAGTTGATGGTGGTCAATATTAGGCGACACACACGTACTTTGAGATGTTGCTGTATTTTTTTATTTTTTTGTTTTGCAGTAGAAACTCGGGGTCAACACTGCTAAAATGTAACAAATACGGTCTTTGCTGTCATATGTAGAAATGTGTGTGTGATAATTAACAGCCTTGGTTGTGGACAGAAATTAATCCGTTACTAGGCGTCAAATTTAGAGTGAACGCTCCAAAAGTGCACAAACGAAAAAAGCCTGACGGTTTTAAGGTTTGTGTTTCTGCATATATATATATAAAGTTATATTGACGTCATTCTATATATATATATATATATTGTATATATATATAGCGGGGATATAGCTCAGTTGGTAGCGCGCTGGATTTGTATTCAGATGGCCGCTGTCAGCGTGAGTTCGATCCCAGGTTCGGCGGAAATTTATTTCAGAGTCAACTTTGTGTGCAGACTCTCTTCGGTGTCCGAACTCCCCCCGTGTACACTACATTGGGTGTGCACGTTAAAGATCCCACGATTGACAAAAGGGTCTTTCCTGGCAAAATTGCTTAGGCACAGTTAATAATTGTCTACCTATACCCGTGTGACTTGGAATAATAGGCCGTGAAAGGTAAATATGCGCCGAAATGGCTGCAATTACTGGCCGTATAAAATTTCATCTCACACGGCATCACTGCAGAGCGCCTAGAACTGTACCCACGGAATATGCGCGATATAAGCCTCATTGATTGATTGATTGATTGATAATTCAATAGTGTCGAAACACGTGTCTGGTCTAGGTACAAAAACAATGGTCCTCCTCAGGACTAGACTTCCTTGTGATACGTCCCCCACAAAGGGACTTTGCTTTGTAAGTCTGGGTCCCCCCTGAGGAGGGTCTGATGCTCCCAATGTCTGTGAAGGGATACTTGTTTTTCTCTCTCTCTTACTCTGCTAAGAGATTTTAACAAATCTCGGAAGAAAGTCTCTGCTGACTTTCAATTGTTTCTTTCACAATTTCTGATGTTATATATATATGTGCAAGTTATCCAGAGAGGGTGAATACATCGAATACAATTGTTTTGAGACCTATAGCACCGTTAGTTTGTCAGAACTGGAGGTGGTCCATATCAGGCAGTTGTCCATATTAGGCTATTTTCCCTTACGACCGGGGTGTGCTTATTGCGTGCCTTATGAGAAACAGACCGCGTGCAAAAACACACACACTATGATGTGTTGTCGTATTATTTTTGCTTTGGTCAATCGTCTCTAATTAAAAGGACCATATTCTGAGGTCTCAATATTTTCCCACGGTCTTCCCAACGCATGCGATGTCACTTTTCATTGAGAGTTTTCGCCACCATTTGGCAAGGAGTTATCAGCTGAGATAAAACGCCTGTAAGTAGAACGCGAAAAATCACACCTGGACTCAATCCGACCGACTGGTCACGTCTTGCACGGTAAGAGCACTTGACAGTCTCTGCTGCGGATCATAAAATCGTGGAATCTGCTGATTTTCGCACCCCGAATCTACTCAGCTTCGTCCCAATAGGCCCACTTAAAACATCACACGCGGAATTTAAATTAGCTAAGCTGGACAACTGGACACCACATGTGAGAACCACGCACCAAGACATTGTCAGCATTGAGAGAATGTTTTCGCGGAATTGTTTCACGGTTCTGTGACACTGTTATATTGCGGTGTTACGATATTTTCTTCGTTTCTGATTTAAATTAATGTATATGAAATCAAGTTAAAATTAAACACTGCTTTTTTTTTTTTAAAAGGCGGACCCTGAAAGAAATAACGTTTCCCTCAGATACATTTTATCCAGCCTGTCACGTTTTTCATTCATACATTTTCTTCTGACAGAAAAAAAGAAAATAACAAAAGAAAAATTAACACATCTGTGTGGGATTAAAATCAAACGTCGATTTGTGTTACTAAAGTTACTGACCACCATGTGCATACGAACTGCTGCTGCTGCGCCCCCCTCCCCCTTCACATCGTAATCGTATCGGCTCTGTCCCATTTTGCCCACCATCCCTCCACCTCTCCCCAGGACCCCCGCCCCCCCACCTTCCTTTTTAGTAAATAGCCCTTCAGTCGGAGCGGCAGTTGTCGCCAAGCATCCGACTTTTTTTGAATAATTATGTGCGGTTTTTAGTATCTCCTTCACAAAGGTGATCTGATAATTAACTATCTTATTTTTGAAAGCAAACGACAAATTCGCCTCAAAACATTTTATTGACAGTGCATCCATATAGAAAAGGTAGCAAAAAAGCTTGCGGGGACAAAGTGGGCGAGGGAGAGCCTGGGTGGTCAAACGGGGGCCGTGCCATGCCACAATGTCACCTGCTGGTTAAACGAAAGGTTTAAAGGAACAGACTTGCTTTTTGTTTTTATCGCACACAATATTTTGATCTTTTGATCAGTCAACCATCAATTTTGTACATCAACCCCAACAGGGTTGTTGTCCAAAAATAAAAGAATTGCACTCTGTCCTAAAAGTGAACGGTAGTTCAAAGTTAAAGGGATATTGACCAAAGAGCTTTTGAGGAACAATAAAAGACTCTCCCCAAAATAAACACGCAAAAAAACACCCCACACAAATAAAAAAAGAAAGAAAAAAGCAAAACAGATTTACAAGGAAATTAATTATGTTTATGGTTTGCTAGCGCTGTTTTTATTTTATTGTATAATAAGCATGCTGATACCGGGATGCAGTATTCGTTAAGTGTAAAAGATATAATGCTCACTATTTAAATGTGAATAAAAAAACAAGAAAGGTGGGTATTTTATTTTATTTTTATTTATTTAAATGTGAACCAGAAAAGATGCATTTCATTTTAACTTAATGGTGCCGTTAAAAACAAAAACTAAATTCTTGGTTACAAAATCAAATGAACCTTTAATTAGTAGTCGATAGTTTAGTACTATTTGTCACTTTTTTAGAGGTGGTTTGACTGAGTTGCCGACTTCTCCGCTTTAATTCCTTTTCAGTTTTATCTGTACACTCTTCGTTTTCACGGGATATGTGTAACACTTTTCCCGACCTCGCACATGATGAACAACATTCATTGGAGCGATATGTTTTCACCGGGTTTTCATAAAATTGTTTTTCATGCCACGCTATTATCGATTACCTCAAAATAAACAAGTCGCGTAAGGCGAAAATACAACATTTAGTCAAGTAGCTGTCGAACTCACAGAATGAAACTGAACGCAATGCAACGCAGCAAGACCGTATATACTCGTAGCATCGTCAGTCCACCGCTCACGGCAAAGGCAGTGACATTGACAAGAAGAGCGGGGTAGTAGTTGCGCTTAGAAGGATAGCACGCTTTTCTGTACCTCTCTTCGTTTTAACTTTCTGAGCGTGTTTTTAATCCAAACATATCATATCTATATGTTTTTGGAATCAGGAACCGACAAGGAATAAGATGAACGTGTTTTTAAATTGATTTTGAAAATTTAATTTTGATAATAGTTTTTATGTATTTAATTTTCAGAGCTTGTTTTTAATCCAAATATAACATATTTATATGTTTTTGGAATCAGCAAATGATGGAGAATAAGATGAACGTAAATTTGGATCGTTTTATAAAAAGAATATTTTTTTTACAATTTTTAGAATTTTAATGACCAAAGTTATTAATTAATTTTTAAGCCACCAAGCTGAAATGCAATACCAAAGTCCGGGCTTTGTCGAACATTCCTTGACCAAAATTTCAACCAATTTGGTTAAAAAATGAGGGCGTGACAGTTCCGCCTCAACTTTCACGAAAATCCGGATATGACGTCATCAAAGACATTTATCAAAAAAATGAAAAAATATATCTGGGGATATCATAACCAGGAACTCTCATGTCAAATTTCATAAAGATCGGTCCAGTAGTTTAGTCTGAATCGCTCTACACACACACACACAGACAGACAGACAGACAGACAGACAGACACACACACACACACACACACACACACACACACACACACACACACCCACACACACACACACCACGACCCTCGTCTCGATTCCCCCCTCTACGTTAAAACATTTAGTCAAAACTTGACTAAATGTAAAAATGAAACAGGATTTTTTTCAGTAAATGTAAGCTTACAGGGCTGCCGATGGGGAAAGACTGATTCACCTAAACAAATAGCAGTTCACATCGGTTGATGATTCTTCAGTCCCACGGAACTTGGTCCATTAGGGAGTAGCCTTACATCACGTCTACAGTCGTTGACACAATCTAAAAACTCTATCAAATTACTCCGCCAAAGTTCCGACAAACCTACTACACATATGCGTCGTCTATATATGAGCTTAAAAAAGTGTTTATTTTCAATAAAAATCGGTTCGGGTAGCGATGTTATGTTAATCTAGCAAATCAATATTAGTTTTTTTTTAAAGAGTTAAATTCAGGTAGCACTTCATTTGGACAGCCTCGACACGTATGTACATATATGCCTTGAGAAAACGGCCGTTATTTTCGTGTATCTCTTCTTTTATCGGGAATCAATCAATCAATCAATGAGGCTTATATCGCGCATATTCCGTGGGTACAGTTCTAGGCGCTGTGCAGAGATGCCGTGTGAGATGAAATTTTATACGGCCAGTAGATTGCAGCCATTTCGGCGCATATTTACCTTTCACGGCCTTATTCCAAGTCACACGGGTATGGTAGACAATTATTAATTGTGCCTAAGCAATTTTGCCAGGAAAGACCCTTTTGTCAATCGTGGGATCTTTAACGTGCACACCCAATGTAGTATACACGGGGGGTGGTTCGGACACCGAAGAGAGTCTGCACACAAAGTTGACTCTGAAATAAATTTCCGCCGAACCTGGGATCGAACTCGCGCTGACAGCGGCCAACTGAATACAAATCCAGCGCGCTACCAACTGAGCTATATCCCCGCCCCGGGAAGGATAATAACAGCGGTGGGGTTTCAGTCAGCCAGCTTCAATTTCAGATAATGTTAGGATATTTCAAAATGCAAGGGGGTGGGTGTATAGAAAGGGGGGTATTTTCTCTGAATCGTTTATAAGGAAGGAATGAATGTGTTCAGGTAAGTATGTTAAAAGTAATTAACCGCTGAACTCACCCTCTCTAAAGAGGACACTTCACACCAATCGCTGAAGTTTTCAAGGGGTCATAGAGTACACACATTGGACAATAGAGAGGCCGTAAAAGGGTCGCGTTGCCATTGGTTCACCTGACCACGTGATCAGCCTCTGCACAAAGCTCCGCCCACGGTCATCGAAACCTTTTCTAGTTCAGTCCTGGCTCGGGGCAGGGTTTTTTGGTGTTTTTTTGCCGAACGATGTAGGCGTCTCCTTGGAATTGTTTTGATTGGCGTGCGGAGCGGAGAGTTACAAATTACTTTAAAAGAAAACACTTTAGTTACTTCTCAGATAGAGCGAGTCGCAGAGTGTTATGTATGGTCCGACTGAGGTGCCAGTAGCGGACGTTTTAAATGGAAACAAATTGAAACAACTTTTACATATTGCTTGAGAGAAAAAAAGGGGTTGAGGGCCGTTAGTTCTATCTTGTAATAAAACTATTCGTTTTCAACATTTTAAGTGTGAGCCCTGTGCAAGTCTTTTCTCTCGTTATATTAATTAAAAATCAGTTAAATGCATCAATGCTCTCATTGAGGCTTGAGAGATACAAATGTACCCGATTTTGGGTCATCTCACTCAAATATTTACTAAGGTAATTCAAAAACAATAAAACTTATCACCAAAAGATAGTACTAATCGTCATAAAACAAGTTTTCTTCTTGAAGCCGATTGGGCAAAAGGTCTGATTTTTCCTAAAAATTAAAACGCCAAAAACGTCCGCTATTGACACGTTAGTCGGACTATAGCATGCACACAAACCCTTGAATCACCAACAATCTTTGTAAGATATTCCGTGATATTGTATTTAAAATTAAGAGTCAAACAGACACAGAGATTTTCACCTTCCATTTCTCTGTCATGGAGGCGCGCAGAGGCACGACGTAGAGAGAGCCATCAGATAACCGCGACGTAGGTTTGGGGAGTCGGGTCGGGCACTAACAGTACAGTTTATTTTACTGAACTGTACATTAATTATCGCAACAGGTTTGAACAGTTCGCTTTACATTTGATTCTGTCTCTCTCTGTCTGTGTCTGTCTGTCTGCCTGCCTGTCGGTCTGTCTGTCTGTCTGTCTGTCTGTCTGTCTGTCTGTCTGTCTGTCTGTCTGTCTGTCTGTCTGTCTGTCTGTCTGTCTGTCTGTCTGTCTGTCTGTCTGTCTGTCTCTGTCTGTCTCTGCCTCTCTCTCTCTCTCTCTCTCTCTCTCTCTCTCTCTCTCTCTCTCTCTCTCTCTCTCTCTCTCTCTCTCTCTCTCTCTCTCTCTCTCTCTCTCTCTCTCTCTCTCTCTCTCTCTCTCTCTCTCTCTCTCTCTCTTGCCCGTTCGAGTTCCTGAACTCAAAAGGGCAAGTGAGTTACCGTGACGATTCTGTGTGTCTAAACTTATCACTATCGTGATATTGTGCACAGGTTCGTGTTCTATGGTAACTGGAGTTGTGAACCTACGTTTAAAACCCCTTTTGTTTTTGCTTCGTAGCAAAACCCGTGAGAAGAGAAAAGGTGGACTGTGTCTTTAAGGATAGATCTTCAACTGTGTACCAGCCCTGCATTGTGTGTGAGCATAATCGCGCTGCCTTCATCATATTGAGGAATCTTCAAACTAACTTTGTTAACTGTGTTCTACAGCTAAATTCGTGACCTGACTTGGACGTGCTCGCTTCTTATACGTGCCTCAGGTCGGTCACGCTATAGTGACGGCATTGTATGTGTCGTGCCCTGAAGCCATTGGCTTATTTTCATCCGCAAAGAAAGCGGCTGGTCTCCTTAATTTCTGTGAACGTTTTGTTCATCTTGCATTTAAGCTTATATTATCTAGTATCCCATTGTTTGTTGTGGGATTTGCTTTACCTTTTGTTCGGTCACCCTTCATTTTTAAGCAACAATTTGTTTCTTTATTTTTGATTGCATACCTTTGTGTGCTGCTATCTCATCCTGTATCATCCTGTTCTAAATAGCAACTATAATTCGTGTTGTGGGAATCTTGACATTTACTTGGAGAAATCCTTGTGCGTTTATGATATACTAGAACTGTTGTTTTGACTGCTCCGGATACTCATATTTCCGGATTTTCCTTGCTTTATTATCTACTGCTGTTTGTTACAATATTGCACTTCGTCCTAATGTCAACAACATCAAACACTGTTCTCCGTATAGGGCATGTAAATATTTATCATTTAGTCAACAAAGTACACGATGTCTGTGTATTGCTAAACCAGCAACCAGAGCTGGTACAGCTCTTCGGTGTAAGTGAAACGCGTCTAGATTCGCGTATCTCAGACAGCTTTGTTATTATTCCGAATTATTCGGTTTTACGACGGGACAATGCACGAGTAGGCCAAACAGGCATCGCTGTTTATGTTCATCAGTCCATTGCTGGGATTGTCAAACGTAGAACTGATCTTGAAGATGAAAATGTTGAATGTATGTGGTTGGAACTAAAACATGACAAATCCTCTCCCTTGCTTATTGGCTATGTGTATCGTAACCCTGCTGAAACGTCAAGGTGGATTGATGATTTTGTTTCTATGATGGACAGAGTGAAGGCTCGTGACGAGAATGTTGTATTGCTTGGCGATTTTAACATTAACCTACTCAGGCCTCAAACAACGTGGTGCTCAACCACTGCTCTGTTTGGTCTTCATCAGCTGGTTAAAACCCCTACAAGAGAAACAAATACTTCATCAACCCTGATTGATCATATTTACACTGATAGTAAGAATATCGTTGCAAATGCGCAAGTAGTGCATTCCAGTTTTAGTGACCATCATTCTGTTTTTTGCTCGATTTCTCTTAGATTGCCAAAATCACGTCATAAAGGCCACACAACAATCGAATACAGAAATTTCAAGTATTTTGATGAATCTGCCTTTTTCTTTGACCTTAACCAAGCCCCATTTTATAGCGTATTCAATTGTAGTGACGCAGAGGGCGCTTGCAATATTTTTCACCATATTTTGTGTTCAATAATTGATAAACACGCACCACTACGTCAGCATAGAGTGAAACATCCCCAGCTCCCCCCTTGGTTAACCTCAGACATTATCGAGGCTATGGCGATGCGTGATTATTTTAAAGAGCGCAACATGAAAACAGAGTATAAACTGCAAAAAAATAAAGTTTTAGACACAGTGAGACAAGCAAAGGCAGAATATTTTAATAAACTGATTTCTGAAAAAAGGGATACAGCTACAATCTGGCGAGCAGTGAATGAAATTCTTGATAAATCTAGGAAGGGATCAACCAATACTCATTCACAAATATCTCCAAATGATTTTAACAAACACTTCATTTCGCTAGCAGACAACCTAAAATCTTGTCTCAATCACAATGATTCCCTTGATACGGATGATTGTTTTGAAAAATTAAAAACATTCTGTGGACAAAAGTTGACTCAAACTTTTATTAAAAACAAGCTCTGAAAATTAAATACATAAAAACTATTATCAAAATTAAATTTTCAAAATCAATTTAAAAACACGTTCATCTTATTCCTTGTCGGTTCCTGATTCCAAAAACATATAGATA
>NC_090257.1:26155295-26227795 GCF_037325665.1 Littorina saxatilis
GCATAAATTTGTTGGTACTTTTATGGGAACCTGTCTTGGTTCAGAAAATGTTGGAGAGTTCCCTGGAACCTTCCCGAAAATCCTGCAACATGTTCTAAGGTTCCCTCCAAAGTTCCGGAAAAACCATCTATATGTTCCTGCCCAAACACCTAGGTTCCCGTATAGACACCTACACACACACTAACGCACACACATAGACACACACACACACACACAATCAGCAATGCTTCTCCGTCTGCCAGCTTTCATGTTCATGTTCTGGTCCTGTTTCGCGATTTCTTTGACTTCAAGTTTGATTCAAAATCCCCAACAGAAGCGTGGTACATTGTGGTAAGAAGTACTAAGAGTTGGTAGTTTATTTTTCAGGATGCCGCGTATGTTCTGCGCACTTCCGGTCTCGGTCACCTCCTACCCGAATCCTCCCGCAGGCAGTCCAGTCACGTGATGGACGAGGTGAAACTATTGGCTGATTATCACTTCCGCCTGTGGGATCGTCGACAAGCGTTGAAAGCTTGCCTGGACAGAGTGGGACTTGCCAGAAGACTGTGGCGAGCATTTCAGCTCAACGGGTACATTCCGAATTCTGAACCTTTTCCTGAAGAACTTCTAACTGACCAGCTGAACGAATTCACGCTCTCTGAGGCGAGAGACATATTTACGAATCACGTGATTTCTGTGTCATCTGCTTCGTCGCTCAGTCGTCTAGAGTGGTTGGCCTTGAGACGAAGAACAATGATGGCGGCTTACAGAGAGGTTCCGATTGAATTGTTGAAGTTGGTGCAAGAAAGATTCAAACTGGACTTTGAACTTTTTCAATACAATCCAGCCCCGGGGGAGTTATTTGTGAAAAACGTTTAGATTTTAGGGAGGTGAATGTAGTAATGATTTGAAATATCAAGAACTGTTATGTTGGTTTGTGGTATCGGTGAAGATGATCACCAGTGCTAGCGATAAACGATTGTGCACGGCAGATCTGAATTCAGAAAACAACCAAACTCATGGATTTTATATTGAGAGTCATGTGTTGCTGGTTTAAATGCGGTATGGTTGTATTGTTTGCTCCAGAAATGTATATTTTGTACGTTAGAGTGTTCTGAACTTTTGAGTCGCAAAAAGTAGATCCACAATGTGTACAGTCTGTACCCATGAGCTATCGAGGACTCAGGCCCGTTGTTGGGTAAGTGATTTTGGTTGTTGGGTAAGTTACCGAAAAATAACTAGCCCTACAAGTTTACAGAGAGAAAGAAGCAGAGGGGGGGGGATAAGTTTCGGTAACTTACCCAACAACGGGCCTGAATCCTCGATAGCACACAGGTTGATGAGCTAGACTTTGAGGGAACTACTTTAGCGATTGAAAAGTTCCGAACGCTCTAATGTATAAAATATACATCTCTAGACCAAACAATACAAACATACTGCATTAATTTAAATTAGCAACTACAGGCTTGAACACATTAATCTCCATATCAATTCCATGAGTTTGGTTGTTTTCTAAATCCAAATCTAACGATCAGTGCAGAGAAACTCGCTTTAGATCTCTTAGGAATGCAAGCAAACTTCCAAGGCAAGTAACTCTCGTACTCTGTCTAGCGATAAGAGTAGTTCCCCTTCCAAATTTTCTGAACTGAGTTGCTTGGACAAAAGACTGCAATCCGACGGTTAGTTTTCGACAATATTTCATTTTATAAACAGATTACACGCAACCAAATGCACACATCTCTGTCACGAAGTGGTTTGCATGTGAATTTATTATGCGTGTTCTGCCCTTTTGCACTGTCTCTACTCTTTCACACCAAACACTTCAAAAACAGAACTTGGGAGGGTGCAGGCTCATTAATTCCTCAACCAAAAACAACATTATACTTCTTCACTTTACCTACATCAATACGAAACAACTTTTCGACACACAGTTCGCACAATCCTCCAACTTTCACTCAAGGCATGTAAATACCTATTATAACAATACTTTCTCAAATATAGAGTTTAACGCACACAAGAAGGTACCAACAGACACTCACGAGTTCGTCTCACGGCTCACTGCATGTCGCCAGTTCACTTGCTTGTCTCGCTGATTCCTCGTAGAATAATGAATTCAGATGCCAACACCCAGAGATGCTAACACACACCTTTCGCTGAAGATGCCACACACACCTCTCACTGAAGATGCCAACACGCACCTTTCACTGAAGATGCCAACACACATCTCATGGAAGATGCCCACACACACCTTCCAGGTTTCTCCCCGAGAAACCCTTCCGCCCGTAGCGGAAACAACCGTCGTCGGCTACGACCGGTCTCGATGAAGACTCCACTCGTCTAGTCATCTGCGCAGAGGTGGTCCCTTGCTTCCACCGTCGTCTAGCGCTTCTCTCGTGTAAGGTCCCTCCCTTATACGCCATGGAAATCCCTCATGGAAACTCCTAAAGAATTTAACCAAGTCTTAATACAACATTCTCTAAAACCATCTCTTCTTCCAAACGTTCATGTACCACTCATACATTCTCGTTCATTCCACGTTCACATTCCGTACAGATTCAATATCCAAACTAACACTTAATCAATGAATAACACTCCCCATACAAAGCATGACCATCTTAAACATAACATAAATGCGTAGCAATTATGTTCAAGAAATTCCCCATAAAAAACCCGTGAAACAATTACATCATGAATTCTCTCAACGCTTCACACTAAGATTGGGTGCACTTTATACACACTAACCTTTACGCTCCAGCTTTGCATTCCAACGTCAATAATATACAACATAGTAAATCATTTACCTTAAGAGACCCGTCTCTTGAAAGAGTACTTGTTCCCAGAACAAGCCTGACACACGCTGAACAACCTTCCCGGTTGGAAATCTCACACGCTGTGACGTTAGTTACCCCTGACCAGCTACATGTCTCAAACACAACTCACATCAAGCTAAGCCAGTTTTACGTGCAACACCCGAAACACGTGAATAACGCCAGTCCGGTCAGCTACCCTCGCCTGTACAACATTTAGGGAGGTTAAAAACACGACGTGGTTTCACCTCACAAATATGCTACTCACATCTTTGTGACATCCCCCTTCCCGGGGAAAAAAGAAAATTCTTGAGTTTTCTTTTGATCAAAGCAACCTTCTTTTTCCACACATCCCATAAACCTGTGGTATGCTCTGATCTACGAATGACCTGGACAACATGTGTGTCAACGTATTCCTGTCTCATGCTATTGGATGAAGCTCGAATCCTAATTCTTGCCGTTAAAGACACCACCGCATCACATGTTTTGAAAATGTCTACCATCTTCCCACACACCTGTTCCATATCATCCTTATGACTATCTGTCAAACCAGGATCAACAACAATATCTCCGCTTGTCTCTTCCTTCCCCTTAGGCAATGTAGGTAACGGCAACGTTTTCCTCTCCTCAGTCAGAGGTAACACTGCAACATTTGCCTCCCCACATTTATTTGGGAAAACATCATGACTGCCCCAGTCAGATCTCAGTGGAATGTCTTCGCGATACCCACTACTTACTTCCTCAACATCAACAACTTTCTCTGCACAAACTGCATACTTCTCATCCTCTCGTGACACACTCAACACCTCTTCCAATGTCTCATCTTCTCTCAGCAAACTTTCCAGATCCTCCTCGTTAACCGACAAATCAGGAGTAACCACATTTTTCAATGGCACCGGGGAATCCTCCAGTTTCTTTTTGGCTTTTGCCCTACTCGAACCACACACGACCTTCTCAAGTACCATGTCTTCAGTGATTTTCTTGTGACTTACATCAGCACACAATCCAACCCCCTGCGTATTCCCAAGGAACAAATCTACTCTGGGTACCACACCCTGAAGATTACCTATCACTAGGTCAGCGACTGGGTCTGTGAGCACACAACATTTCAACTTTCCCTGAAAATATGGGGTATCGACAACCACTTCCGCCAATGAATACAAATCAATCCGTCCACTAAAACCCTTCACTTTTTGGACCTCTCCCTTTATGTACTGGCTTGGTAAGACCAACGACTTCCTTACCCCAGCTACATTAGCTCCTGTGTCTCTCAGTACTGAAACTTGCTTCCCATTAACGAGACCTTCCGCTAATGGCAACGACCCGAATGCCGCCGAGCTAACCAACACTCCAGCGTCCTGACAATCCGCTACCGACTTCGCTGAATATGCTACCTGAATACATTCTCTAGCGTAATGGCCAAACTGCCCACATCTGTAACATGTGTCCTGATTCTGCTGTTCAGTACCTGTACCTCTAGTACTTCCTTGCTGCCATCCTCTTCTACCCGGCCTACGATCATCTCCTCTGCCTTGAAACCTGGTATTTCTGCTCATACCCTCTTGTCTTCTGCCACTATCACCTTGACCTCGATTGTAAGACTGACCCGATCCACGATTCTGATTGAACGCTACGTTTCCAGTTCCCACAGGAGTTACTTGACTCTTTCTGGCCAAACATTTATTCGGATGGGCTGATTTGTACATTTCTGCGCTAGCAATCATGTCTTTTGAATTTTTACAATCACGTTCTTTCAAAAAGACTGCCAAATCAGTGCATACACTGGTAAGAATCTGTTCACACAACACAAAATCAAACAACGCTTCATATGATGTCTCTATATCCGACAACCTCAACCAACGGTTGAACAAATGCGTCATCCTTGTTACGTACGTACCAAAACTTTCATCAGCCTCTGGCTTCGTACTGCGAAATTTCTCCCGAAATCCCTCTCGAGTGCACTGAAACTTCTTCAATAACTCTTTCTTCAAGTCTTCATACGACAAAGTACCCGTTGAAAACAATGAATGAAACAAAGACAACGCTCCACCCTCCAGATAAGCTGATAAGTACGTAGCCCACTCTGAATCATTCCATTTGTTCGCCTTTGCATGCGTTTCAAATCTGAACAAGAAACTGTCAATGTCATCCTTATCTTCCTTGAACATGGGGAGTTTTGGGTACTGGGGCCTAATGCTGGGACCTGATCTTCCACCTGCATTTCCACCCGTACTTTGCTGCGCTTCTGCTTTCTTAAACTCCAAATCCATTTTCCTCGCTTCAGTATCTGCTTCTAGCCTCTTTGCATCTAATTCCCTATTTGCCTCAATTTGTAATTTCTTTACTTCTGTTTCCTGTTTCTTTGCTTCGGCCTCGAGAGAAAGGGAGAATGTACGTTCTGGCTCACCGATTCCGACAGACCCTAAATATTAACGCAAAATAGGCTTCTGGACTAAACTTTTACTAAAATGAAACATGCGACAAAATCAGAAAAATACTGCATAAATCCATACAAAAAAAAAATACAGTAAAGTAAGGTTGTTTTGAACCAATGCCGGGTCTGTCGGAATCAGTAACCCAGAACGTACATTCTCCCTTTCTCTGATACAACGCTAAATTTAGTTTCCATTGAAATATTAACTAGTTGAGCCACTCCAAACAGCCAGCGTGTGTTTCGATCCAATCTGCCCTTCGTCGGCAAGCCATAACTACCGTATTGATCTGGTAAAAACAAACAGCAAGCCTGTCTTCTATATTCCTCCAATGGCAAGACAAGATTAAATCATGTGATAGCAACAGTTACGTCACGTCCGCCCAACACTTGGTGTTGATAACAACCCGATCTAGTTTGTGTTGTTAGCAACCAGGCAGACCTGTCTCGCCATTTCGTATTGCGGTGCTGTTCTGTGAGGACGTGTATGTGTTTCAGTGAAAAAAGTGCTTAATTTAACAAGGTGAATGTCGCAGAATTAGAGAAAGAGCTTCTTGAATCGCAAAATGTTCATCAAGAATTGTTAGATTATTCTAGGCGGTCAACAACTTTAATTCTACCTGACATGGAACAAGCTTGTAATGTCCCACTACCAGCGCCAACACCATCAGAATTTTGGACAGAAGAAGAACAGCATGTACTAGAAGAGAATAGAAAATATTTTGAGCAGATGGCCTTAATAGCAGTTAAGGCTAAAACAGAAGGATTAATGAGACTGCCCAAAAAACCAAAAAGGAAGATAGAAGATTTGTTCAAAGAAAAAGACGGAAAGAAAAAGAGAGTAGAACCAACAACGCCAAGTGATTTACATCACTATCTCGTTTCAAACCAAGCAGATGTTAGCCATGCTATATCCACAGAAGCTTTCACAAATGCTTATTTTGCTCAAGCAGAAAATGAAAAAGATATTGTGGAAAGACTGCAAAAAGGGATGAGAAATCTCAAAAGACAGGACGCACAACAAATCTTAATTTACATTCAGTTTGGACAGTTTTTGATTATGTGCAAACAATGGCAGGAGAAGCAAAGAAAAGAAGGGAGAATGAAAGAAACGTGGGCTGACTGGTTGAAAGCAAAAACTGGCTATTCCGATGTTCATGCGCGTAGACTACGCGCCGTTGCTAGATCGCTTTATGCATTTCCGCGATTTACCACTGTTGGTTTGCCAATCAGTTTTATCATGGGCAAACTTAAACAAATCGAAGAGATGCTCCAGATCGAAGAGTACAGAGAGTACTGGTCAGAAACGCCGCATATTCCTGTCACATCAGAGCTCCAACAGTCCCAGTCTTAGACTTACAGTGCTTGTTTGTGCGCAACAACAGAAGTATCACACTGCACCTGCACTGTTAGACAAGTGTTTAAATATAGTAACGATCATGCATGTACGGTTTCAAAAATAGTAATGACGTGATTCTAAATATAGTAACGATCATGCATGTACGGTTTCAAAAATAGTAATGACGTGATTCTAAATATAGTAACGATCATGCATGTACGGTTTCAAAAATAGTAATGACGTGATTCTAAATATAGTAACGATCATGCATGTACGGTTTCAAAAATAGTAATGACGTGATTCTAAATATAGTAACGATCATGCATGTACGGTTTGCTGCGCCTGCCCTGCTTTGGCTGTCTTCTTAATCATCCTGCTTCAACACCCTGCTTCAGCTGTGTTATTGTTTTTGCTTCACTCTGTTTCAACGCTTCGCTTCACTACGCTTCACTACGCTTCACTACGCTTCAATATTTAGGCTGCCTTCGGGCGGCCGCCGAGTGTTAACTTATTCAATTGACTTGTTTATTTTATTCAAGCTTTTGATAAGTGTACTTGGTGGCTGCTTTGAAACTCAACAAAGCCTACTAACTCCCCTTTCACAAACACTTCCCAAACGCAAGCAACGTCCTCTCCCCCGCTGCAGTCAAAACAAAGCTGTCATAGCGGGTTTTCCCGATTGACAAAAATTCTTATTACACACTCATACTATTTGCGTTTGTTCTCCAGTGTCCAATTGCATAAGAATATTCTGGTGATGAATAAACGCGCTTTGTGTCATTAGCATCTAAAGATTTCTTGTTTACAATAGTTGTGTTGATCTGATGAAGCGCGGAACTGATCTTAGGGTTGTCATGGTGAAACACTCGCTTCTGAAACAGTGCTTCCTTGTAGTTATCATGCGATATGCTCGACTTTACAACCTGTTTGCTTACACCCTTTGCTTTTTTAACCACCCCTTTCTCACTTGCAACACTGTACATCTTTGCACGCAATCCAACATACTCCTTAATTATCTTCCCATTCATTTCATCTTTCATCTTTCCAATAACCTTCTTGTTAACATTTGAGTGCAATGGTGATTCTTTAGGGTAGTCGCAAGTGTCATAAAAAGAATCTTTTCCTTTTACTGCAGGACTTTCAGCTTCTAGATCTTTGTAAATGTCATCCGCTGGAATGTCAAGTAAGAATGAATCTGTGTCTGTGTAAAGTACTCTCGATTTGGGATATCTTGGTTTCAAATAATCATACAAAAACTCAAGCATCAACAGTTTTGACAACTCTAGCACAGTAAAGCCTATGAATACTGGTTTGTCAAGCTTGACTACAAGTTTTTTCATTAAGATACCATACAGCTGTTCATGAAAGTATTTAAAGTCTTGATACTGTGGTTTGGATGTCAGCTTGATGGCCTCATTTTCTCTTGTAACAAGTCTAACATCCTTTCTCTTGTGTGGGTTTTCCATTGTCTTACCAAAGCAACTGTTGTTCATCAGTTTAAAAAAGTCTTTCTCTGATGCATCAGCGGCTTTGGTTCTCAGTTCTGTGTTTTTCATGATGTAAGGTTTCATAAACTGTTCTTGATCAAATAAAATTATACGATGAACAGCCTTCAAAATTAATCCATGTCTAATGTAAAACTGTAACAGTCTGTAGTGACACACATACTTCTTTTTGTGAAACAGATTGGGCACCAGCTTTGGAGGTTCTCTTGGGTTTACTTTTAACCTCTCAGCCGCTAAAGGATAATCATTATGTAGATCATGAAGTGATAGTGGATAGTCTAAGTCAACTTCTAGTATCCATCCCTTTCGACTGTCTGGGCCTGCTTTTAATATTGTCAGCACAACACATTGTGAAAATGGTCCTGAATAGATCTTAAAGTTCCGAAGTGGAAGCGTCTGACACATTGCCCAACCATACAAATTGTTTGCATCTAGATACATGATGTAATTAGAAGGTTTCATAGGATCAAAGTCGTCCAAGTATTTGTTGTTGGCTTTGCAGTAATTGTGTGAAGCCATACTGATTCCTCCACGTAGTCCATTTTCAATCATCTGAAGTGTAGGTAGATCTGATAGCAAGTCAATCTTTACTCCTGTAAATCTAAGAAATGCATCCCAGCTCATGCCTGGTGCAGATATGTAATGTGAAGGATCTAGATTGTAGTGCTTCATACATGTTCTTCTGTAATTCTCAAATATATCTGCAAGTAAACAAACATCAGCCAACAAATATTGATCATGATAATCACCCATTGTATTACATCCTAATTTATTCCATGCAGTCTTAGCGTGTTCATAGTCTTCGTCACTTATACCTTTACCCTTCAGCCGTGAGAAGTAAGCATCCTTTGGTGGTAACTCATCTTCATCAAACCTCTCCCACGAATCCATGTATTCATATGGATAGACTCCCTTTCTAACTAAGTCACTGTCAAAGTACTTACATGTGATTGGGAAAGCAGTTAGTGATGAAGATAAAGACTCAAGTGTTCCCATCAGATGTTGAGCAGAATCGTAGAAGTGTAAACTATTCAGAGTAAAGGCCATGTACTTTTCTGAAGACTGCGCAATGCATCTTGCTTTGTATTCATCAGTTACTGCCTGCATGATCAGATGTGAATCATAACCGCGCAAGTTATGGAAGAAGATTGGAAGCTTCCAAGTCTTAGGATCAAACTTTAATTGTAGATTACATTTGCTGTGTGCTGCTCCTCGGAACTGCCCACTTACATGATCATGATCTCTTACTATTGGATTGTCTGTGTTTGGTGTTAGACTTTGTTCGCATATCCAACACTGTGTGGTAGAGTTAAACTGTTCTTGGTCTTCAGGTTTCATAACAATGTCTGAAAGATTCAGTTGTTTGGAGCAGTCATTTCGCACTTGGTTCATTTGCTGTAAGAAGTTCTTTGCTGCATTAGGTCCTCTGTACAATTGCGGTTTAGAATGTTTACCATCTGAACTAACAACAATAAATGCATATGAACAGACTTGATGATTACTTAGAGTTACTGTTTTAGGTAGGTCTTTTGGTAAAGGTCCTTCATATGGCACAATGATAGATTCAAAGTCAGCATAAACAACATAAGGACTTTTCTGTAGTTTGCATACATTCTTAAAATACACTTTGCTGTCTGGCGGCGGTGTTGTTAACTTCACAACCGCATCATCAACGCTCTTACAATGTTGCTTGTGTATAAGTGCTGCATGAATTGATGGAATACGCAAGAGACATCGCCTACAAAAGTCTTGTTTACTATTGTGATTGCTTGTGCTCGCCATCAGTCTACTCATTGTACGAATCAAAGTGTAATGATATTTTACACCATCAGTCATTAGTAACATGTCAACATGGTTAGTATCACAATCACCAATCGTTGGTGAGTTCTTTGATATTCTGACTGGTTTCAGTTCATCTTCCTCATCCCACGTGTAAACATTTACGGTGATGGGTTTGTTTTGCTGTTCAAATTTGTCAATGCTTGTAATGCTGACAGGAAATTCAATACCAGTAAAGTTTAGTTTATTTCTGTATGCATGATAGTTAGACACTCTTTCTGCATTTTTCTTTACACTGTACAGTCTTGCCAGAACACACCACATAAAACATTTGTCATCATCATTCTTTATGTTCAGCACAGCACGTTTTTTGACAAGAGCAGGAGGTAAAGGTATGTAACTTCTACCTCTGATGGGGGCAAATTTACTTAGCTTCAATTCTATTTTTATAATTTCACCTTCTGACCATCCGGATCCTTTCATCTTTGCATCCTCTGCAGCTTGCTCAAACCGTTTCATCATTTCATCTGCCCAGTTTCCATTCAATTCTGCCATAGAATTAAGTGCTAGTTGTCTGGTTGAAACATGAACTTCTAGCACCTCATCACTGACTGTTTTGTATTTTATTAAACTGACTATCTGCACTTTTACTGGAGGTTCAATCAACAAATTGTTTGGAATTTGTTCAATGGCGTCTTGCACACTGGACTGCACATTTTGAGGATCCGTTACTTGTAATTCAACGGTGTCAAATACTGTCGATAAAGATTCTAATACAGAGTCTTCCATCGCTGTGAGTTTGATTTTATAACTCAAAATAAAAATATAAATTAAAAAAATGAAGTTGCTTCCATTTTTGTTAACACTATAAAATCTGAAATAAAAAATCATTTAACATTTGTACCACGTGGAACTAATTGTAATTCCTCTTTTACAAAGGCTCTTTGCGGTGCTGGTTCTCTCAAGTAATATATAGGTGGATTTGTCTCTACTACTCTCTTGATTTCATGAATGTCAATACTCCAGATTGGATCCGTTGCACGCTTCCTGCTGTCACCCTCAGCTTCACCGGGTGCATATAAATATCTGACTTTCTGATTGAAAGGTAGTAATGCCACTGGTGTTGTTGACTTTGGAGCCACAGGTATTGTTTTCTGTTTGATTGCATCAACTGGTCTTAACCCTGTAGCTTTAAATACCTCCAGATTCATTGCTCTAAGTACTGATGGTAATCTTTTGACCCATTCAGTGTTACGCAATTTACTTTCTGTGTCCAAAAATTCCTGATGGTACTGATATGAAAACAGTTTTTCTGCCAACTGTTTGTTAAAGCTCTCAACAATAGCCTGTGACCTGTGGTTTCCTGGAATACCTCTCTTCACTGTAACATGATGTTTTAACAGAAGCTGGTTGACAGCTCCTTTAAACTCCTTACCATCATCGCACTGAATCATTCTGGGATACTTTAGTGGTCCACGTCTGTAAATTTCTTGCAGGGCAACAGCTGTAGCTATAGCACTTTTCTCTGTCAACGGTTCAGCATCTTTGTATCTTGTTGCAACATCAACTACAGTCAGTGCATACTTATATTTCTTCCTTCTGACTGTGTCATGCGGTAAATACAGCAGGTCTATTTGATGAGTGTCATTCGGTTTAATGTTAACAAAGTGTGGTCGTGTAATTTTTCTTGGTGCAGGTAAATAGATCTGCCAAACTGCCTGCTTTGACAACCATTTCTTTGCTGTATCTTGAGAAACACCTGCTGCGTCACTGAGCTTGTCAATAGCAGTTCTTCCTTTCCAGTATCCTTTTGGGGAATAATATATTTTAGATAACAAAGCATCACTCATGGTTTTTTAAATGACAGAATATTAAGATTTGACAGCACGCGCAATAAAGTAAACAACAGCCATACCAATAACAATGAAAACAATCTCGCCCACCTTCTGCTCTTCTGAAGGCTGATAAAAGTCACCCAGTTTTGGAGGAGCACTTGTCTTCATTTTCTTTCCAGTTACAAGATAGTATTCTTGAATGGCTGCATCAACATTGGCAAAGGTTTTGTTTGCATGTCCTTGCTGCCTGAGTTTATCATTCATAAAGTCTAACTGCGCAATTCGTTTCTTCTCGTATTCATCCTGTGCTTTCGCCAGTTGTTCCATGGCTTTGTTGTGCCTTTCCCTCTCTTCACCATTTTGCAGTTTAGAAAACAAATAGTTGCTGCCAGAAAATGCAAGCGCATTTACAATCGCACCTCCCACCATCATAACCAAGCTAGCCATTTTATTGTCTTACATGTTTATATTTTCTGGAATAATTCCTTGCTTCACCAGGAAGTCTTTTGTTGCAAAGGAAGCTGTCACAACACCAATTAGTTTAGCACCGTCTTCGAAGTCTAACTTTCCCAAGTCGGCTGGTTTCATTCTGAGGAGACTTTTACCCAGCATTGTGTAACCTACACTCAAGCCTCCAATCACTGCAGCGTGATAAACTAGATTAACTATTGTCTTTTCAGAACTCATTTTTATGTTATCAAAATTAAAATATTAAAATTATTCCATATGAAATGAATCCACTGCAGGTACTACTGTGGGCTTTGTTATTGTTTGTACTGCTTTGTTTGTTGGTTTTGGTGTTTCTGATTTTGGTGTTTCTGATTTTGGTTTTTCTGACACTTTATATTTGCCTTGCCAAAGTTTGTAAAGCAAGTATCCACCTCCTCCAACAACAGCTGCTACAGCTACTTTTCTGTATGATAGAAATGAAGATTTTAATTCTTGATCAGTTTGTGTGACCTTAGTCACTTCAGGAATGTTTGGTGTCTGCTCAACTTCAGACATAATGTTCTGCTTTGCCTTTTGATTTAACTTTTTTTGTCTGTTCCATTCGGCTAGTTTTTTTCCTGCTTCTACTCTACCAGGTTTCTTTGTCACTGTGTTCACTTCTGGTATTTTCGTCTGCTCCACTGTCTGCTTCAACTGATCTGTCATCTTTTTTATTCTGAAAATTAATGTGTTTGAAAGTAATTAATCCAGCAACAAATGGTACTAATAAAGCACCAAATCGATAATACAGGCCACAGGCAAGAGATTCGAGGGACTTGGAAACAACAGGGTCATGAGTTAGATCATGTGTTAAGTCTTCCTCCGAGTCGAGAGGTGTAAAATGTCCAAAAATCTTTGTGTACAAACCTATAACAGTCTGTCCAATACTTCTAACCATCTTAGAACCAAGCACTGATTCATACCGTCCATGATACTTTTCTATATCTTCTGAGGAAAGATGTTGTACTTCTTCCACAGTTAACTGCTGCCCAAGGTAGTGTTTTGTTTTTCCACAAACAGCAAGTGAATACAATCTTTCTTTTTTATCAGGTATAGTCCTACTGTCACAGATTTCAATATCTGTAGCAGTCTGCATCAGCAATTCATCACAGTTCATTTTATTTTGATGCAGAATAAAATTAAAATCTAGTAATTAAACTTGAGTAAGAACTTAGGTAGGAACTTAACAAGAACTTAGGTAGGAACTTAGGTAGGAACTTAGGTAGGAACTTAACAAGAACTTGAGTAAGAACTTGACAAGAACTTGAGTAAGAACTTGAGTAAGAACTTGAGTAAGAACTTGACAAGAACTTGAGTAAGAACTTGACAAGAACTTAGCAAGGATTTCTACAAACATACATACTGAACTGGTTGATCAGTTTTTAAAACCAGTTTCGAGTGCTTAGAAGATTTCAGATTATTCTTTATTCTTTCTCTCTCCTGTTTGTTTTCAATGACATCATTTTCTCGAAGACACTCTTCAAAACTGTCACGGTCCTTTGAATAGAACAATGTTATTGTTTTGAGTTGCTCTCTAAAGTCTTTCAGAACTGCATTGTATTTTTGTGTTAATATCCAAACTGATATTAATGCATGTCGTCCACTGAATGCAAGCTTTGCTAGTGCACTTTTCTTTCTAACAATGTCACGTTCTGCTGCACAGTCATCAATAATAAACAGTGTTGGCGTGTTCTGAAAAAGATCGAAATAATGCTCCAAGCAAACATTTAGACGATCAGAAGGATTTACAATAAATATATTTTGATCAGACCATATGAATTTTCTCTCCTTGTATGTTCTGTTATGCTTTATGGTTGGACAGAATATGACTATGTGTTCAAAGTGATTTATGTAAACAGTCTGTAATAAATCCAAAACATATCTTGTTTTACCGCAACCTGTTGCCCCACAAATCAAAGAACAGTGTGGATCTTTTGGAAGAAAATCTAGATACTTCATTTTAACACGTTCAATAAACAATATCCTGTAATCTGCTTTCAGAGATGTTTAACTGCGCATCTGACACAACAAACACGTAGATCTTAACTGATTTACTACTACTCCCTACTTCCTTTTCAATTTGTATTGTGATTCCTTCTGATCCGTTTTCAATTCGCCTTCCACTTCCATGCAGTTTGTTGTCGTCAGTTGTTCTGAGATCCAGCCATAACGCATATTTATTTGTCAAGAAATCTTCTACGCCAACACCGTGTAAATGTAGATCTTTAGCCACAAGATCAGATGTTGGGTCTTTCAATCTTCCTCCAGTAAAGTACTTTCTTGCTTCATCATAGTGTTGGTATGGCAGCATGCCAGATGCAAATATTTGGTTTGGCTGCCCTTCAATTGTGCAATATACTCTATTGATTAGTGGATTGTAAAACTTTTCTATTTGCCTTTCATATGAATCTTTTGGTTCCTCAAACAACATAAGTATTCCCTTCATTGACCTAGCTGGTGTATTCAAGTTAATGTTCCAGATTGGATCGGCCTGGCTTTTTGAAAGTGTACTGTGATTCAACACTCTTTCATAATAGATAGGCAGCTTAGAACTGTACTGATTTTCTATAAGTCTAGCCAGTTCAGGATGGTTTACAACATCAAACTCTAAAGAAATTCCAGACACCTTATACTTTGCTTCCGGGTCTTGTGAAAGCATAACACGATCATAACTATTGAAAGTCAGGTCGTATGACAGCCTGTCACGCAATGCTCCTTGATAGAAGGGAGGATGTGAATTTATGAGTTCAAAGTCAAGTGGAATACAAAATTTGTTTCCAAAAGCAACATTGACAGCGTTATCTTTTTTGTTGTCAGCTTTATCTCCTGCTCCTATTCTAACTTTTATCCCATTGTCTGACTGAATCCCTTGAAACACTCTGTTTTTCTTTTCATTGTCAGTCAACCAATTATCTGCATAAACTAAAAATACATCTGCATTATTCAATGACATCACTTCCCGCCCTTCCAGTTTGACAGTAATCTTCCTCACAATTGCTCTTCCTACATTATAAGCCAAAGTCCTATTTTCATCTGAGCCAGATTCTAATTCTAATTTGAATGATAGTCTTACAGTGCCTGGTACAATAACATCGTTCTTACCTAGATTAGGAAACCTAACAGTAAGTATTTCATTCTGATCAATAGTAGAAGGATTATTTGTAACTATAACTGTTTGCCTTATTCCTTTTACCCCGAGAGGTTCTTTCAGCCTTCTGTAAGGATCAAGAACAGAACCGAACGATTGTGCCATCTTTTTTTATTTTCAAAATAAAAAATAAGTTACAAATGGCAGAAGGTGGATTTGAAGATTTATTTGAGCCAGCGGACGACATGAGCGAAGCAATCCCTTTGGTTCCCTACCATCATTCACTGCATTATGAGGTGGCACGACATGAACTTCTGGAAGGTAAAGTTAGAGATTTCTACAAAAGTTTAGGAGAAGAACCTGATGTTTTAGATCCAAACCAGTTCAAAATGGAAGCAAATCATTTATATACAACTAGCGATAAAGGAGAAAAAGTCCAACTTACATATAAATCTAATCCTGCTAAGTTTCTATCAAAAGTTTCACTAAAACAAAAACTTACTGCTAATCGACTTAGGCAATTAGATATTGTGCCTAGCACACGGTCATCATCTTCCCATGTTGTTTCCTTACTTCAAAAAGCAGAACTAGGACTACCAACTGCTACTCAAATAGAATCTGTTCCATTGCAAGATCTTAATAAACTTGCAGATGAGGCTGATCAACTTATACAAGAGATAGAGACTTCTTTTTCTGAGGAAACTTCACTGAAGACTCCACATGAACTATTACCTATGAGAGAAATAGAAGCCCTTAATCAATCACTACAAACCATCAGAGGTGAAATAGCAAATAATCTGTCAAAACTAGGTCAGCTGGATGAAGATATAAACAAAGAGAAACAAAAACTTGCTGATGCTGATGATTTGAACCTAGAACAAGAAGTAAAAAACAGAATTTCTAAGCGTTTAAAAGATTTGCAGGAGGAGAAAGCCATAAGGTTAGAAGTTCTAAGTAACAATAGAGAACAACTGAGAACACAGGTCAGCAGAATAAAAAATACAATTCAAAGAATCCTTTACGAAGACACAACTCTTGCTGAAAGAATTAGAACGCTTTTCAGAGAGCAGGGAATCACAATAGCTAGTATACTAACTGCGTTAGGATTTGCAATAAGCACATTAGTGTTAACATTCACAGGTGGCACTGTCACACCTCCACCTCCACCTCCACCTCCATCTGATCCGGGATGGGTAAAGAAACAACTCAAACACATTGCAGAACTATTAAAGAAACTAGCAGCAAAAGCTTTGGATGCACTTCCAGGAATCATTGGTTCAATTGTTAGCTGGCTGTTATCTTTTGCAGGTAAAGTTGTTGGTTTCATGGCTGAACATCTCTGGACTCTAATAGTTTTAATTGCAGGTGTTCTGCTAACGAGAATAAAGCAAAAGTAAGCCTACACCCACTCCACCAATTACTAGAGCAGTCTTCTGCGATTCATGATCATCACTAATACTAACAGCTTGATCATCCCTAGTGACAGAATGATCTTCACCTGCAGCGTGATCTTCACTTGTCACGCTTTGTTTCTGTTCATTGTGATATGGCTGTAACATCGTTCTGATTTCTGAATTCAGTTCTTCACCCTTTCCAAGCGGCTGGGTGTCACTAGCAATAATGATTTCATTGTTATAATTTGTTATTGTTCCAATCTGCAGCTGGAGATCAGAAGGTAACATGTAAAGGCCGTTACCAACAGCAAAGTCAACTTTTGATCTTGCATAACGGAGAGAGTCTTGATACCTTTTGATGCTGGAAGGCAGATCAACTGCAGAGTTTATGACATCTTCTAAATTTGATAACAACTGTTTCTGTGCACCAAACCCTGTGCTTGTTCTCATTATGTTTGATCGTGTCTGTGCCTGCGAGCCTAGCAAGCACCACGCATATGTTCGGATAGATTCATTGATCCTTTCAACACCTGATCCAGTGAAACCTTTGCCGGTGTCTAATATAAAAGTAGTCCATGCATTGTGGTGCTGTTGTTCTATTGATCCTAACTGTACCTGCACATTTGAAGAAAAAGATGTATGACCTGGCCAGTAATCAAAATTATACCTCCTGTGGACACCCCATAAATATAGTGTTCCCATGCCATGGTTTTTGTCTTGCTTTTGCCTAAAGTCGGTCTTAAAATCTATATTGAATTCATTGCAGAGACGCTCATACACTTTCATGTTTATCCTATTGTTGAATGGGTTCCAGCTCTTTTCATGCGGCATTGGTGCCTGAAGTTCAGACAAGATTCTCCTGCACTGATAGTAAACGTGAAATGTGTACACACACTTTGTCAGTAAGTTTGAATTATTCATGTGGTCTGCATAGGACACTCCACATCCTGTGGTTGCACAGAATATTGCAAAGTTTAACTGATTCTGATAGAACTGAATTGGGTGAGAGTTCCACATCTTTGGAACACTATCATTTTTGATTGGGGGATTTAGGTAAGAATGGAATGGGTCAGGCACTTTAACGCGAATGGATTCTGTTTCTGTTACAGCAAAGTCCAACTCATGGAAAGAAATAGTCTTTGGATTGTAATATGGTCCAGTTTTGTATTTAACGTCTTTGTTGAATTTATACTGAATCATTTTTGTTGTTGAATAAAAAATGTTTATCACACTAACAAATGTGAAGACTGGTGTGCCAGTTAAACTTGCAAACCCTATCAACAATCAAAATGGAGGAATGAAAGTTGCACTGCATGAAATTATGTACAAGGTTACTTGGTATAATATCAGTAAAAAAAAGAATAACAACTGGGTTAGAATTAATGGTAAAACACATTCTGTAGAAGATGGTTACTATGACTTCTGCACTTTAGAGAAAGAATTGTTTGCTCCAGTAGGTATTACAGCGAGTTTAAATCATGCAAGTCTCATTGCTACTCTTACTATGCCCAAAACTAGAGAAGTAAACAGATCATTTGAGTTTCCAACCAAACTCCTTGATATGCTTGGAATTACAAAAATATACAAGGGAACACGTCCCATTGACATGGATGTTAACAGTGTACTGTTTGTTCACATGAGAGAGCTTAACACATCCTATAATCTGTTTAATGATCAGCGTTCTGATCTGCTTAGGATTCTTCCACCGAGTGATGCCTCTTTTTGTAAAATGCACGTGCCAACATTTAAGACACTGCAGTTCAAGGACTTGGAGGAAGGGTGTCATGAATTCCTACACATTGATCTGAAAAATCAAAGTGGACAACCAGTTGATTGTTTGTTTAACATTACATTGGAAATAGTTCCATAAAATATTGAGTATTAAAATGTCGAGTGGACCTACAATAGTTTATCCTGTTGCATGTTCAACTATAGAGTTGAAAGATTTAGCAGACGCTATCGACTTTGAGAGCAATGCTGAAGTTGGTGCAGTGTATGCATTCGAGTTTACAGACACTGGTCATTACAAGAGAAAGGAAATCGACGATGAAAAGAAACCAAGATTCCTCAAACTAGGTCAAATCCGTGATGTTAATGTACCTGATCCAATTGTCGATGACACATTCTACATGTGGAAACATCAGAATAAAAAATGGGTACTTAGTCCTGTTATGAAAAAGATTGACTGGGAAATGAAGTTTGAATTTGTGAGTCCATACACTCTTGTTGGAAAAGACGACACATTCCGTAAGTCAATCAATGCTAAACCACTAATTGTTAGCCTTGTTCCTGCGATTAACAGCAGGGGAGAAGTTGCAGTTAAACCTTTCCATAAGAACAACTATCTCATTCACAGAAAACAAAGTGTTGAAAAGGACGCTGACACCATTGTCGATTTTATACCCAAGCTTCCAATAGGGCAGAATGCAACTATGATATTTGATATAGTTGTCAGGAAAAGGGAAGAAACCACAAACACTGTTCTAATGAGAGGAATAAATCTCAACTGGAGACCATTAAATGTTGAAGAAGTCAGAGTATTTATTGCTGTTCAAAAGGATTCTAACACAATAAAAAAACAGACGTCAAACCAAAATGTTGTTGTTAACGCAGATATAAATAATTTAACAGAAATAAGAAGTATTAATCTTACTTATCTTGATTTGATTGCTTTCTACTATACAGATAAGGTGTTAAGCAATGAACAGCTTCAAAGCTTAGCAGAAACACTGGCCAGTGAGAATTAAGATAAATATTTTATATTTTGCATTAAAAGATGACTAGCAGTGTGAAGCTTTATCCTAATATTGATGAAAGTGCAGCAGAAAGTCAACAATTCAGACTGGCACACATTAGTAATATACAAAAACAACTAGAAGATGAATTAGAAAAATATTCTCGCGCTAGACGTAAGTACTCAACAACTTACAACAGCCTTTCTAATGCCAGCACTGGTTCTACTATCCTTGCATCAGCTGCAGGTGTAACGGGAACAATTCTGTTAGCTACCGGAGTAGGGACTCCAGTTTCTCTAATCCTAGGTGGTGTCGCAGCAGCAGTTGGTGGTTTATCATTTATAGCATCAGCTATAATGAAAAAAATTGTGAAAAAGCTTGAAAAACACGAATCCATTTCCACTCTTGCATCATCAAAATTGTCTAGCCTAAAACTGTCTATCAGTAAAGCACTTGAAGATTCAAAAGTTTCTGACGAAGAATTCAAACAGATACAAACAGACTTTGATGACTACAAAAGTAAGAAAGCAAGTATTCAAACAAAAACACGAGCTGAATATAACAAGCCACTAGATATAGAAGATCTGAAAAAGCAGTTTTTAAAAAAGGGGATTCAAATAGGACGGGAAGAAAAAGTAAAAATAGAATCACTTGTAAAGAGTTAACTATTCGTTTAGACAGTCACATTGCATGTATCAGATATAATTCTAACAGTGAAAGAACATATGAAGTAAAGTTTGTAAATGAGAGAGCGTATTGAGCTTAAGAATGTTGTATAAGAGAAAGGGAGAATGTACGTTCTGGGTTACTGATTCCGACAGACCCGGCATTGGTTCAAAACAACCTTACTTTACTGTATTTTTTTTTTGTATGGATTTATGCAGTATTTTTCTGATTTTGTCGCATGTTTCATTTTAGTAAAAGTTTAGTCCAGAAGCCTATTTTGCGTTAATATTTAGGGTCTGTCGGAATCGGTGAGCCAGAACGTACATTCTCCCTTTCTCTGCCTCAGCTTCTATCTTCTTTGCCTCAACCTCAGCTTCAGCTTGAACCTTCTTTGCTTCAGCCTCAGCTGCTACTTTCTTTGCTTCCCTTTCCTGACTTCTCTCTTCTCTATCCACCTGATCCTGGGCAAACTTAAACAAAGCTTCTGCCTTTAACCCATGCTTCTCTCCCAATGCCATATAATCAGCATATGTGTTACCACCAGTATCACTAGTCTCAGCCATCTTTACAACGTCACAATATCAAAGTAATCTCAAAGTAATACAATGGTTCAAGTAACAAGTTCACAAAATTGTTTTAAGTATCAAAAAGTTGTATCATACACCAGTTTCTCGCAATACTAAACACACACAAAAGAGTATCATAAAATACTAAACTAAAAGAAATCTTGTGCCTTTTTAAAAACAATCCTCAAATTGTTTACTACTTAACTATTTACACAACCAGTCTCAAAAATAAACAATAAACTTAATAGAGTCACACCAAAAAAACTTAAATTTGAAAAATTTCAAATTAAACAATCAATAGCAGCTTCAAACACTTGTCAATCAATGTCAAACTTAAACTAACAACTTAGAACATCAACAACAACAAAAAAATAACAAACCCAATTAACACACTTTAAATGAAAAATTCAATTCCACACACCACTAACCAGCGTCAGATCCTTTAAGGAAAATCAATCGCCAGAGCAAAACCGAAACAATTTAAATCTTCACAACGACAACAACAAAAAAAAATTTACCCAAAAATTTATCTAAGTACAAATGTTTGCAAATTACTACTAACCAAAAAGAATAAATTTACCAAAAAAATAAACAAAAAACTTTCCCCAAACCAACAACTAAATATCAAACAGTAGTATAGGGGAGATAATCACCCTATTACTAATCCAACTACAAATAGGAACAACAATAACAATAATAAACAAAAACACTTTCAAGCCACACAACTAAAAAAAAAATCAGAGTCCAACCAAAAAAAATACACAATTTCAGAATTTATACACAAAACAAATGGCACACCCTATACTATTTTATTTAAAATAAGCCTGCACCTCAACGACAACAATCATACACAACAATCAATCCAAGATAGAATCTAAGAAAAATAGTTTTAAAAAAAACTTATAGGAAAGGGAGCTAGAATTTAGGTAGAAAGATAGATAATAAATATACAGAACAGGAAGCAAACAGAAACTAAGGCCCTCTCTACGTAAGAACTATACAACTACGTAGACCCCTAGAGCTGGAGAGGGGGTGTCCAATAACATACACATAAACAAACACTACAACACGCAAAGTATCAAAGTATGTATAATTAGCTACACTAAGGCACTTCTTTCTCAATTTCTCACTTTTCTCCAATGAAAGGGAAGCAACTGCTTTTTAACTACAACAAAAATCTATCCTTAGAAACAAAAACCTATTTAGGGCTAAGTCGGGGTCACCACTGTCACGAAGTGGTTTGCATGTGAATTTATTATGCGTGTTCTGCCCTTTTGCACTGTCTCTACCCTTTCACACCAAACACTTCAAAAACAGAACTTGGGAGGGTGCAGGCTCATTAATTCCTCAACCAAAAACAACATTATACTTCTTCACTTTACCTACATCAATACGAAACAACTTTTCGACACACAGTTCGCACAATCCTCCAACTTTCACTCAAGGCATGTAAATACCTATTATAACAATACTTTCTCAAATATAGAGTTTAACGCACACAAGAAGGTACGAACTCACGAGTTCGTCTCACGGCTCACTGCATGTCGCCAGTTCACTTGCTTGTCTCGCTGATTCCTCGTAGAATAATGAATTCAGATGCCAACACCCAGAGATGCTAACACACACCTTTCGCTGAAGATGCCACACACACCTCTCACTGAAGATGCCAACACGCACCTTTCACTGAAGATGCCAACACACATCTCATGGAAGATGCCCACACACACCTTCCAGGTTTCTCCCCGAGAAACCCTTCCGCCCGTAGCGGAAACAACCGTCGTCAGCTACGACCGGTCTTGATGAAGACTCCACTCGTCTAGTCATCTGCGCAGAGGTGGTCCCTTGCTTCCACCGTCGTCTAGCGCTTCTCTCGTGTAAGGTCCCTCCCTTATACGCCATGGAAATCCCTCATGGAAACTCCTAAAGAATTTAACCAAGTCTTAATACAACATTCTCTAAAACCATCTCTTCTTCCAAACGTTCATGTACCACTCATACATTCTCGTTCATTCCACGTTCACATTCCGTACAGATTCAATATCCAAACTAACAATCAATGAATAACACTCCCCATACAAAGCATGACCGTCTTAAACATAACATAAATGCCTAGCAATTATGTTCAATAAATTCCCCATGAAAAACCGTGAAACAATTACATCAAGAATTCTCTCAACGCTTCACACTAAGATTGGGTGCACTTTATACACACTAAACCTTTACGCTCCAGCTTTGCATTCCAACGTCAATAATATACAACATAGTAAATCATTTACCTTAAGAGACCCGTCTCTTGAAAGAGTACTTGTTCCCAGAACAAGTCTGACACACGCTGAACAACCTTCCCGGTTGGAAATCTCACACGCTGTGACGTTAGTTACCCCAGACCAGCTACATGTCTCAAACACAGCTCACATCAAGCTAAGCCAGTTTTACGTGCAACACCCGAAACACGTGAATAACGCCAGTCCGGTCAGCTACCCTCGCCTGTACAACATTTAGGGAGGTTAAAAACACGACGTGGTTTCATCTCACAAATATGCTACTCACATCTTTGTGACAATCTCATCAATTTAAAGAACATACAGCGGTTTCATACACTATTTTGCCCCAGCAAACTGAACTTCATACAGTTTTTAACGTTGGAACACGGGTGCAAGGTTGAAAACGACGTTAAACACCAAATAAAGAAAGAACACGGGTGCAAAAGTTCGTCTGCTAGTCCCATTCGAAGAAAGAACATTTCCTAAGCAATACCAAAACATGAACAGAACACACACTATCTGCCTTTACTGCTACAGCAGAATAACAACATAACTGTGTACTCGAATTTAGTCTAAAACAGGGAAACTGACAAGAAGTGTTAACAGAATTGAATGATTTTCCCTGAACTATACATCCGCGCATTATTCAAACTTTCGCACAAAAATTCCTCTTTTCTTTGAATAACTGAAGAAAGGAGGAATAAAGAGGTTACATACCTCGTCTCAGTAAATATTGAAAATAATGATCTCAGTTCGCGGTCATGAAAAAGCTCGCTGAAACTCGCATTTTTCATGATCCGCTAACTTCGACCATTATTTTTAATAATCACTGAGACTCGGCATGTAACCTCTACTTCACAATATCATTCTACAACTTTAAATGACACATACAGGTCACTTAAAGGGTTACGCGGCATCTGAGTCTACTTTTGATTTTTTTTTTATTTACACACCTGATTACTAAAAGTTTTACAGTAGTAAAAGCATTCTCTGTGCCACAATCAAAAAAGAAATACCGATTCCCTGAAGACTACTGAACACCATGCATTTTTCATGTAACCACCGTTTTGCCCAAAATTCTCACAAAATTGCTAAAATAAGAGCCTGAAAGCAACAACAAAAAAAACTAAAATGGTAACCCTATTCTTTTTTTTTTACATTAAATGAATGTGAATAGTGTCTATATCTTGCCCAGAAAATATTAGAGCACTCGCATATTCCTTATAATACCTATGATTTTTATTCCAAAAAGTAGGGGGTAGGGGTATAAAAGATGCTGCCACTCGAAAAAAAGCACGATGACCTACAGTTTTCTTGTGTTTATTTTGAAGGTAAGATATTAAATATCGTGCTGCAAGAAAATCAGAGTGCTGTCATATTTTCTTTTGTCATTATGGTTGTTTGAACAACAAGATTCGCTGATTTTTGTAATTATTTCAACACAGGATGTCGTTATCGGTTTGAGTTTACTTTAATTTTTTGTGTCAATTGACATATTTTGTTACTAAAAAGCATATTCTACCTACCACAATACAAAAAAAGTACCCATTCACTACTGCTGAACACCATGCATATCATATAACCACTGTTTTGGTCAAAATGTTCAGAAACTGCCGAAAAGAGGGCCTCATAGCAAAAAAACTAAAACGTTGACCCTACTTTTTTTTTACACTAAATTAATGTGGATGGTGTCTATATCTTGCCCAGAAAATATTAGAGCACTGTCATATTTTTGGTCGTCGTCGTCGAATATCCGTTTGTATGGCCATGTTGGGTTTGATGCGTGCATGCCTGGTTTTCTCCTGTAGATGGGTGTCGGCACAGAAGGTCTGCCCGCTGTCCTCAGCCAACATGCTCCGTCTTCATGGCAGCTCAAATTTTTTATCGAGGTTCTCTCCTCTAGATCCGCCGTGTTTCGCCTAGGGGCTTGCGCTGCCTAGTTGATAGGGTCACCTCGTAGAGGATGTGGTCATAGACCACGCACGGTCGGTCTTGGGATAGGGAAACGTTATGCTAGTCCGGAGGGATTACGCCACAATGGCCACCTCGCGAAGACCCAGGGTCCTAGACTAGGGAGGTCCAAGGGGGAGCACCGGGAGGGCTACCCCTCTACCCGCACCTCCAACACAATCCCTTCCCCTGGTAGCTTCATCCCCAAGGAGGAAACAGAGTTACCTGCAACACCCCATATTTTTGGTCAAATGCCGTGTATCCCTTTAAAGCCCTATTCCGCCTCACAGAAGGTTTACAGATCGATTGAATCTGTTCACACAAAACAGCAATACTGACCTGATGAAACACATTCACAACTGCATACAAGTCATTTGAGTGTTTACTAAGCACACCAGTTCTCGTGGTGTATGCAACCCCCGAACCATCGGGGCCCTGTGTGCCCCACTTTATTCATTAATTTGTTTAGATTTCGTTTCATTAATTTGCGGTTCAAAGCGACTCTAGATCTAGGTTGCGTGACACAAATATGTGGAGCCCTGATGTCTCATGCGGTCAATGTTGAACTAGAAAAGGGAAAACGACAAACGTTTTGATTTTATTTTTTATCGAGCAAGTATATAAAATAGTCTGTTCTCATCATAACACACCAGAAGCATCTCTGTGCTGGTAATTTTCCGTTGCCAGGAAGCGAAATACTACTTCCCCAAAATCATTGGAGCTGTACCTTTAATTGGCCCGTGTCTCTGCCAAACAGGATGCCAAACTTTCTAAGCAGGCCGAGGTGCATGATGTATGCGCTAGACACGCCATTACCGTGCAGGGGTGGGCGAGGATGGGGGTCGATGGGGTGTTGTGCATTGAATGCAAGTGCAACCCAGGGGCGGATCCAGGGGGGGGGGGGGGGGGGGAGGGGTTCCGGGATTTTTGGAAACACCCCCCTAGACTAAAAAACATTTAAAAAATGAGATTTTTTTTTTGAAAAACAACAACTGATGGCTCAGATTTCACCAGATTGCTCCATTTTCCTTGATTTTTATCAAAAAAATGTCCGGGGGAGGGGGGGGGCATGCCCCCGGACCCCCCTATGAGCCGACCTTTGTCTTCTAAGTGACGGTTTTGGAAAGTAGTTGGGTAATTTGCTTGCTCAGGTTGCACCAGATCGGTCAATTGTCCTTATTTCTCATTTCTCATTTCTCATTACTTTATTGTCCCATCGCTGGGAAATTCGGGTCGCTTCCTCCCAGTGGAAAGCTAGCAGCAACGGAGTCGTGCTACCCAGGTGTCTGCGTGTTTAAGTGTATTCAGCCACCTGCACTTCTGGCAAAATGACCAAGGTCTTTTACGTGCCATTGTGATGACACGGGGGTGGGACATGGCTTCCGTCTCTGGGTCTGCACATAAAGTTAACCCGTGTCCGTCCCGGCCCGAATTCGAACCTGCGACCTTTCGATCACAAGTCCAGTGCTCTACCAACTGAGCTACCGGGCCCCCAATTCAAATTATTTTGTCTTATTAAATTTACTTTTTGGAAGGTGTATTAGGGGAAGTTTGGTGGCTCGGATTGCACCAGATCGCTCCATTTTCCTTGTTTTTATCAACATTTTCCGGAGCGGGCAGGAGGGGGGGGAGGCATTCCACCGGACGCCCCTAGGAGGTTCGAACGCTTCGCGCCCTCAACTAAATGCTACGCGTCGTCGAAATGTCCCTAAGAGAAATTTGGACACCCCCCCCCCCTTTAAAAATTATGTGATCCGCCCCTGCAACCCCTCAATCTAAAAAAGATAAACAATCTGAGTCCGTGTCAGTTTCTAAGCTCAGATGGCACCAAACAGCACTATTTTGCTATTTTGTTGTTTGAACTACTGCCAATACTCCTTCCTGAAAGGTGACTACAAGACCAGCAGCAGTGCTCCTTACCACGACGGAATAAGCTGGAACACCTTTGGAGGCAGTACTGTCTACTCCATGAAGTTTCAGCGAGATGAAGATCGGGCCCATGTAGAGCGACACTGGAAGCAACTTACGTGTAGTACTTTCATTCAAGGCAAAATTGGTCACTACATTATTATAAAACAACGTCATTTTAATCGTTTCATCCCTTAAAAATGCATTTTGTCTTATATTGCTCCTACTAGTTTTGAGTGTGTGTGTGTGTGTGTGTGTGTGTGTGTGTGTGTGTGTGTGTGTGAACAATGTTCAAAATGACATTCTTTCCGTCCTCTATAGGCGACGAAATAGGTCAAATTTTGTGCATTTTTTAGTGCAAAATTCTTCGATGCCGGAGCGAGTACTGCACCCAGTGCTGTTGTAGTGCAAGTGCACTAGAAAGGCACTACACCCAGTGCCGCCTCTTAGGTAACCATCCACACTTTAGGTACGTGTGTGTGTGTGTGAAAGTCGGCTCTTGCACCACTGTCACCTCTTCCCCCCTCCCCCCCCCCCCCCCTCCCGTTTTCTTGCGATCAGAGAAACCGTCGTGCGATAGTGTGCTATCAATGTCTCTGATCTTGTTGAACTCAACTCTGTTGACAGTTCTTGTAACAACAAACGTCGTGACAGTTGAGACCTAATTCTGCTTTAAATGTTCCTTTTGATAAAGTAGCAAGAAAAAACGCCGGCTTTCGGGATCTCTCTAAGCAACGTTACACTTAACCAATAAAAATGGAACACAACACACACCGTAAACAAAATTATCTGGAACTGCAAACACAGCAAAAGCGAAGAGTGAGATAAAGTAACGACAACAAATGTCAACAATTATAACTGTGTTTAGTAACAAGAGTTGTTGCACTCAAAAACTGTTCTGGCAAAATAAAAAGCCGTTAAAGTATGCATTGTTAGAAGATTTTATTTTTTTTTTTTTTTTTTTTTAGTAGCAGTGTTTAAATGTCGAAGCTGCTTTTCCCATTTTTACCCAAGAGACCGACTGTATATTGTGTTATTGTATTTGTCAGACTTGATTGTACCAAGTCCCTACACATGTTGTAATGCGCTTAGAGCCAAATATTTTTGTTTTTTGTAAGGGATAGGCGCAATATAAATACACTTTATTATTATTATTATTATTAAAGGGAAAAATCGTTCTGATAAAGATGTAGCACACAATTCGCTACTTTTTCTGATGACAGTGCCAGTGTTGCTTAGAAGAGGTTACGAATCTCGGTCGGATATATATATCATTCTCAGAAATGGTGGTCCAAAGTGTTACATACAAAGTAAAAAATAAAGTGTCAAGAAATACAAAATAATTGTTTTTACTATGAAGTCTATTGTTTGCTATACATAATAATGCAAAAATTAGACAAAAAGAGTAATTGGTTGCTGAATAAGAGACGTTTTAAATTGTTATTTACGTGATGAATGTTGTAACATGGAAACCAAATTCCAACTTTAAACCACCTAAGCCTTCAATCCTTTGTGCATTTTTTTTTATCAGTTCTGCAGTATTTTTGTGTTCTACCCAACACATTCTAGTTATGAAAGGTAAGGACTTCAACTAATATTGGTAACAAAAATGACATTTGGTGGGGTTTTGTGAATGTCGCAACACAGAAACGAAATGCTTGAACCATGTCGTCACCGGAAACTATCCACTTTGGGTTCCTGAGCGACAAACATGAATCTGCACTGTTTGGCCTTTCCTGCCGGCAAAACCCGTCTGACCCAAAATAACTACACAAAACACAATTCGTCAGAGTTTGCTGTATTTGTTGAAAGTTCCTGTTGCGTTCAGATTACCCATTTTAAGTAACTAACTCCCTTGTTTATGATCCGACCCCAACCGTGCTCGGAATTGCTGCTTGACTGACATGTGCATTTCAGTTTGACACTGAAGTACGTCTTGATGCAACACAGTATATGATCTACATCCAATAGTAATTATACATCAGTCACTTATTAAGTCTTGCATGGACGAAAGAACATTGAATAAACAGTTTAGCAAGTCTAAACTGACCTTTGTGTGTGCACGACTGTGTACTTGATGAATGTCGGACATCGACGATCAAAGGATACGAAAACTTCTTGGCTGCTTTGTTCCGCTAAACTTTGCGCTTTGAGAGACTGTTTGCACTCGATATCCTTCCGACATTACATTGTCGCCATCCGCGGTGTGTAAGTTTGTGACAAAGCTTTGCAGGCTCGACAATTAAGTAAAAACCATCTTCAGTCGTAACGTAGGTCAGGAAACGACGCCATGAGTTTCAGCTAATGATATGATTCTGGTGTTTTCTGTGAATATTTGGCTGTGATTCAAGGACTATTTTCTTGTTCGAACTTCCTGCGCGCCAAAGAGCTAAAAATAGCCGTGATGTGGCAAAGTCATGGAGCACATTCCTGTCCGATGTTCGCGCGTCGAGTCTGGATACGATGTGTATCGACATTCATAATATTTTATTCGAAGCCCGTAACTTCAAATTCAGCGTGAGTTTTTGCAAAGATGTGTTGCTACGTCCAATACTGAACTCCTGACTGTCGATTGCAGTCATTTGTTGGTGTTTGCATGTTTGCATTTAGCCATGAGACCTGAACATATTGTTGATCACGAAAGTCATGTAACGCTTCGGCGATCCGGAAACGGCCGAACTTCGCAATTGAAAAGCACACAAAAACAACACCAACGTATAGAAACCATTTTTATTGACATACAACAATGCTTTAATGTCTCAGGAATAGATTCAGATGAAAAAAGTCGTGGTAGAAATAATTTTAATTTACTTTTTCATGATTTCAAATGTGTCACCCCTACTCACTCTCACTGGACCACCATTTCTGAGAATGACCCATTATATATATAAATATCGTGTTAGGTTATCAAATCTCTCTCCCCCTCTTCCCCCCCCCCCCCCTCTCTCTCTCTCTCTCTCTCTCTCTCTCTCTCTCTCTCTCTCTCTTTCTTTCTTTCTCCCTCTACATACCTCCCTCTCCTTATTTTACACTACTCTCTTTCTAACTCTCTCTCTCTCTCTCTTTCTCTGTTCGTCTCTGTCTCTTTCTGTCTGTCTCTCTCTCACTCTCTCTGTCTCTCTCTCTCGCTCTCTCCTTCTCTCTCCCCCTCTCTTTGTCCGTCTCGGTCTCTTTCTGTCTCTCTTTCTGTCTCTCTCTCTCCCTCTCTCTCTCTCTATGCCTCTCTGTCTCTGTATCTGTCTCTCTCTCTCTGTCTGTCTGTCTCTCTCTCCCTCTTTCTCCCTGTCCGTTCCTCCCTCCCTTATTTTACACTACTCTCTCTCTCTCTCGCTCTCTCTTTATCTCTCTCTCTCTCTCTCTCTCTCTCTCTCTCTCTCTCTCTCTCTCTCTCTCTCTCGCTCTCTTTCTCTCCCTCTTTCTCTCTCTCTCTTTCTCATAAGTGAAGTAAACCGAACTGATCGCTCACTGAAGTAAAGTAGAGAACCGTTGAATTAAGATCAGTGTGTGTGTGTGTGTGCGCTTGTGTGTGTGCGTGTGTGTGTGTGCACGGTGTGTGTGTGTGTGTGTGTGTATATGTGCGTGTGTGTGTGTGGTGTGTGTGTGTGTGTGTGTGTGTGTGTGTGTGTGTGTGTGTGTGTGTGTGTGTGTGTGTGTGTGTGTGTGTGTAAAAGTCGACTCTTGCACTGCTGTCACCTCTACCCACCTTTCCTCGCACCCCCTGTCATCTTCTTGCCAGCATAGGAGCTTGACACCGCCGTAGAAATGTGCTATCGATGTCTCAGATCTTGTTGAACTCAAATTTGTTGACGGTTCTTGTTGCAACAGACGTCGCAACAGTTGTGACCTACAACGGTTATTCGGCTTTTCTTGTGCCTATAAATAATCTAGCAAGACGATACGCCGGCATTCGGGCTCTCCGTGGAGGAACGGAGAAGAAGAAGAAGAAGAAGAACAGTATCCTCTATACTCGGATGATCCTCTGACCATGACGTCGACTCGTTTCCGGATGATCGGCGTTGCGCTGTTTGTGGTGGCGTTAAGCGGTGAGTATCACAGTGGGCATTTGCACCACAGATACCTTTATTTCTAAAATTTACTTAGAAAGGATGTACGTATAAAAATGCATTGTACTCGAATTGATCATTTGTTAATAAATATTGTCAGTAAGTACTGGTGTCACATGACTGACGTGAACCAGTTGATTGGCTAATGGCTATGCGCTTAAAACTGTTAGCGCACTCTTCTAAATTTGTGTGTGTTTCGTTCGCTCAAAAATTCTCTTCTAATATTTTGCTTAGCTTTTTCATTCTTTCTTGTTTTCGATCTCTCATAAATTCCCTTCTAATATTTTGCACAGCCTTTTCTTCCTTTATTAATGTTGCTATCCATTAAATTCCGTTCTATTTCAGCCATTTCTTTCTTTCTGTGTTTCGCTCTCTCATTAATTCCTTATAATACTTAACTCAGCCTTTTCTGTTTTTGTTCTTTTCGATCTTTCATAAATTCCCTCCTTTTATTTTACTCAGCCTTTTCTTTCTTTGTTTATTTTGCTCTCTTATAAATTCTCTTCTTACATTTCACTCAACCATTTCTTTCTTTCTTTGTTTCGCTCTCTCATTAATTCCTTATAATACTTAACTCAGCCTTTTCTTTTTTTTGTTCTTTTCGATCTTTCATAACTTCCTTCCTTTTATTTTACTCAGCTTTTTACATTTAGTCAAGTTATGACTAAATGTTTTAACATCGAGGGGGGAATCGAGACGAGGGTCGTGGTGTATGTGCGTGTGTGTGTGTGTGTGTGTGTGTAGAGCGATTCAGACTAAACTACTGGACCGATCTTTATGAAATTTGACATGAGAGTTCCTGGGTATGAAATCCCCGAACTTTTTTTCATATTTTGGATAAATGTTTTTGATGACGTCATATCCGGCTTTTCGTGAAAGTTGAGGCGGCACTGTCATGCCCTCATTTTTCAACCAAATTGGTTGAAATTTTGGTCAAGTAATCTTCGACGAAGCCCGGACTTCGGTATTGCATTTCAGCTTGGTGGCTTAAAAATTAAATAATGACTTTTCGTCATTAAAAATCTGAAAATTGTAACAAAAAAATAAAAATTTATAAAACGATCCAAATTTACGTTCATCTTATTCTCCATCATATTTTGATTCCAAAAACATATAAATATGTTATATTTGGATTAAAAACAAGCTCTGAAAATTAAATATATAAAAATTATTATCAAAATTAAATTGTCGAAATCAATTTAAAAACACTTTTATCTTATTCCTTGTCGGTTTCTGATTCCAAAAACATATAGATATGATATGTTTGGATTAAAAACACGCTCAGAAAGTTAAAACAAAGAGAGGTACAGAAAAGCGTGCTATCCTTCTTAGCGCAACTACTACCCCGCTCTTCTTGTCAATTTCACTGCCTTTGCCATGAGCGGTGGACTGACGATGCTACGAGTATACGGTCTTGCTGAAAAATGGCATTGCGTTCAGTTTCATTCTGTGAGTTCGACAGCTACTTGACTAAATGTTGTATTTTCGCCTTACGCGACTTGTTCTTTCTTTGTGTATGTTGCTCTCTTATAAATTCCCTTCTTATATTTCACTCAGCCATTTCTTTCTTTCTTTGTTTCGCTCTCTCATAAATTCCTTCTAATATTTTACTCAGCCTTTTCCTTTTTATATTTAGTCAAGTTTTGACTAAATATTTTAACATCGAGGGGGAATCGAAACGAGGGTCGTGGTGTATGTGTGTCTGTCTGTGCGTGTGTGTGTGTGTGTGTGTGTGTGTGTGTGTAGAGCGATTCAGACTAAACTACTGGACCGATCTTTATGAAATTTGACATGAGAGTTCCTGGGTATGAAATCCCCGAACGTTTTTTTCATTTTTTTTATAAATGTCTTTGATGACGTCATATCCGGCTTTTCGTGAAAGTTGAGGCGGCACTGTCACGCCCTCATTTTTCAACCAAATTGGTTGAAATTTTGGTCAAGTAATCTTCGACGAAGCCCGGGGTTCGGTATTGCATTTCAGCTTGGTGGCTTAAAAATTAATTAATGACTTTGGTCATTAAAAATCTGAAAATTGTAAAAAAAAATAAAAATTTATAAAACGATCCAAATTTACGTTTATCTTATTCTCCATCATTTGCTGATTCCAAAAACATATAAATATGTTATATTCGGATTAAAAACAAGCTCTGAAAATTAAATATATAAAAATTATTATCAAAATTAAATTGTCGAAATCAATTTAAAAACACTTTCATCTTATTCCTTGTCGGTTCCTGATTCCAACAACATATAGATATGATATGTTTGGATTAAAAACACGCTCAGAAAGTTAAAACAAAGAGAGGTACAGAAAAGCGGGCTATCCTTCTTAGCGCAACTACTACCCCGCTCTTCTTGTCAATTTCACTGCCTTTGCCATGAGCGGTGGACTGACGATGCTACGAGTATACGGTCTTGCTGAAAAATGGCATTGCGTTCAGTTTCATTCTGTGAGTTCGACAGCTACTTGACTAAATATTGTATTTTCGCCTTACGCGACTTGTTATATTTAGTCAAGTTTTGACTAAATATTTTAACATCGAGGGGGAATCGAAACGAGGGTCGTGGTGTATGTGCGTGTGTGTGTGTGTGTGTCTGTGTGTGTGTGTGTGTGTGTGTGTGTGTGTAGAGCGATTCAGACTAAACTACTGGACCGATCTTTATGAAATTTGACATGAGAGTTCCTGGGTATGAAATCCCCGAACGTTATTTTCATTTTTTTGATAAATGTCTTTGATGACGTCATATCCGGCTTTTCGTGAAAGTTGAGGCGGCACTGTCACGCCCTCATTTTTCAACCAAATTGGTTGAAATTTTGGTCAAGTAATCTTCGACGAAGCCCGGACTTCGGTATTGCATTTCAGCTTGGTGGCTTAAAAATTAATTAATGACTTTGGTCATTAAAAATCGGAAAATTGTAAAAAAAAATAAAAAATTTATAAAACGATCCAAATTTACGTTTATCTTATTCTCCATCATTTGCTGATTCCATTAACATATAAATATGTTATATTCCGATTAAAAACAAGCTCTGAAAATTAAATATATAAAAATTATTATCAAAATTAAATTGTCGAAATCAATTTAAAAACACTTTCATCTTATTCCTTGTCGGTTCCTGATTCCAAAAACATATAGATATGATATGTTTGGATTAAAAACACGCTCAGAAAGTTAAAACAAAGAGAGGTACAGAAACGCGTGCTATCCTTCTTAGCGCAACTACCGTAAAGTACCTTGTAAGCGCCCAGTATCGAGTAAGCGCCCATCCCCCACTTTTAGTCCAAAACCGTGCATAGGGTATAGTACCTTGTAAGCGCCCACCCCCCACTTTACATCATTGAAATCAGGGGAAATAAAAATTCCGCACTTGATCTGCTAGTTTTGTGAATGATTTCCCTTTCTTGCAAACCCTATCAAACGCCTGCAAGTCAATGATGGAAATGTGTCAAACAGCAAGTGAGTTTGGGGTAGATAGAACAAGTCGCGTAAGGCGAAAATACAATATTTAGTCAAGTAGCTGTCGAACTCACAGAATGAAACTGAACGCAATGCCATTTTTCAGCAAGACCGTATACTCGTAGCATCGTCAGTCCACCGCTCATGGCAAAGGCAGTGAAATTGACAAGAAGAGCGGGGTAGTAGTTGCGCTAAGAAGGATAGCACGCGTTTCTGTACCTCTCTTTGTTTTAACTTTCTGAGCGTGTTTTTAATCCAAACATATCATATCTATATGTTGTTGGAATCAGGAACCGACAAGGAATAAGATGAAAGTGTTTTTAAATTGATTTCGACAATTTAATGTTGATAATAATTTTTATATATTTAATTTTCAGAGCTTGTTTTTAATCCAAATATAACATATTTATATGTTTTTGGAATCAGCAAATGATGGAGAATAAGATGAACGTAAATTTGGATCGTTTTATAAATTTTTATTTTTTTTTACAATTTTCAGATTTTTAATGACCAAAGTCATTAATTAATTTTTAAGCCACCAAGCTGAAATGCAATACCGAAGTCCGGGCTTCGTCGAAGATTACTTGACCAAAATTTCAACCAATTTGGTTGAAAAATGAGGGCGTGACAGTGCCGCCTCAACTTTCACGAAAAGCCGGATATGACGTCATCAAAGACATTTATCAAAAAAATGAAAAAAACATATGGGGATTTCATACCCAGGAACTCTCATGTCAAATTTCATAAAGATCGGTCCAGTCACTGGGCGAAAAGTCACGTTTTGGCACTATAACGTGGCATATAACATGAAACATGAAGTTAATCAACTGAATTTTGTGGCATTATACCTGTGCGATTCACATCAAGTTAGAAAAACTGCCGTAACGCAATAAAATCCCTGAGATTTTAGCGGGCTGCAAAACACAGTAAAACATCGAGTTTGGGTGTCTGCGTTTTGGACGTTTTCGCTACATTAACGCACGGCGATTCACGTCGTGTTAAACGCGTTTCAGCAGTGCGCAAAACACCACGAAACCTATGGAGTTTCGATAAGTTTTTCTGGTTTCTAAAACTTGATGTTAGAGTGTTGTTTTGATGGATTATTCTGCGTTTTCATCAGCCTGGTGCCGAACCTGCAGAATCAGACGATTATCGGCTCCCTCTCTCTCTCTCTAGTTTCTCTCTCAGCACGGTCACACACACACACACACACACACACATACACACACTGCACATACATCATACACACACACACCGTCACACACATTCACACTGTCACTGCACACGGCACACACACATGCACACACATGCACACACACACACACACACACACACACACACACACTGTGACTGACACTGACTGACCGTCACACACACACACACACACACGGGCACACACTGACTGACCGTCACACACACACACACGGGCACACAGTGACACACACACCCCTTGAACTGACACACACACACGCACACACAACTGAACACACACATACACACACTGATCATCAGTTTATAAATGTGAAAAAAAGTGCAGTGCTCAAACATTTTTGGGGGTATCTCTTATTTTCTCTATAATTATGAGCCTTGTCACAGTACAGTGTAGGGGAGACTGGGGTACCCTGGGACACGGGGCAGGGTGGGACAGCGCAATTTAGCCATGTTATCTTGATTTTTGTTTAAAGTTCGAATTTGCCGCCGTGAAGGGAAACTACTCAGCCAGACTGGCGCCAACTGTTAATGGTGTGGGCACAGACGTTTGCCAGCAGTCGATGTTTGCCTGAAAAGAAGCACTGTAAGTAAATTTTCGACTGTCACAAACTTCTTATTTGTATATAATGTCTTCTTACGCACCCTATTAAACCATATATAACCAGATTATGTCATTATTCACTCATATTTATCGAACATTTCAAAGATGTTTACACGTTAGATCTGTGGCCATTTTTTCATTTTATCAAATTAACCGCCTTGGGGCAGGGTGGGACGGGGTAGGGTGGGACAAGGCTGGGGCAGGGTGGGACTGTCCCACCCTGCCCCAGCTTTGACCCACCCTGCCCCCTTAGAGTTTTTGTCTATGTCTTTAATTATTAAAAGTTGATAAGTTGTATAACATTGGTTTTATGCAAGAGAGAGAGAGAGAGAGAGAGAGAGAGAGAGAGAGAGAGAGAGAGAGAGAGAGAGAGAGAGAGAGAGAGACGGTGTGGTATTATTAATTCGGTGTTGGCATAACCATGCTGTGCTTTTCTCTTTCTCTCTCTCTTTCTCTCTCTCTTTCTGTCTCTCTTTCTCTCTCTCTTTCTCTCTCTCTCTCTCTCTTTCTCTCTATCTCTCTCTCTCTCTCTCTCTCTCTCTCTCTCTCTCTCTCTCTCTCTCTCTCTTTCTCTCTCTGTAGTTTGTGTAGTGTTTGTCTTAAATCTTTTGTCGACTTTCAGATGGTGAGAACATACAAGAGAAAGACGCAATGGACTTCAAAACCAGTGCAAAATATGAAGGATACGGTGGAAGCTGTGAAAGAAGGTTTGTCATTTCGCGAGGCTGCAAGGATGTTTTCTGTGTCGAAAAGTAGCCTTGGGCGAGCGATGTCCCGTGGCAAAATCTCCTCCTTGACATCTCAGTGCAACACTCGACAAGTCTTTACGAATGCCGAAGAACAGGAGTTGGTGGAATACATAATCCAGGCTTCAAAGTATGGATTTCCTATCGATTCAATGACTTTGAGATCACTCGCATTTGATCTCGCAAACAAAAACCCTAAAAGTCTGTCCTCCAAGCTGGACAAGGAATAAACGTGCAGGTGAAGACTGGGTCTTAGCATTTCGCAAAAGGCATCCAGAGATATCAATTCGAATCCCAGAAGCAGTCAGCTTGGCGAGGACGATGGCGTTCAACAGAAACAACGTTGACGAGTTTTTCAAGAAGCTTCAACATCTCTACGAAAAGCATATCCTGACCCCTGACAGGATATTCAACACGGATGAAACCGCTTTGATGACGTCCCTGAAACCGACTAAAGTCTTGGCGCAGTCGGGAGTAAAGCAGGTGTCTCAGGTAGTGTCACAGGAGAGAGGTGAACTTGTTACTATGTTGGCAATTGTCAATGCCATTGGAAACAGCATCCCACCTTGTCTGATATTTCCGCTGGTGAATTTCCATGACCATATGACAATAAATGCACCTCCAGGGACAAAAGGACTGGGTTCACGTTCTGGCGGCTGGATGACAAAGTCTCTGTTTGTGGAATGTTTGGAACATTTTACTGAGCATGTCAATTGTTCGCCTGACAACAAAGTCTTGCTGATACTGGATAACCACGAGTCCCACATTTCCCTGGCAGCTATCAACCATTGCAGGGAGAAGGGGGTGGTGCTATTAAGCCTTCCACCCCACTGTACACATCGGATGCAACCCCTTGATGTCGGAGTGTTCGGGCCTTTGAAAACTGAATACAACAAGGCCCTGTCAAGGTGGATGTACATGCATCCGGGGACGAGGACCACGATTCATCATGTGTCCACCATTCTTGGGAGTGCATATCCCAGAGCTTTCCGAATGGAAAACATAATCAGCGGCTTCAAAGCCACAGGAATCTATCCTCTTGACAGTGAGATGTTCTCCAAAGAGTTAGCAGAGGAAGCCGAATCGGCTCACCTACAAGAACAACCCCAAGAACCGACTTGCCAACAAGAACGGCAGCTACCAGAACCGCCTCATCAACAAGAACAACCACCAGCGTCGCCTCTCCAACAAGAACAACCACGAGCGTCGCCTCTCCAACAAGAACAACCACCATCTTCTCCAATATCAGTAGAAGAAGTAGAATCTAGCTTCTCCCATGCACCAGCAGATGTAAGACCACACGCTAGTGTTCCGAAAAACTCTCGCAAGCGTAAAGGACGACCTTTGGGATCCAGTCGCATTCTCACTGATACACCAGAAAAGAACATCATTGAAGAAAACGTCAGTGCAAAGAAAAAGAAAGCAGAGAAAACAGCATCTCAGTCCAGAAAAAGAGCGCCATCACAACCTGCCATGGATGTTACTTAAACATACTTTTAAGTGTTATTTTTCTGAACGGTTTATTTTTACCTGTGGCAAAAGGTCAATAAGCAAGTCACTATGTTGGTCGATCGGTAAAAAAATTACCTTCTACGTTGAAAATGGTTAATAATGGTGGAAAAGGGTTTCTTGTTTTTGAATTACTCAACTAGTATACTTTGTGTATGGGGCAGTTTGGGACAAAGCAGGGGCAGGGTGGGACGGGGCAGGGTGGGACAGTCCCACCCTGCCCCACAGTGTGTCCCAGCCTGCCCCACTTCGTCCCATCCTGCCCCGGATTTTGTTTCATTTTCAACGGTTATTTGCTTAAAAATGGCATATTTAATATCAAATTAAGTTACGTTTTTATGTTTTTAATTCAATAAAGTTTATAAAAAGATCGTATTTGTGTTTATTTTGAAAATTAGGTGTTAGAAAATTGCAATTGATTAAAAAAAAATAAAAAAAGTCCCACCCTGCCCCAGTCTCCCTTACACGAGAGACTGCATTGCCCGTGCGTTGAGCAGAGAAAGTAGGTCATTCTAACCTGACTATTTAGCGCGGTCAGATTTTAGTTTTCTTCTATATTCCTTTGCACTTTTGCTGGGGTAGGCTACTGGCCGAGTTAATCGTTTTCCCATGTGTGTGGGACCTGTAAGGAATTCGAAGCGGCGAAGGACCACAGATAGGCATTTGTTCTACTCCCCCCCCCCCCCCCTCCCCGAAACATCCGTCCGAGATGGTGGCTACTGACTGGACTTGCAACTTTCTCAACTTGTACAGTACGAACTGCAGTGACTCGAATTTGAGTTTTGGGATTTCTCTTGCTCTACCTTTTCTGATAATGTTTTACTTAGCTCGTGTTTAGATGCAATACATACTGTCTCTTTACATTTAGTCAAGTTTGTGTGTGTGTGTGTGTGTGCGTGTGCATGTGTGTGTGTAGAGCGATTCAGACCAAACTACTGAACCGATCTTTATGAAATTTTACATGAGAGTTCCTGGGTATGATATCCCCGGACATTTTTTTATTTTTTTCGATAAATACCTTTGATGACGTCATATCCGGCTTTTTGTAAAAGTTGAGGCGGCACTGTCACACCCTCATTTTTCAATCAAATTAATTGAAATTCTAGTCAAGCAATCTTCGACAAAGGCCGGACCTCGGTATTGCATTTCAGTTTGGTGGCTTAAAAATTAATTAATGACTTTGGTCATTAAAAATCTAAAAATTGTAGAAAAAAAATGTATAAAACGATCCAAATGTACGTTCATCTTATTCTTCATCTGACATCATTTTCTGATTCCAAAAACATATAAATAAAAATATAATTTGTTTTATCAAAATTAAATTTTCGAAATCAATTTAAAAACACTTTCATCTTATTCCTTGTCGGTTCCTGATTCCAAAAAAATATAGAGATGATATGTTTGGATTAAAAACACGCTCAGAAAGTTAAAACGAAGAGAGGTACAGAAAAGCGTGCCGTCCTTCTCAGAGCAACTACTACCCCGCTCTTCTTGTCAATTCCACTGCATTTGCCACGAGCGGTGGACTGACGATGCTACGAGTATACGGTCTTGCTGAAAATTTGCATTGCGTTCAGTTTCATTCTGTGAGTTCGACAGCTTGACTAAATGTTGTATTTTCGCCTTACGCGACTTGTTTTGTTTTAGGATCGATTTTGATAATGATTGAGAAAGGAGAATAGCCGGTGTTAGTTTTACAGTCGGTTTTATGAAGTTTGAGTAAAGAAGTGCGTGGTTTTTACCCTCCCTTTCGTTTCCCTTCCCCTTCTTTAGTTTGCTATTATTGTGCCTAAGAGCCGAAATGGCTGCACTCTAACTCATCTTTGATCTCCCAAAAGACTCCATAAACAAACTAGTGTATCAAGAGGCTGGCTGGCTGCCCCTCGATGAAGAAAGAAGACTAAAGTCGGCCCAGTACGTATCAAGAGCAAGTACTTTTGACAATGCTGTGAACGAAGAGCTCACTGCTGAGTTCGACACAATAACCTCGGCCTCTTACCAAAACCTAAAAAGAAAAACACCCAAAATACACGAAGCAACGATCCCACTAGCAGACTATATGTTCAACCGATATTTCAAGAAAGTGGGGGTAAACCCAGGTAGGATGGCCCACATTCCCATTCACCCCTTCCCATTTTGGTTCATGGAATCCCCCATTATCATCCCTGATCATGATCTGGGTGTAACAAAAAAAGATAACCCTGTACTTGTCTCATCAATAGTAAAAGAAATAATCTCAAACAATAACAAAGATCACCTACAAATATTTACTGACGGCTCCAAAAAAATGATGACCAAGCTGACTGTGCTTTTGTCATTCCTGACCTCAAAATAAGTTAAAAAAAATTAAACTCAACAAGGATGTGTCCATTTTCACTGCAGAAATGCTGGCTACGTTATCTTAAGAGCATGCCACTATATCAATGACCCCCCTCGACCTCCAACAAGAGTCGTGATTCTCTCCGACTCAAAACCAGCATAACTGCTCTTCAAAATGGTTCCAGAAACCGAGAAGAGCTTCAGACGGAAATATTGTTCCTCTGTCACCAGATCATTGCCTCTTGAACAGAACTGACCCTTAGGCTACGTACTTCCCCTCACACACATGGATCAGAGGCAAGGATATGGCTGACAGAGAAGCAAAAGAGGCTGTTACAGATCAAGCAGCATTTCATGACATAAAATTAACAAAGACGGGAGCAAAACACAAAATGGCCAAAGTTGCCTGGCGTCACTGGGAAACAGAATTGAAAATAGAAGGCAATGCCCATGGTTGGCTTATTCTGCCCCGACAAACAAAACAAAACAGGCCTACACTCCCCACCTCCCTCCTTAAAATACTTCTCAGAATTCGCACGGATGGCCATGGATGCGCTCACAAGTGCTTTCCCCGTCTCTGTGAATGTGGACAGTTTATATCTTTGTTACACCTCTTTGACCGCTGCCAATCACTCCAGCAAGATTTCTGCAACCTACACACCCTTGTCAACGAACATAACCTGAAACCCCATGAGGTTTTTTTCAGATAAACATTGCACGCTTCAATGGAAGCTAGCATACACCCTGTGTCTCTCAATAGTAGAAGGCTGAAATAGGATATCTGTTTAAAAAAAACAACCTGATCTCCGTTCCTCACACCGAGCTTTTTCTTCTTCATTGTATTATTTTTCCAGTTATCTATTTACTTACCTATTCAGCCAAAAATATAACAATATCCCACATAACAAAAATTAAAAAAATAAGCCTACAAAACCGCTCCAGTCCAACCATATTCCGCGTACACAATCTTTACTTCCATCCCCATTTTGAAATATCGCAAAAGACTTCCAGATATAATTATAACACGATCATATATGTGTTCTCTGGTTGCATGTTTGTTCAGTGTCTTGTCCCCACATAAAGCATATTAACTCTACCTGTCCTAAAGCAAGTTGCGGTTCTAAGAGGACGTTAAAACTAGTTATCATCATCAACACACACACACACACATATGAAAGAACCCATGTATATTTTTATGATTGTTGTTTTGGTCTGAATACAATTTGGAATCTTACTACACTCTTGTTAATTGATTTTACATTTTGTTGTCAGAAGTATTTTGTTCGTCGGTTCGTGTCTGGTGCGTGTGGTTTGAATGCCGTCCTGTCAAATGTCTTTTAAAAACACATTCACGGTAACATCTTCGACGCAGACACAGACAGTTAGGAAGGGCTCCTAATATGGACCACTTTTTGTTTCATGCTGATAACTAGCTTGTTTTCTTGCGAAGAAGTTTTATTTTGTGTTTGGTAGTCCTTTTCTCTTAGGTTAACCGTTAGGCCTTATTAGAGTGAAATAGCTTTGATAAACATTCAACAAAAATTAAATACAGACAAAATCACAAATGGTCCATAATAGGAGCCTGGGCGCCTAATATGGATCAGTGAAGCGGCCTTCACAAATCACTGTAAAAAGCCCCCTATACTTCAAAATAACATGATACAACTTAGTGTACAAGTCAGTCTAATTCAAATATGCTTTAGATTGATCTGTTTCGGGTTGATGAGAGCATTATTTGAAGCACACCAGGAAACTAAAGAAGCTTATCAAAAACAGAGTGAAAATAAGTGAAATTATCAACTTCCACGAAAAGAAGACTTTTTTTTTTTAAATCTCGAGGACTAGTTATAGGTTATTTCCAGCAAGCTTCTTAATGAATTATTGAAAATAGCTTTTAGCTTTTTTTTCTCGATTTGTTGAAGGCGGTCCATATTAGGGGACTCGCACATACTTTGAGATCTTGCTAATATTTTTTGTTTGCACGGTAAAAACTCGGGGTCAACCCTGCTAAAATGTAACAAATGCGGTCTTAGCTGTCATATATAGCAATTTTTGTGTGATAAAAGCTTTGGCTGTGGACAGAAACGAGTCCGTTTTCGGCGGCAAAGCCGTTTAGAGTGAACGCTGCCAAACTGAGTGAAAAAAAGAGAAAAAGCCTAACGGTTTTGAGATTTGTGTTTCTGCAATACAGCGAACAAAACTTTTTTGAGCGCTCAAGCGCCGTTAGTTTTTCAGAACAGGAGGTGGTCCATATTAGGAGCCGGTCCATATTAGGAGCTACGTGAAGCTACCACCGCTCGGCTTTACACACACACACACACACTTTTAATTAGTTGCTTTTGGCAGCGCACACGGCCTCATCATCTGAACTTGAAACAAGATCGCGTAAGGCGAAAATACAATATTTAGTCAAGTAGCTGTCGAACTCACAGAATGAAACTGAACGCAATGCCATTTTTCAGCAAGACCGTATACTCGTAGCATCGTCAGTCCACCGCTCATGGCAAAGGCAGTGAAATTGACAAGAAGAGCGGGGTAGCAGTTGCGCTAAGAAAGATAGCACGCTTTTCTGTACCTCTCTTTGTTTTAACTTTCTGAGCGTGTTTTTAATCCAAACATATCATATCTATATGTTTTTGGAATCAGGAACCGACAAGGAATAAGATGAAAGTGTTTTTAAATTGATTTGGACCGAATTTAATTTTGATAATAATTTTTATATATTTAATTTTCAGAGCTTGTTTTAATCCGAATATAACATATTTATATGTTTTTGGAATCAGCAAATGATGGAGAATAAGATAAACGTAAATTTGGATCGTTTTATAAATTTTTTTTTTTTTTTACAATTTTCAGATTTTTAATGACCAAAGTCATTAATTAATTTTTAAGCCACCACGCTGAAATGCAATACCGAAGTCCGGGCTTCGTCGAAGATTACTTGACCAAAATTTCAACCAATTTGGTTGAAAAATGAGGGCGTGACAGTGCCGCCTCAACTTTCACGAAAAGCCGGATATGACGTCATCAAAGACATTTATCCAAAAAATGAAAAAAACCGTTCGGGGATTTCATACCCAGGAACTCTCATGTCAAATTTCATAAAGATCGGTACAGTAGTTTAGTCTGAATCGCTCTACACACACACACAGACACACACACGCGCACACGCACATACACCACGACCCTCGTTTCGATTCCCCCTCGATGTTAAAATATTTAGTCAAAACTTGACTAAATATAACAACTACAAAACACAACAACGTACAACAACAGCATGGTTGTGCCTGTCGGGTTATCAGTCACCATAAGGTGCCTGTACTTGTCAGTCTCTCTTTTTAGATCAGTGCCAGTGGCCTGTGCCGGCGATAGTTTGGTAACGTCGCGCAGACCGCGCATGCGCCATGTACAGTAAACTGTTATCACAAATGGCGGATAAATCTAACTCGTGCAAAGAAACGTTTCAAAACCAAGCTTTATGGACGTTTTTATGACTACGTACTCCAGCAGACATCAACTTGAGGTCGACGTGTGTGGGGTTTGCTCAAAATACGTAAGTATTCGTCAGCCGTTTGGCTTCTCGAATTAAGTTTCAACTTTGTCTCTGTCTCGAACCACAGGCGGAAGGTATTCACTCAATCACTGGACCACAACTTCCTTATTATGTACAGTGTTTGGTATTGAGTATGAAAGTAGTCTGGTGGTCCAGTGGACGATACCTTTCGCCTGTGCTCGAACCAAATACTAAGCTTACCAGTTACCACACTGTCATACTCATGCATAGTCATAGTGATAGCACTGATACATTTGTACAGGTAAACATGGCTGTTTGCTGAAAATCAGTCTTTGTGAAAAATTGCAATGATGTCTCTGAAGTTTGATTCAGTCCCTAATTCATTCAGTGATTCATTTTGATGGGACGTCAACCCATGGTGAGACTAATAATGATATTTGATCGTATTCTGCCAGTGCCATTGCCAACTGCCATTGTTGTTCTTGTGTGCACTAATTAGTAATTTACTGGCAATAGGAGTTCGAGTTCTACTATAGTAGTATTTTACTAAATCATTACTACTAGTACTAAATACTACTGCTACTACTAGCTTTAAACAAGCTATGGTTTGAATGACCAGCTAAATGCTAATAGTTAATAAGTACATTATTTTTGCATCAGCGAGGTATACATAAATTTAACGAAGTGGATTCACAGCGCGCGTCGCGTTGTGCAGCGTTGCGATTTACAACGCGCTGCACTACGAGGAACGCTGCGATTCACGACGCGCGATGTATTCTGCCGATACATTTCCTTCACAATCGCAAAGTTTACAACAGCTACATCTATCTGATCTATTTGAGAAATAAAACTGTCAATAAAACGAAAAACAGAGCTGAGCCATTCTCTCTCTCTCACTCTTTCAACTGAATTCACCAGTATATCGCCGCGTCGATGTAAAAACGTGCCTACCTCTGCTGAACAATCCTTCTCATTGCGGTCAATGCGCATGCGCCAATCTTGGACTTACAAAAATGCGACCCTTTGACCGATCGAACCATGGGTTAGGGTAAGGCTAAGGGTTAGGTTGTTCACGACCTGATTAATCTCCCCATGTTGGCGCATGCGCATTGACCGCAATGAGAAGGATTGTTCAGGCAGAGTTTTCAGTTTGTGACACCGACCTTGAATACTTGGCAGTCATACTCATACTCATATCACTACATGTCATTGCAATGGCTTCTACTATATATGGAAAGGAGCTGAGTTTTTAAACTGGGATGACGTTTTTAAACAATTATCCGAGTACAGTGCCGCGGAACTGTTAATCGGTGTCACACCAGTTTAACACTTCAGCAGCCATTTTGGAATTCGCGCATGCGCAGATCATTTTTTCAGCGTGGGTTTTTTTCCAGTTGATTTGAACGCGTATATATATATATATATATATTCAGTCTGCATAAAGTGCAATTTTGTAGTCTTGCAGCCCTGAAGTTGCTTTCAAAGAAAGACTGTAAAATGTTGCTGATAATCATGCATACATGTACAAAAATAAAGCGCATCAACAATCTGCGCTGGTGAGAGCAATAGCCGCGCTCTGGGAATCGCTGCGCTGCACAACGTGCCGCGCTCTGTGAATTGCCGCGCTGCACAGCGCGCTGCGCTCTGTGAATCGCTTGCCTAAATTTAAATATTTTATTAAAAAAATACCGCATGGTTTTGCTTGACCAAATCATTTATCAGCTAACAATATGCTTTTATTTCAGTTGGACCTGACTTGAGCATGGTTCCGTTGTCTCCGCAACAACAGATTGGTTACTCAAGAATTGCAGGCATGTCCAGTTTGCAGCATGTGCAGGCGGACCCCGCTGAGTGTGAAGATCTGATGGCTGATCTAGACACAACATAAGCTGCTTGACACTATTCCAAGGTAAGCAAGAAGCTTTGAAAATAGTTACTTAAGTGTTACTTAGTAAGTGTACATTTTTGTGGGTGAACCATCGGTAACCGTCCCCGTCCCCCCCCCCCACCCCTCGACACCCACACATACAAACACGCACACAAACTTGGGTTTGTACTACAACTATTAGTATTAACTACTCTTCATAAATGAGTTATGTAATTCATCAGAGGTTTGAAGTCATTATGGTTTTGCAAATTAGTAAGAGACTATGTGGGTGCATGGATTCAGTAATGCGCAATTAATACATGCAATACTCCTGCTGGTGAGTTCACTACAAACAGGTACTACATTAGAACTGATCTATGTTATTTGTTAATGAGGATGATTAATCGTAATCTCACTGTCAAACTGTCATGATACTATTGCCATTGACAGTGCTAGATCACTTCATAAAGTTATTTTAGTAAGTAATCATATGATATTGATAATTTTGATAAAGTGATTTACTGACGGTGACAATGACATGTTATCTTCATACTATTCCAGGTACAAGATGCTAAACGTGCAGATATCAAGGGCTTGGGATTTCGGCTCCTGGAGATGCTACTTGTAACTCTTTTGTGAGTACCGATGTATACTGGGTGTTTTCTCAGTTTTTGTCCGCTGTCAGTGTGAGATTTATATTGTGGTACAGTGGAACCCCCCAATTTAAGACTCCCTCCTTTTAAAGACCATGTTTTCTCAGACTTTCTGTTCACAACCTCTGTAAAATTACCCCCCTTTTAAGACTCCCTCCTTTTTAAGACTGAATTTTCTCAGATTATTGTAGGTCTTAAAAGGGGTGTTCCACTGTATAACCTGTTTTTCTAGTTTCATGGTTTAGCCACGACTCACTTTGAATGAGGGTCATCTGCCAGGCATTTAGCTGATTATCTGATAGTGATAAGTGATATTTATTAATTTGCTATTTATAAATTACAGTTGCAGTAAACTAACACTGTCGCACAAAGTATGTGACTTTAAAAAAAGATTTGTTTGTAATCATGTGAGCTCTGTCCACTAGATGATGGAGAAGGGAATTTTTACAGTTGAGTCTGCAACATGGATTTTTCTCTCTCAGGATAACAAATACAGCAGGGTTCGTACAGGTCATGGAAAACCTGGAAAGTCATGGAATTTGATTTTTAATTTTCCAGGCCTGGAAAGTCATGGAATTTCAATTCAAGTCATGGAAAGTCATGGAATTTAAAAAAAATAAAAAAAGAAAGAAAAATTAACCTTTAGCACGCCAGCGGCGATTTTCGTTGCCCAGCCATTCCACCACCCCCCCCCCCCCCCCCCCCCCCGCGATTTTCGTCTCCAGCACAAGGCTTGTTCGTATGACCAACTTCTCGTTCATATTTGCATACGAGAATAACGGTATTTTTAACGGCACTTGAGCCAAAGCGAGGCTCACTTCCTTCCGTTATCTCGTCGTGTCGTCTGCGCTGCATTTGAGTCGGTTTCGTCGAAGTTTTTGAGTCACTTGAGAAAATGTGACTCTATGTAATCGGTCAGTGTTAGTCTGTCCGGCCGGCCGGCCGTAGACACCACCTTAACGTTGGACTTTTCTCGGAAACTATCAAAGCGATCGGGCTCATATTTTGTTTAGTCGTGACCTCCAATGACCTCTACACTTTAACGATGGTTTCGTTGACCTTTGACCTTTTTCAAGGTCACAGGTCAGCGTCAAAGGAAAAATTAGACATTTTATATCTTTGACAAAGTTCATCGGATGTGATTGAAACTTTGTAGGATTATTCTTTACATCAAAGTATTTACATCTGTAGCCTTTTACGAACGTTATCAGAAAAACAAGGGAGATAGCTAGCCTTTTCTGATCGGCAACACACAACTTAACGTTGGGCTTTTCTCGGAAACTATAAAAGTGACCGGGCTCAAATTTTATGTGAACGTGACTCATTGTGTTGTGAATAGCAATTTCTTCCTGTCCATCTGATGCCTCATATAATATTCAGAACTGCGAAAGTGACTCGATCGAGCGTTTGCTCTTCTTGTTTGTTTTTGCATCGATAAAGTACTTTAGCGCTTCGACAAGCAAGATGGAGGATGATGAGTTTGAAACTTTCTTTCAGTTGTTTCTTGACAACAAAAAGTATGCGGAATTGGAACGAATTACCGAGGAAGATCTTCGCAATGAACTGTGTATCGCGGTGAAAAAAATGACAGTTCGTCAAGTCACAGTGACGGTTACGAAACAGAATTTACGAAAGTGCAGATGGATACAAACAGTGGCTGGTCCAGTTTAGTGAAATGACAGGACCAGCAAACATTACCGATAATCTGACTGCCTAGCAAATGCTTGACTTGCTTGTCGAAGAGACACTGCGTAGAAACTGACTCAAATTCAGTGCAAAGCAAGCCAGTGTCAAAACTGGCAGTGACAAGACGTAAAAAGTTTGCGTGTTCGGAAATGGCGACCTGTGGATCTAGTCATGGAAAATGTTATTGAGGCTCATGAAAAAGTCATGGAATTTTGTTTCTAAAAAGCAGTGGGGACCCTGTACAGTATGGAAGGAAAAATTTAGGGTTGGTGTGGCGATAACAATAAAGATATGTCATAGTGACTTGACTAATTGATTTGAATTCTGCTGCAGGTCAGTCGCCCCCCACCTCCTGCTTTGCCTACTACAACTTCGAGGAAATACGACAGGACACCCTTCAGCTTGCTGCACCATGGTGTCTCTTGGAGAACAGCAAGGAACAGATACAGGTGGGGTCGGTTGGGATACCGTAAACAGACTATTTTGTTTTGTTGGCCTTAGCATAGAGTCTGGGGATGTGAGATGTGCATGATGTGTTGTTTGAATCTGACAGTGATTGTATGAATTTTTTATACATGTATTGTTGTCACGCGCTTTGAACTTCTGATAAGGCGCTTTATAAATGCCCGTTATTATTATTATTATTATTATAAATAGATACACACTTGTAAACTTATGTTAGTTTTCACACGTGAGCATGAAGGAATGTGCCTTTATGAGGAATGTATAGTGGCTTGCAATATTGAATTTGAGGGATGTTTGCAGTTATATAATATATTAGCACAGCTCAGTTTTCTTGAGGGTTCCATGAGAACAGTGAAATTCTCCTTTGAGGACTGAAAAATATCTTGGATAATTGGTCTTAATTGGAGGGGGGGGGGGGGGGTTTAAAAAATAAGTACATTCACATGTGTTTTTCATTTTCACTGTGTTAAGGTGGGGAGGTCCTTCTCTACTTCTTTCTTTGTTTTCCCATTGACATATTTTTGTTCTTGTCTATATTTTTTACATAGGTTCACCATTAGTCCTCATCCCCAGCCGACTGTTTCCGCTGAAGCCGTGAAGGATACTTCTTCATGTAGGCGTGGACATCTTTTTCGTCGCCATGCAAGGCTTCCAGTACCATATAATTTTGTGAATACTCTGGGGACCTGTCATCGACTTTGGAAGGACGCTTTATTTTATAACACTTTGTACCCCATCTTTGTTGACCAAGATTTTTTAAGCCGAGACCAGCTGTGCTGCAGCAGGTCACTCAGAATTCTAGAAACTGTGTATCAACAGGCTAGAATGCTGGCGTTAGATCAACGTTACAGGAAGCGACTGAAGCTAACCGTCTAGGCAGGATGCGGATATGTGCCGAATGAGAACAGATGCAATGTACATAGTGACTGTGTGTACAGATATATATATATATCCATACCTGAACTTTGTTAGATAAATTATCAATCAATCAATCAATATGAGGCTTATAGTTATATCACGCGTATTCCGTGGGTACAGTTCTAAGCGCAGGGATTTTGTTTTGATTTTTTTTTTATGCAATTTATATCGCGCACATATTCAAGGCGCAGGGATTTATTTATGTCGTGTGAGATGGAATTTTTTTACACAATACATCACGCATTCACATCGGCCAGCAGATCGCAGCTATTTCGGCGCATATCCTACTTTTCACGGCCTATTATTCCAAGTCACACGGGTATTTGGTGGACATTTTTAGCTATGCCTATACAATTTTGCCCGTCGCGATATAACCTTCGTGGTTGAAAACGACGTTAAACACCAAATAAAGAAAGAATACAATTTTGCCAGGAAAGACCGTTTTGTCAATCGTGGGATCTTTAACGTGCACCCCCAATGTAGTGTACACGAAGGGACCTCGGTTTTTCGTCTCATCCGAAAGACTAGCACTTGAACCCACCACCTAGGTTAGGAAAGGGGGGAGAAATAAATAGCGGCCTGACCCAGGGTCGAACACGCAACCTCTCGATTCCGAGCGCAAGTGCGTTACCACTCGGCCACCCATGCCGGTTGTTATGATCGCCACATTTTAGGTCCCCCCCTCCCCCCCTTTTCAAACTTCCCCGCTTTTAAGACCTTACGTTTTTGGATTTTCTGTTCACAACCTGTTGTGCATTTACCTACATATTAAGCAGTGTTTCTTGTATAGAATATAGTCAATGTTTGTAAAGATTTTAGTCAAGCAGTATGTAAGAAATGTTAAGTCCTTTGTACTGGAAACTTGCATTCTCCCAGTAAGGTCATATACTGTACTACGTTGCAAGCCCCTGGAGCAGTTTTTTGAGTCACTTGAGAAAATGTGACTCTATGTAATCGGTCAGTGTTAGTCTGTCCGGCCGGCCGGCCGGCCGTCCGTAGACACCACCTTAACGTTGGACTTTTCTCGAAAACTATCAAAGCGATCGGGCTCATATTTTGTTTAGTCGTGACCTCCAATGACCTCTACACTTTAACGATGGTTTCGTTGACCTTTGACCTTTTTCAAGGTCACAGGTCAGCGTCAAAGGAAAAATGAGACATTTTATATCTTTGACAAAGTTCATCGGATGTGATTGAAACTTTGTAGGATTATTCTTTACATCAAAGTATTTACATCTGTAGCCTTTTACGAACGTTATCAGAAAAACAAGGGAGATAACTAGCCTTTTCTGTTCGGCAACACACAACTTAACGTTGGGCTTTTCTATAAAAGTGACCGGGCTCAAATTTTATGTGAACGTGACTCATTGTGTTGTGAATAGCAATTTCTTCCTGTCCATCTGATGCCTCATATAATATTCAGAACTGCGAAAGTGACTCGATCGAGCGTTTGCTCTTCTTGTTGATTAGTGCTTTTGTGAACAAGAAACAATTGACAAGTGGCACTATCCCATCTTCCCCCTTTCCTCTATCCCATCTCCCCCTTTTCCTGTCGCAATATAACCTTGAATGGTTGAAAACGACGTTAAACAACAAATAAAGAAAGAAAAGAATTCATCAACGAGTGATTACTGCCTCACCATAGCAGTTAGGCCAGTCTTACTAACTCTTACTTTTATTAATGTGCCGTGATGCAAAGACGTTGAGCAGTTTTCAGATGTTTATGAATCTAGGGCTTTCAAAATTTACTGACATGTTGGACTCCATGACATCCAAACATGAAGTTCAGTTACCCCTTTTCAACTTTGAAGGTCACATTGTAGGCGAATTTTTAGCAAAAAGTTGGAACATTGGTGTGACTGTTCTTACTCACAAGGGAAGTGATTTAGTTATTTGCTGATTTTTATTTTGTATGGCCTTCTTTCACCCATTTAATCATTCATAAATGTTCATACCCAAGGGAAGTAATTCACATATATATCTATGGCCAATGTTTTCACAGGGCATCTGCCCCCCCCCTCCCCACCCAACACACACTCACATGGGCTAAAACTTACATGGCTTTTATGGGTATGACGCTCTTAATCACAAGGGAAGTAATTTACTGATGGTGTGTTTTCATTTCATGTGGCCTTCACCGATTTGAATAATTTATTTTAGCTTATCCAATTATAGTGTGGATGAACACTGTCTCCACTCAAAATAGTCCTTTGCTATTGTACATTGTGAATCAGCATTTTTGTTTTTGTCCTGTTTGAATAAAGTGCAATAATTTTACAACCAAAGTGTTAATGTTAAAGATGTTTACATAATGTGTGAAGGATGATGCATTTGAAAACTAATATTGTTAAATGTCAATTGACCTGTGACAAGTCAGCAAAGTGCAATATCCAAGCATGAAACCCGCACACAATTCCCAAACAACATGCTTTCTTTTCCACAAAATTCCATCCAGGTGAAAACAATTATGTGAACGTCATAACATGGTGTTTTTTTACATTAATAATCAAGCCTAACACCAACTAACATGGTGTTAATAGGCATTTGAGCAAGCTTTAACACCAACATAACATGGAGTTAATAGGCATTTGAGCAATCTTTAACACCAACATAACATGGGGTTTTGCATGTTAAACCAGCAATAACATGATGTTAATCACATTACAAGCAAGCTGTAACACCACCAAAACAAGCAGTTTTGCAAGTTAAGTCTACGATAACATGATGTTACTTGGCGTTAAACCAAAGCTTTAATGCCATCAAAACTTGACATTTTTGCATGTTACAGACATGCTGTAACATGGTTTAACATGATGTTTTGACCGTCGCAAAACGCGCTGAAATTCCAGGCAATTTCGCAGCGATAACTTCAACAAAATCCAATCAAAATCTGGCGTTGTCGTGAACACCAAAATGTGATAAACCCATTGAAACTTGAAGTTTTGTTGGGATTTTGAGTAGTTTTGTAAGATACAAAACGCCACTTTTCGCCCAGTGAGTAGTTTAGTCTGAATCGCTCTACACACACACACACACACACACACGCACAGACAGACACACATACACCACGACCCTCGTTTCGATTCCCCCTCGATGTTAAAATATTTAGTCAAAACTTGACTAAATATAAAAAGGATACGAGAATGGCGAGAGAATCGCGATACCCTGTTACGTCACCAGGCCGGAAAGGAAAAGAAGAAGCTCTCTCTCTCTCTGTGATCTCTCTCTCTGATTTCTCTCTCTCTCTCTCTCTCTCTCTCTCTCTCTCTCTCTCTCTCTCTCTCTCTCTCTCTCTCTGTGATCTCTCTCTCTGATTTCTCTCTCTCTCTCTGTCTCTGTCTCTGTCTCTGTCTCTCTCTGTCTCTCTCTCTCTGTCTCTCTCTCTCTGTCTCTCTCTGTGTCTCTCTCTCTCTCTCTGTCTCTCTCTCTCTCTCTCTCTTTCTGCGCCTGCGTCTCTCTTTCTGCCGAAAACAGTCTTTGGCCAAGTAAAATAGACTGCTGCCCATATCCAGAAGACGTACGGTACCCCTTGTTCAAGGGAAACAGAGACACAGTGCAGCCGACAGCGGCACCTCTGCAGACAAGAAAAGGATGCGACGACATTTGTGATTACGAAGATATGATTACGAAGTGATCAAAGATCACATTTCTTACTGAAAACTGCTCGTGCATAGGGTGTAGTACCTAGTAAGCGCCCACCCCCTACTTTAGGTCGGAATTGGTGCACAGGGGGGGTGGGCGCTTACAAGGTACTTTACGGTACTACCCCGCTCTTCTTGTCAATTTCACTGCCTTTGCCATGAGCGGTGGACTGACGATGCTACGAGTATACGGTCTTGCTGAAAAATGGCATTGCGTTCAGTTTCATTCTGTGAGTTCGACAGCTACTTGACTAAATATTGTATTTTCGTCTTACGCGACTTGTTACATTTAGTCAAGTTTTGACTAAATGTTTTAACATCGAGGGGGAATCGAAACGAGGGTCGTGGTGTATGTGTGTGCGTGTGTGCGTGCGTGTGTGCGTGCGTGCGTGCGTGCGTGTAGAGCGATTCAGACCAAACTACTGGACCGATCTTTATGAAATTTGACATGAGAGTTCCTGGGTATGATATCCCCGAACGTGTTTTTCGTTTTTTTGATAAATGTCTTTGATGACGTCATATCCGGCTTTTCGTGAAAGTTGAGGCGGCACTGTCACGCCCTCATTTTTCAACCAAATTGGTTGAAATTTTGGTAAAGTAGTCTTCGACGAAGCCCGGACTTCGGTATTGCATTTCAGCTTGGTGGCTTAAAAATTAATTAATGACTTTGGTCATTAAAAATCGGAAAATTGTAAAAAAACACTTTTATTTTTAAAACGATCCAAATTTACGTTCATCTTATTCTCCATCATTTGCTGATTCCAAAAACATATAAATATGTTATATTCGAATTAAAAACAAGCTCTGAAAATTAAATATATACAAATTATTATCAAAATTAAATTGTCCAAATCAATTTAAAAACACTTTCATCTTATTCCTTGTCGGTTCCTGATTCCAAAAACATATAGATATGATATGTTTGGATTAAAAACACGCTCAGAAAGTTAAAACAAAGAGAGGTACAGAAAAGCGTGCTATCCTTCTCAGCGCAAGTACAAGTTGTACTACCCCGCTCTTCTTGTCAATTTCACTGCCTTTGCCGTGCGCGGTGGACTGACGATGCTACGGGTATGCGGTCTTGCTGCGCTGCGTTGCGTTCAGTTTCATTCTGTGAGTTCGACAGCTACTTGACTAAATATTGTATTTTCGCCTTACGCGACTTGTTTATTTGTTCACTCTCTCAACAAATCCTTTCAAATATTTTACTTAGCTTCTTTTTTTTTTCGCTCTCTCATAAAATTCCTTCTAATATTTTAATCAGTCTTTTCTTTCTTTCTTTCTTTCGCGTTCTCATAAATTCCCTTTTTATATTTAGTCAAGTTTTGACTAAATATTTTAACATCGAGGGGGAATCGAAACGAGGGTCGTGGTGTATGTGCGTGTGTGCGTGTGTGCGTGTGTGTGTGTGTGTGTGTGTGTAGAGCGATTCAGACTAAACTACTGGACCGATCTTTATGAAATTTGACATGAGAGTTCCTGGGTATGAAATCCCCGAATATGTTTTTCATTTTTTTGATAAATGTCTTTGATGACGTCATATCCGGCTTTTCGTGAAAGTTGAGGCGGCACTGTCACGCCCTCATTTGTCAACCAAATTGGTTGAAATTTTGGTCAAGTAATCTTCGACGAAGCCCGGACTTCGGTATTGCATTTCAGCTTGGTGGCTTAAAAATTAAGCGAAGACTTGGGTCATTAAAAAAAAAAAATACAAATTTATAAAACGATCCAAATTTACGTTTATCTTATTCTCCATCATTTGCTGATTCCAAAAACATATAAATATGTTATATTCGGATTAAAAACAAGCTCTGAAAATTAAATATATACAAATTATTATCAAATTTTTTTTTTCGAAATCAATTTAAAAACACTTTCATCTTATTCCTTGTCGGTTCCTGATTCCAAAAACATATAGATATGATATGTTTGGATTAAAAACACGCTCAGAAAGTTAAAACAAAGAGAGGTACAGAAAAGCGTGCTATCCTTCTTAGCGCAACTACTACCCCGCTCTTCTTGTCAATTTCACTGCCTTTGCCATGAGCGGTGGACTGACGATGCTACGAGTATACGGTCTTGCTGAAAAATGGCAGCTACTTGACTAAATATTGTATTTTCGCCTTACGCGACTTGTTATATTTAGTCAAGTTTTGACTAAATATTTTAACATCGAGGGGGAATCGAAACGAGGGTCGTGGTGTATGTGCGTGCGTGTGTGTGTGTGTGTGTGTGTGTGTGTAGAGCGATTCAGACTAAACTACTGGACCGATCTTTATGAAATTTGACATGAGAGTTCCTGGGTATGAAATCCCCGAACGTTTTTTTCATTTTTTTGATAAATGTCTTTGATGACGTCATATCCGGCTTTTCGTGAAAGTTGAGGCGGCACTGTCACGCCCTCATTTTTCAACCAAATTGGTTGAAATTTTGGTCAAGTAATCTTCGACGAAGCCCGGACTTCGGTATTGCATTTCAGCTTGGTGGCTTAAAAATTAATTAATGACTTTGGTCATTAAAAATCGGAAAATTGTAAAAAAAAATAAAAATTTATAAAACGATCCAAATTTACGTTTATCTTATTTTCCATCATTTGCTGATTCCAAAAACATATAAATATGTTATATTCGGATTAAAAACAAGCTCTGAAAATTAAATATATAAAAATTATTATTAAAATTAAATTGTCGAAATCAATTTAAAAACACTTTCATCTTATTCCTTGTCGGTTCCTGATTCCAAAAACATATAGATATGATATGTTTGGATTAAAAACACGCTCAGAAAGTTAAAACAAAGAGAGGTACAGAAAAGCGTGCTATCCTTCTTAGCGCAACTACTACCCCGCTCTTCTTGTCAATTTCACTGCCTTTGCCATGAGCGGTGGACTGACGATGCTACGAGTATACGGTCTTGCTGAAAAATGGCAGCTACTTGACTAAATATTGTATTTTCGCCTTACGCGACTTGTTATATTTAGTCAAGTTTTATATTTAGTCAAGTTTTGACTAAATATTTTAACATCGAGGGGGAATCGAAACGAGGGTCGTGGAGTATGTGCGTGTGTGTGTGTGTGTGTGTGTGTGTGTGTCTGTGTGTGTGTGTAGAGCGATTCAGACTAAACTACTGGACCGATCTTTATGAAATTTGACATGAGAGTTCCTGGGTATGAAATCCCCGAACGTTTTTTTCATTTTTTTGATAAATGTCTTTGATGACGTCATATCCGGCTTTTCGTGAAAGTTGAGGCGACACTGTCACGCCCTCATTTTTTAACCAAATTGGTTGAAATTTTGGTCAAGTAATCTTCGACGAAGCCCGGACTTCGGTATTGCATTTCAGCTTGGTGGCTTAAAAATTAATTAATGAGTTTGGTCATTAAAAATCGGAAAATTGTAAGAAAAAAATAAAAAATTTATAAAACGATCCAAATTTACGTTTATCTTATTCTCCATCATTTTCTGATTCCAAAAACATATAAATATGTTATATTCGGATTAAAAACAAGCTCTGAAAATTAAATATATAAAAATTATTATCAAAATTAAATTGTCGAAATCAATTTAAAAACACTTTCATCTTATTCCTTGTCGGTTCCTGATTCCAAAAACATATAGATATGATATGTTTGGATTAAAAACACGCTCAGAAAGTTAAAACAAAGAGAGGTACAGAAAAGCGTGCTATCCTTCTTAGCGCAACTACTACCCCGCTCTTCTTGTCAATTTCACTGCCTTTGCCATGAGCGGTGGACTGACGATGCTACGAGTATACGGTCTTGCTGAAAAATGGCATTGCGTTCAGTTTCATTCTGTGAGTTCGACAGCTACTTGACTAAATATTGTATTTTCGCCTTACGCGACTTGTATTTTTCTTACGTAGCCTCTTCTGTCTGCCTTTGTTTATTTTGCTCTCTCATAAATTACCTTCTTAAATTCTACTCAGGTTTTTTTTTCCATCGTTGTTTCGATTTTTCGTAAATTGCCTTTTAATATTTTACTCAGCTATTTCTTTCTTTCTTTGTATGGCTCTCGCATAGAAACCTTTCTAACATTTACCTTAGTCTTTTCTTTCTTGTTTTGCTTTGCTCGTTCATAAGTTCCCATATTTCATTTTACTCTGCTATTTATTTAATTGCTCTCTCATAAATTCCTTCTAATATTTTACTCACCCTTTTCTTTTATTCTTTGTTTCAATCTCTTATAACTTTCCTTCTTATAATTTACAAAGGCTTTTTTATTTATTTTTTATTGTTTCGCTGTCTCATCAATTCCCTTCTTATATTTTACTCAGCATTGTTACATTTAGTCAAGTTTTGACTAAATGTTTTAACGTAGAGGGGGGAATCGAGACGAGGGTCGTGGTGTATGTGCGTGCGTGCGTGTGTGTGTGGGTGTCTGTGTGTGTGTGTAGAGCGATTCAGACTAAACTACTGGACCGATCTTTATGAAATTTGACATGAGAGTTCCTGGGTATGAAATCCCCGAACGTTTTTTTCATTTTTTGGATAAATGTCTTTGATGACGTCATATCCGGCTTTTCGTGAAAGTTGAGGCGGCACTGTCACGCCCTCATTTTTCAACCAAATTGGTTGAAATTTTGGTCAAGTAATCTTCGACAAAGCCCGGACTTCGGTATTGCATTTCAGCTTGGTGGCTTAAAAATTAATTAATGACTTTGGTCATTAAAAATCGGAAAATTGTAAAAAAAAATAAAAATTTATAAAACGATCCCAATTTACGTTCATCTTACTCTACATCATTTCCTGATTCCAAAAACATATAAATATGTTATATTTGGATTAAAAACAAGCTCTGAAAATTAAATATATAAAAATTATTATCAAAATTAAATTGTCGAAATCAATTTAAAAACACTTTCATCTTATTCCTTGTCGGTTCCTGATTCCAAAAACATATAGATATGATATGTTTGGATTAAAAACACGCTCAGAAAGTTAAAACAAAGAGAGGTACAGAAAAGCGTGCTATCCTTCTTAGCGCAACTACTACCCCGCTCTTCTTGTCAATTTCACTGCCTTTGCCATGAGCGGTGGACTGACGATGCTACGAGTATACGAACTTGTTTTTCTTTCGTTTGTTTTGCTCCCTCATCAATTCCCTTCTAATATTTAATGCAGCCTTTTCTTTCTTTATTTTTTTTCGTAGTCTAAAAAAAATCCCTTCTTAAGGTTTACTCAGCTATTACGTTTTTACATTTAGTCAAGTTTTGACTAAATGTTTTAACGTTGAGGGGGAATCGAGACGAGGGTCGTGGTATATGTGCGTGCGTGCGTGTGTGTGTGTGTGTCTGTGTCTGTCTGTGTGTGTGTGTGTGTAGAGCGATTCAGACAAAACTACTAGACCGATCTTTATGGAATTTGACATGAGAGTTTCTGGGTATGAAATCCCCAGACGTTTTTTTCATTTTTTTGATAAATGTCTTTGATGACGTCATATCTGGCTTTTCGTGAAAGTTGAGGCGGCACTGTCACGCTCTCATTTTTCAACCAAATTGGTTGAAATTTTGGTCAAGTAATCTTTGACAAAGGCCGGGGTTTGGTATTGCATTTCAGCTTGGTGGCTTAAAAATTAATTAATGACTTTGGTCATTAAAAATCTGAAAATTGTAAAAAAAATTTTTTTATAAAACGATCCAAATTTACGTTTATCTTATTTTCCATCATTTGCTGATTCAAAAAACATATAAATATGTTATATTCGGATTAAAAACAAGCTCTGAAAATTAAATATATAAAAATTATTATCAAAATTAAATTTTCCAAATCAATTTAAAAACACTTTCATCTTATTCCCTGTCGGTTCCTGATTCCAAAAACATATAGATATGATATGTTTGGATTGAAAACACGCTCAGAAAGTTAAAACGAAGAGAGGTACAGAAAAGCGTGCTATCCTTCCCAGCGCAACTACTACCCCGCTCTTCTTGTCAATTTCACTGCCTATGCCGTGAGCGGTGGACTGACGATGCTACGAGTATACGGTCTTGCTGCGTTGCATTGCGTTCAGTTTCATTCTGTGAGTTCGACAGCTACTTGACTAAATGTTGTATTTTCGCCTTACGCGACTTGTTTTATTTGTTCGCCCTCTCATTGATTTCCTCGTACTATTTGTCTCAGCCTTTTCGTTCTTTCTTTTTTACATTTAGTCAGAAAATCTCTTCTTATTCAGCTAAGTCTTTTCTTTCTTCTTTTGATTTGATCTCTCATAAATTTTCTTCTAATATTTTACTTCTAACATTTCTTTTACTATTTGTTTTGATCTCATAAAATCTCCTCTTATTATAAACTAAATCTTTTCTTTCTTCTTTCGTTTTGATCTCTCATAACTTTCCTTTTTACATTTAACATAGATGACATCATCGTTGATTTTCTCTAAATTCTCTCGATGTCGAATTATTTGCCTGTGACTTCCTAGCAAGCTGCCGAACATTCCATGAACATAAGTTTTTGTCACTAATTGTTTGTCTGTGCCCCGGTGGGTCCATATATTGTTGACTATAACGTATTGTTTTGTCATTAAAAAAACGTTCCAACAACTTACCTTTCTTGGTTTTTTATTCTGAATTTTGGAACGTTTTCAGTCTCTTTGAATTTGGATTTTTTTTAAATGTAAAAAAGATAGTAAAACAAATCTTCACCAAATAAAAAGAAACGTGTTCAACTGTAAATATTATTTTCATTTTGTTTAAAATACTAATTCTGCTTCACTACCAAAGCTCTCTTCGATAGAATAATTTGTCCCATTTTATTACATAAAGCTGAAGAATATCAATCAATCAATCAATATGAGGCTTATATCGCGCGTATTCCGTGCGTACAGTTCTAAGCGCAGGGATTGTTATTTAAAAAAATTTTTTTTAATGCAATTTATATCGCGCACATATTCAAGGCGCAGGGATTTATTTATGCCGTGTGAGATGGAATTTTTTACACATTACATCACGCATTCACATCGGCCAGCAGATCGCAGCCATTTCGGCGCATATCCTACTTTTCACGGCCTATTATTCCAAGTCACACGGGTATTTGGTGGACATTTTTAGCTATGCCTATACAATTTTGCCAGGAAAGACCCTTTTGTCAATCGTGGAATCTTTAACGTGCACCCCCAATGTAGTGTACACGAAGGGACCTCGGTTTTTCGTCTCATCCAAAAGACTAGCACTTGAACCCACCACCTAGGTTAGGAAAGGGGGGAGAAAATAGCGGCCTGACCCAGGGTCGAACACGCAACCTCTTTATTCCGAGCGCAAGTGCGTTACCACTCGGCCACCCAGTCCCTAATTTAACACTCGTTCCTTTCATATCTCTCCCACTTATCTTACACGTTGTCATTTAAATAGGATTCCTGCAAGCAATTCAAATCCTATATCTTCGTTATTTTTTCAAAAATCAAATATAGATGTTCTTTCCTTTTTGGGTTGCGCAATCCTCTCACAATAAGGGAACATACTGAAATGCTATTGATAAAACTGATTCATAAACTCGCAAAAGCCGTCTCATAGTCCTATAACATCCCTTCCTCAAAACCTTCAAGGTACTGAACTTGTCAAATCCAGGTGCACGGAGCCCCTGGGGCTTTTAGTCATACCTCAGGCAGCTATCCGTAAGAAGAACTACCAAGTTTCATTGACTTGCACCCAAAGAGTCAAGAACTGCGATTTTTTTACGAATTAATTTCGTACTCGGACCCGGCTGGTCTTGACCTATTTTTGGATCTAAATTTAGATCAGGTAGATCACCACATCATGCACAAAAAGACACGTCACTAGCAAACTATGTCAGACATCATCATGAGTTTGTGTAAAACAAAATAGAGGCCGGAATCACTCAGTTGAATCGAACTCCGACCAAACACCACGTAATAACTAGGTTAATTTATGCACTCGCGTGAACAAGAAACTGTCGAGCTTCACAGATGTCGTCGTTGGGGAGTTTTGGGTTTGTTTTACTACCATAGGAGGATTTTTTGAACTGTAAATGCACTCAGCTGCAACAAAAACGCAAAACGAAGGCTGTGAGCTGCACTGTGCCGTTAAGTCTAGGGCACTGTAAGTCAGTCAACCTTCAGACGTAGAAAAAGTGTTACCATGGTGTGAATACATGTATATTATTTGGAGTAATTGAGACACCTTATTACTGTACAGCGTTGGAGGCGTATCAGTGGGACGGAGGCCCTGAAGACAAGGCGAAGATCAAGGCATGTGTAGGAGGCAACGCGTCCTTCGCTTGGTCTTTCGTGACGGGACTTGGAGAGACCATGCTCGGCCGTGACTGGTGGTTTCAGGTTCGACACATTAGCTTCCACCATTTAGCAAAACTGTGATATAACACACACAATTTGTGAGTGATGGAAACAGGTTACTAACCACATGCTCAATTGTACAAAGGTTACTACACGAATAAGAATTGATGTATTTCCTCACACAAGCTGTTTCTGTTTTTTTTAAAAGACAAAGGGTAAACAAGACTTTTCACATTAATGTCGGGGAAAATATATAATGTGTTTCTCTTTGACCTGTTTCCTCATCTTTATCAACTCACAGTTCACAACACGTGACAATATTTTATCAAGACATTATATCTCCCTCTCTCTCTCTCTCTCTCTCTCTCTCTCTCTCTCTCTCTCTCTCTCTCTCTCTCTCTCTCTCTCTCTCTCTCTCTCTCTCTTTCTCTCTCTCTTTCTCTCCACCCTCTCTCTCTCTCTCTTTCTCTCTTCATTGTTCTCTCTCTCTCTCTCTTTCTCTCTCCACCCTCTCTCTCTCTCTCTCTCTCTCTCTCTCTCTCTCTCTCTCTCTCTCTCTTTCTCTCTTCATTGTTCTCTCTCTCCTTTCATCACCATCGCCTCACAGTCCGACTCAGCGGAAAGAATATTTATTTAGCGTATAAAACGTAATATTTCAAATTGTTATACAGTAAGAGTGAAAACAGAATTAAAACAATATAACATCATATGTACGTATACAATTACATTATTTTAATAATTGCTGAGTATAGAATTTAAGCATTATCACATTATAAGCTTGATATAGTTTCTGTGTCAATGGAATAAAATAGATATATCGGGCAATATTTTCCGCAGGCACCAGGCAAGGACAAGGGGACCAAGATAGCAACGTACAAAGGAAAACATTTCTACGCGACGGACAACACACGTGTTGATTTTCTCCCCAACGCGGGGCTGTCTCTACGCTTCGCCAGACCTCAGGATTCCGGCAACTATTCTGTGCAAGTGAAACTTGAGCAGGCAAACTCGTCTCTTGCTTCCGTTTGGAGGACGGTGACGCTGTCTGTTACAGGTAATTGTTTTTGTTTTTTCACGTGATGGCTTTCTATGATGAGCAACAACTACCAGCAAGCGATGTCGAAGATAAACGAGTGTAAAGCAACGTGATTGCTACATTCATCTATTTGCATTATTATGTTATGTGTGTTAACACTTTGTATTTGTCAAAACATTTAGGACTATTTTATTTCAAAAGCCAATGTAACCGTCGTGGATCAACTGTGGCAGGAAAATGAAAATTAAAAGTGCGTAGTTTATAATGTACTGTGACAGCGGTCATATAAATTAGCACATTCACTGTTCGTTGCAGACAGACCCCTAGCTACACAAGATGGCGCCCTCCGCCTCACACTGAGTAACGCGGTTCGGGATGACGTCACAGAGGACTGGACACTGCAGCTACACTGTGGTCAATTTGTGGACCTTGGTCATCCCCCTGTAGATGTCGTCTGGAAGGTGTGTATGTGTGTGTGTGTGTGTGTGTGTGTGTATGTGTGTGTATGTGTGTGTGTGTGTGTGTGTGTGTGTGTGTGTGTGTGTGTGTGTGTGTGTGTGTGTGTGTGTGTGTGATGTTTCATATTACTAATGCGGTATTTATTTTTCACAGTGGAAACACAGCACGGCCTCAATCGACAGAATGTCAACTTATTTCAGATCATCTGAGGACAGTACATGTACATGCTTTCAGTTCTCTGTTTTGACCACTTGCTTTCTGCTTTGTCGTTCCGTACTAGTTGTCTATCTTACACCACCGTTGATTTTTCGAAATTTTCTCCATGTCGAACATTGATTGTCTGACAGACGCCATCAGGTGAGGTGAGGAACAGCAGCTACCGGGACAATGGCACGTTTGTCCTGTCGCTGTCCAGCCCTGTCCAGGGAGGTAGCTATTCCTGTCACCTGCCCCCTTCTGCCCCCGCTGCCCGCTGTCTGACCGCTACCTCGCTGCGGAAAGCTGCAGCCCAGCTCTACGTAGGCAACAAGGACGTCAGGTTGTCGTTCTTGGAGGCCCGCCAGAGGGAGATAGAGCAGGTGAACAAAGACCAGAATGGAATCATAGAAGACATGATGCAAGTGAACAAGGACCAGAATGGAATCATAGAAGACATGATGCAAGTGAACAAGGACCAGAATGGAACCATAGAAGACATGATGCAAGTGAACAGGGACCAGAATGGAACCATAGAAGACATGATGCAAGTGAACAAGGACCAGGCGATGCAACTTCAGGAACAAGGCCTACACCTGAACCAAACCATATCAGAGCTGACCAAACAGTGCATTATGAGACCTCGTGAGTACATACAGAGAAAACCTTTCACAAAAGATACCAATAACTTTTAATTATTAAAAAAAGGAAACATGGGTTATAAGACCATTTGTTTAAAGAATGTGTTGGTCAACAAAACTGTCGACCATTGGTTTGCTGCTGTGTCTGGTTGAGGAGTTGAGCTTACCTCGATGTCTTTCATTTGCTTGAGGTCGCATGACAGCGCTGTGTAAATGTATGGGTGTGGTGGGTGGGTGAGGGAGGGTCTGTCAATGTTTTTGTATATGTATAGGTTACATCACGAGTTTTGTTTTTATATGGCTTGTATTTCAGTCAAGAACCCAGCGGATGAACATCAAGGGACACGTGAGCCTCTGGCGAGTGAGTCCTTTGGATATTTACCCTGGGTCTTGACTGAAATACAATCTATTCAGAAACATCACGAGTGTTGTAACCTGTCTATCCCTTGAAGACCCAAAAGTCAAAGTGCGATGGAAACATTAAGCTTCAGTTGTCTGTTCAGATGAGGCACTGAGGGCTTAACCTCTTCATATAGCTCAGTTGGTAGCGCGCTGGATTTGTATTCAGTTGGCCGCTGTCAGCGTGAGTTCGATCCCAGGTTCGGCGGAAATTTATTTCAGAGTCAAATTTGTGTGCAGACTCTCTTCGGTGTCCGAACTCCCCCCCGTGTACACTACATTGGGTGTGCACGTTAAAGATCCCACGATTGACAAAAGGCTCTTTCCTGGCAAAAATTGCTTAGGCACAGTTAATAATTGTCTACCTATACCCGTGTGACTTGGAATAATAGGCCGTGAAAGGTAAATATGCGCCGAAATGGCTGCAATTACTGGCCGTAAAAAATTTCATCTCACACGGCATCACTGCAGAGCGCCTAGAACTGTATCCACGGAATATGCGCGATATAAGCCTCATTGATTGATTGATAACTTATTCTTAACGCACGCCTGTTGATCAATGCCAAGTTGGTGCATAATGGCGGCGTCGCTGTCCCTGTCAGTTGAACGCCTCTTACACTGATTTGACTGAATACCTAGTGGTTATACACATGCATCTGCTGAGATCTTGGACACCTTCATCATCAATAGAGCCTACTGCACCGCAGAAGAGATAGAAATACTTGAAAAAGGCATGAAACTACCTGTCCAGAGGACTCTTGTAGTCGATGATGTACCGATAAGAGCGTGTGTAATAATACTACTACTAATAATAATATGGGAGATTTATTGAAACACACGACCTTCCGATTAGGAGGCCGACGTCTTACCACCACGCCACTGCGCCCGTGTACCGAAAAGAGCACGCCTGTGACATCTTAGGCATGACTGTAGCGTGAAATAGGCTGGGAAGCGTTTGGATGTGTGCGAAGTAATTGCTATAAAATTCATTTTAGGTGCAGTTGATTCATTTCAGTGTGCCTGCACACATCTAATCGAGTTGGCCGGGAAAAAACCATGCGATGAGTCCGAAATATCGTACATTTTATTTTAGTTTTCGGAGTGACAGTTTTTCACAAGCTACCCAAGGAAACTATTCAATAACATCACACGATAGCTTAATCAGCATGGCGTAAGCAGTTTATTGGTCTCATCTATGTATAGATATATTTGTTTGTTTCCCAGGGGCGCATTTCACTGCTCGCATTATAATGATTGTTAGGCGATTGCAGATTCAGTCTTTGTCTATGTGCCTTGTGAAATTATGTCCATTGAGAACAACGTGGATCGTGCATGTGACTGTTAGGTAATACGTTTTTTTTCATGTTCAGCTTCACCTACGTACATGTATTTCTTTCAAGGTTACCTAACATTATATCAGTGCAATAGGACAAGCAATCATTCAGCTCAGAAGGCCAAACACTGTTATTGCACCATTGCAGTTTGCACTTGGCGTGCAAATGCACCGATCATTCGGTTCACGGTTTCTGATCGATACCCTCAGCCACCTTGGCTGTAGCTGTTCTTACACAGAGGTACGGAAATTTGAACTGAATGCTGCGCAATCATATGGCATTGATCTCCCACCTACTACTGTGTATGCCTGCCTGTGCAGAAATCCCCGACGCAATGCAGTCTGTCACAGACGTTGCATTCCATTCTAGCGAGCAACAAACGCAGCACAAAGAGTTGAGCGTGGCAAGGCAGAAGCGAGATCACACAGACATTCAGCTGATCTTGAGATATCTGCTTGATAGGAACCCTTTCACTGTGGATACAGCCCTCCGATCCATTTCAAGCGGAAAAGAAGCTGAAGCTACTGTGAATGCAGAACAAGCAAAAGGCGTAGGAAACAAGATTCTGAGCAGCATGATCGGAAATAATGTTGTGGATTTCACCTTTAAAAAGAAGGATCAAGCTGTAACCATGGCTCTGAAAGCCAAGTCGTCTAATCTGCACGATGATCTAGTACATGTTCACTCCATGCTGTTGTTCCAGAGATTAGTGACAACTGTAAAGAACACCAACGGATGTCTTGAGGACGCCTTTGCCTTTGAGATGTGCAGTGTCCCAGCATCGCTGTTTGCTTCGGGTGGTCTGCCAAGACAAGGTACCAAGGCTGCACTGGCAACTTACATCTGGACTTCAACAAAGCAGATAAATGGTGTTATTCCTGATGATGTAACATATGTCATCGATCGTGGCTTTCTGTTGCACCTTCTGCCCTGGTGCCGTGGTTCAACATGCAACCAGCTTACTCCGAGTTACGCAGACTTTCTCATTCGTCATTTTGGCAAAGGAACTGTTGTTTTTGATGGATACAGCTGCGGACCTACCACCAAAGATGCAGCCCATTTGCGAAGAACAAGCAGAGCCAATACAGCATGTGCCATCACTTTTGAGGGTGACATGGTCCTGTGCGAACCAAAGGAGCGCTTCCTGACGAATCCAAACAACAAACAGCGATTCATCAACCTCCTTAGTTCCCGTTTTTCACAGCACGGTTTTGACACTGTCCATACAACTGCTGATGCTGATAGGCTCGTCGTAAAGACTTCTCTGGAATTGGCAAGGAAGGGAAACGTGATTCTGGTTGGCGAGGACACCGATCTTCTCATCCTTCTGTTGTACCATCTTACGCCAGATCACTGCCCCGTCTTCTTCACATCAGTGAGATCATCGACAGCAAAATCAGCTGCAAAAGTGTGGGACATCAGAAAAGTCCAGACTGTTCTTGGATCTCAAGTTTGTGAGAACATCCTGTTTGCGCACGCCTTTAGTGGATGCGATACAATTAGCAGTCCATTCGGGATTGGAAAACCAATGTGTTTAACGAAATTGACCCAGTCAACAGTGTTCGTGCAGCAGGCCCATGTCTTCAGCGCCAGTCCTTGCAGAGACACTTGTGACAGGGGAGGCTACCGCTCCTTTCACAGCAGACTCTGCACCCGAGTTGTTGGCCTTTAAAAGTCAACACCGGTGTATTGTAGAATTCTGTTTGTGATGGGGTCTGGTGGTTTCCGATTGTCTGTATGTTCATGGAAACCTTCGGGTTTGCATAACAGTTTTTATAGGGCTAAGAAATTAGCCCTAACATTTTCAATCCTGTTTGATTGCACTTCGCCTCCCGAGGTGATCGTAGTGTTTCGGCACTCGGTTACATCTGGTGCTTGCGAGTAGGGATGGGACTCGGCATGATATGTTCAGGTAATGGCATAATATGACCACTGAACATTTTCGTGCTGTTCCCATTCTGCGAACTTGGGATGGACAGTGGTCCCCCGGTTCGGAACTTCGGGACGAAGTTCATTCAAACGGGGGCGATTGTGACAGGGGAGGCTTCCGCCCCTGTCACAGCAGACTCTGCACCCGAGTTGTTGGCCTTTAAAAGTCAACATCGGTGTATTGTAGAATTCTGTTTGTGATGGGATCTGGTGGTTTCCGATTGTCTGTATGTTCATGGAAACCTTCGGGTTTGCATAACAGTTTTTATAGGGCTAAGAAATTAGCTCTAACATTTTCAATCCTGTTTGATTGCACTTCGCCTCCCGAGGTGATCGTAGTGTTTCGGCATTCGGTTACACACTGATGAGCTGATAGGAGCAGGAGAAAGGGCCTTTGTAGAACTCTATGGGGGGAAGGAAAGAGACACTTTGAACTTCCTCCGCTACATCAAGTACATGCAGAAAGTCTCTACATGTACCTCATCGTTTCAGCCCTGCAAACTCCCACCTACATCAGCAGCAGCTAAATTCCATTCCATGAGAACATACTTCCAGGTGCAAGAATGGATGCACTTGCATCAAGAACAGTTCCTCCTGGATCCGATGGACTGGGGATGGGAGATTGTTCAAGGCGCCATGCTTCCTATTCTCATTGACATTGCTGCTGCTCCTGGTGATCTACTCGATGTCATCCGATGCAATTGCAAGACAGAGTGTCGAACAGCAAGATGTTCATGCCGAAAACACGGCCTCGTGTGTACGTCTGGCTGTAGAGAGTGCAGAGGGGAGAGCTGTGCCAACACTGTGACCGAGGTTGCCTGTGTAGGTACATCAGACGATGAAGACGGGCTTTAGCGTAAGTACGAGGTCATGTTGAATAGAGTGTGCGTGTGCATGTTCACATGTGTAATGCAACAGTAACGGGTAAAGGAGGGAGAATATCAGCACAGTAATTGTCAACTCACATACCTGTCAAACGCGACCCGGGAGACGCGCCCTGTGAAACCACACCGAATGCGCTAGATTTGAGCTTCGGCGACGTTATTTCGCGCTAAATAAATGCAATTGAACCAATTTATCAACTGAATGTGCTTTTCTTACATACTATATGAGGGACATATGGCACATCCCTTAAAATAAGACATGTTATAGACGTGAGAGATGAGGGACGGAGCATATTCGGAATACCGTTATTGCGCAGTTGTCATCATTCTTTAAAAGCTTCAAAAATATAGTTCGCATGGGAAAACGTTGGCCAACTCGGTTTTACCTGATCAATGGATGCATGTAGAGTACAAAAAAGGTGAAATAAATTTTATAGCAATTTGTTCACACAGGAGGTGAAATCTGATGAAATCTGCCTAGCCTAAAAATATTGGCAGTGCAGGTCGGACGGATTGGGTTTTTAACGATTGCTAGTTTGACTTCTGTTTTACTGGAGAGAGCCGGCTAGAATTATCATGTTGATCACAAGAGAAAAATAGAACATCGAAAACGAGGAAACAAATAACAGTGGACAATTAGGTCCCCGAAAAATGACGCGATGGACGACAGACGTCATGACATCTACGATGCTGTGATGATAGTCTCGATAGTCTCGGCAGATCGAGACTAAAACTGAGCTCACTGAACAATCTGAACGATCTCGCGCAAGTTCTCAACACCGTGGTATTCCCAGGCACATCTAGTCGTCTGGTACATGTGCACTGTGGAATGTCAAAGTCGACAGAAAGTAGTGCACCCACTGTTTCTTGTGTTATAAGAGTAAAATTGATATATCATATGGTATAACAATATAGTACTCTTAAAATACAAGAAATATACCCACTGTAGATTTACAGAGACAAAGAAGGGAGGTCATGGGGTTTTTGTCATCATTTTCACGAGTTCTCATTCATAACCAGCTGGGGAATAAAAATCTCAGGTTCCCCATGCAATAAATCGAGGTGGTGAATGGGTTTAAGCTTTCAGGTAAATAGTGGATTGTCAAAATAAAAGCCAATCAGGCTGTTTGGTTGATTTTTGGAACCATCACGGTTTTGAATTCGTGTTTCCGATGTCAAAGACTAAAACGTTCACTCTCAAAGACTCAATCAGTGTTGAAAATCATGCAACTAATCTGTGCAATCACACAGTGTACAACGAAAGGTTTAAAACTTTAAAAAAGAAGGGTACATGCTAAAAAGTGACTGACCTTGCAGATAGGATGGCACCCCTGTGCATTTTTAGACTCCAAGAAAAGCGACGTAAAGTTTACGTTTGACATCACATTTTCAATTATGACGCGATCGATTGAACTTGTGACACGTTTTAAGGCCATGAACTGCATTCCAAGTGACTGACCTTGCAGATAGGATGGTACCCCTGTGCATTTTTAGACTCCTAGAAAGGCGACGTAAAGTTTACGTTTGACATCACATTTTCAATTATGACGCGATCGATTGAACTTGTGACACGCCATGAACTGCATTCTAAAAATCCGGCTCCCTTTGGGTAATCATGCGTACTTGTCGCACCACCAAAATGATGACAAAAACGATGTTTGCTGGCTTGTTGTCAGACCAGCATTTTGTTGTTGGTCCTCTGGGAGCATATAGCCTTTTGTAACATATTTATCAACCGCGGCCTTCGGCCTTGGTCGATAAAGATGAAAGAAAAGACGATTATGGTCCCCTCGGAGCAACAAAAAAGCTGGTCTGCCAACAATTAAGCCACCAAACATCTTATAGTATCTTCTAAACTGCAACATCAGGGTCATTTACTAACCGCAGGTAATAAACTATTCTGAATTCTGAATGTTTGGATTGTCATATATTCATGAGCAATCTATTGATTTGTTTTGTTCTATTTTTTACCCCAGGTAGCTGTGTGGACTGGTTGAGTCTTGACCCTCTAAGCGGTCTCCGCACAGTGTGTGTGTCAGGAGAACTAGTTACTGTGTACTGCGATCAGACCACGGACAACAGAGGATGGATTGTAAGTATGTGTGTGTGTGTGTGTGTGTGTGTGTGTGTGTGTGTATGTGTGTGTGTGTACCCATGTTTCCACAGGTTTGGTTGCCTAAATCACCATAAGGCAACTATCCACACGTGGATGGCAACCTAAACTCTGGATGGCAACCTAATTGTGTGGATGCTCGCTTCATTTAACACCGTTAAATTGACTTTTTTGACGGAAAGAATGTCATAACAATGTTCAAAATGACATTCTTTCCGTCCTCTATAGGCGACGAAATAGGTCAAATTTTGTGCATTTTTTAGTGCAAAATTCTTCGATGCCGGAGCGAGTACTGCACCCAGTGCTGTTGTAGTGCAAGTGCACTAGAAAGGCACTGCACCCAGTGCCGCCTCTTAGGTAACCATCCACACACATAGGTGTGTGTGTGTGTGTGTGTGTGTGTGTGTGTGTGTGTGTGTGTGTGTGTGTGTGTGTTACTGCATTGTATTCGTAATCCGAACATTTATATTTATGCCATGTTGCCTCTGAAAATGTGCTATACTTAAAGAGAATGGGTTATTGCCAATGAGATCCTATGTTCGCATACCTGGCGGAGACCAATGTGAACCGTTCGGTCTTCGATTTCGGCTAACCAAGCCTTTGAAGTATGGATGACTGATCTCGGGTTTTCAGTGTTGATCTCTTAGTTTCAGGTCGAAAGATTGACACAATGATCTAATATTGTATCACGCGACTTTTTTCTTACAGAATGATTTAGCTGTTTAATGGCCAAGTCTTGGTGAAACATCTCTGTTGTGCAAACATTTTTGTCCAGGATACGTGAATAATGAAATCTTCCTGCACACTAGACCTCAAAACGATACAATTAATGAGATACGACACCGATTGCAAAAAACAAGACGATTCTTCTTGACCCTCTCATCTAAAATGAAATCTTTGACGATAAAAGCGAAGTGAAGTCCGAACAGACACCATAAATGCCTATAATGTCATCACGTAAAGGTTCTGTCACTTCTTATGTATGTCCAAGGTAAATGACAAAGAATGTCTAGAATTGAGTTTGTCTTGGTGACTTATTGTCATTTCAGCAGAGAAAACTTAATCGCAAGGTCACCGCCAAGCTGTACAGGTATCAGTGTCGTATAAAAGGTTGGATATTTGCACCCTCGTAAGTATGCTTACACCGCCTTTTTTCAGGTTTTCCAGAGAAGAATGGACGCCTCGTTGGACTTCTTTCGGGATTGGACGGACTATCGCAATGGGTTTGGTGACCTGGAGGGCAACTTCTGGCTAGGTTCGTTATAAATGATTCAATTGTATTTAAATACATTGTCTAAAATCGCTGGGTTTTCCAGTAATATACAGTGTGACCCGGTCAAAAATCAACCCACAAAAGTCCTAATAACATCTTCATCGGTTGACCGAAATACTCGCTGAAGCTCGTATTTTTCAAGATCCGCTAACTTCGACCATTAATTTAAATATTCACTGAGACGAGGCTTGTATCCCATGTATTCCTCCTTTCTTCAGATTTTCAAAGAAAAACTGTGTTTTTGTGCCACAGTTTAATCGAGTTCTAATTAGGCTACTCTGCCAAATCAAGGGATTTATGCGCGGTTAAAGAGTTCAATGAAAATCATTCAATTCTGCGAACACTTAACATCAGTTTATTTGGGTGGGAATAAAATCAAGTACATAGTTATGCTCTTTTTCTGCTAAGGCGATAAAGGCAGATACTTTTTTTTTTTTTGATATCGCGAAGCAAGATTTTTTTTTTACGTTGTATTGAGTAGCAGACGAACTTTTGCACCCGTGTTCAAACGTCAAACACGGTATAAAGTTCAATTTTCTGAGTCAAGACAGTGTATTGAACCGGTTCGTTTTCTTGACATT
>NC_090257.1:26232795-26264656 GCF_037325665.1 Littorina saxatilis
CCAGTACTTTTGCGCGTTATCGCTTGTAACCTGTGTTTGTCATTTCGTATGAACAATATGTAGTACCAGCCTCGCTCACGAAGGCGCGCACAGTAAAAAACTTTAGTTGCTGTCGTCCAGTAAAAAACTTAGTTGCTGTCGTCCAGTAAAAAACTTAGTTGCTGTCGTCCAGTAAAAAACTTAGCTGCTGACGCCCAGTGAAAGAACGTTAGCTAAAGTAAACAAACTTAGCTGCTGACGCCCAGTAAAGAACTTTTGTTATTGACGCTCAATGAACGTAAACGTAGCTGTTGATAACCAGCAAAAGACTTTATTGTTACCTGTCACTGTGTTAGTGAACCATAGTTTGACATAGATCAACTTGTCGGTTAGAGATCTTCCTACTCCGTATCCGGCGCATTTTTTGTGACTTTTGTGTATTATCCCAAACGACCCTCGGATCGACTCATTTTACTTTATAACCAGATAAACCTTATGTATGTTTTAAGTGCTTTTGAATAAGCGAACATTGTAATGGAGAAGGTTCCAGCAGATAAACCATTGGAAGCTTCAGGTTACGACATTAACGGCGATGAAGATGAACATTCTCAAAGGCCTAGGCGTGACATTAAGCCTACTGAAAAAGGTAGAGATTACCAGATTGAGATCAAAACTAGAAACTTTGCAAGACAACGAACATTCTTGGAACGAGCAATTGATGAGGTAGTAACAGAGCTTAACCAAGAAACTCCTAATCAAGAGTCGTTAACCAGTCAAAAACAAATTGTTTTGAGCATGTACAAGGATCTTGGTGACATAGAGAAAGGTCTTCGTAGTATTGGTAGCGGTGAAACCATTCAGGAAAGCTGGGATGATGTTCAAAGGGCAGTTGAGAAAATTATGTTTGACATTGATCGAGCTCTTGACAGACAAACGACTAGCGTGCAGGTGACTAAGAAGCCTACTTCCAGGCATAGCAGTGTTACACCTAGCGTTGGGTCATCCACCCACAAGTCAGTCAGTGTCAAGCCTGTCAGCCATAAAACAGCTAGCATTAGGTCAGCCATTTACAAGCCAGCTAGCTTCAAGTCAGGCAGCAGAAGATCAGGTAGCCTAGCCGGTTCTCACCCTGAGTCTCTCCGCTCTGGAAGTGTTAGCTCTGAAGAGGCTAAATTGACTCTTAAGCTAGAGGCTGTGTCTATTGGCATTAAGGTCGAAGCAGAAGCCATAAAAGAAGCTCAGCTCAGTGAACTGGATCTTTTGCAACAACAACAAGTTGAGAGAAGCCGAAAGGAAGGCTAAGGACGCAGCTGTAGCAGCTGAAGCAGTTCTTAAAGAGGCAGAAAGGAAGGCTAAGGATACGGCTGAAGCAGCCCTTAGAGAAGCCGAGAGGAAGGCTAGTGAAGAATCTCTGCAGGCTAACGATGCAGCTGAAGCAGCTCTTGATGAACTTAAGCAGAAGAAGGCGTTGAGGTTTATCAAGTTTACTGAACGCCAAAATATCAACAGAGAGCGGCAGGCTAGGATACGGGTACTAGAACAATGTGAATCCGTTCAGCAGGATCTCCCTGATCTACCGTCAGTTGATTTGTTGAACACTAGGTTCCACCCTCGTCCTTTCGTTCCCTTGTACAGTCTTGTAGCCCCTCCTCTAAACAATGAACAAACAGCGATAGGAATAGGGACAGGTGCTGCCGTCATTGCTGACCAAGGGACACACCAGCCATCCTTGGACGCCACGTCTGTTCCTGTCTGCCAAGCTGCCGTCATTGCTGACCAAGGGACACACCAGCCAGCCTTGGACGCCACGTCTGTTCCTGTCTGCCAAGCTGCCGTCATTGCTGACCAAAGGACACACCAGCCAGCCATGGACTTCACGTCTGTTCCTGTCTGCCAAGCCGCCAGCACCCGTGACATCTCTACTGTCAACGCTGCTGTCACCAACTTCGTCGCAGGAACCACAACGACTGAGCCACGACAGCACGCGTTACCTGTCGTGGACCTCGTCGTTGGAGTCAGCGCCTCTACAAGCGCCGCTACTACCAACAACGCCACCTATGAGGTGTACGGACCTCAACGTAGAGAGGATGTCAACGCCCCCCATCACGTCGGAACGAGCGCTCCTTTCGTCCGTCAGGAGCCCTTCACACCCAACTACACGACGGCTGCAACTACATCCTCCATGCGGCCTACAGCGCTGCTGACCACACTGCAGCACCCTCTCGGTGCGTACGCTGGTCAGCCGCCTCTGCACAACGTTGGACACTCAACGACAAGCGTCACAGGCTCTCGCCCGCCTGATCTCGACCACACAGGTTGGTCCTATCACCTACCAGAGACAAGGGAAGGTGATGAGACGCAAGAACGACACACCTACTTCCCAGAAGAACGTCACCAACGCATGGACCACAGACGTTTTCAAGTTACCCCACCCTGTTTCCCCTATGATACCCACCTACATCCCAAACCAGAGCCTTTCGTGCCCACATTCCTGGACCCACATCAGACCACCCCCAAAGTTATTTGGGGAAACGAAAACGCAAGGCCCCCTGCGTACATGAACTTTGACAAGGAATGTCATGCAGATCGTCCATTTGCCTCCTACCCCCCGTCTGCGTACTACCAACGTCCACGTGCTACTCCTGCCAAGCAGGACACTCCTATGGACTCTCTCGCCAAAACCCTATCAGACGCTCTGATGATCAACCGTTTGCCGATGCAGGAGCCGTGCATTTTTGTTGGTGACCCTCTCCAATATCCAATTTGGAGGTCGTCGTTTTCGTTCCTCATCGAGAGACAAAACATAACCAGCAGTGAGAAGTTATTGTATCTGCAACGGTACATCGGAGGTCAAGCAAAGGAGGCCGTGACCGGCTTCTTTCTGCTGAGAGAAGGTGATGCCTACGAGAGAGCCATGGAAGTGCTGGAAAATCGGTTCGGCAACTCATACGTCGTTTCGCAAGCTTTCCGGACCAAGCTGGACGAATGGACCCCAGTCAAAAGCAAGGATCCCAAGGGACTCAGAAGTCTGGCCGATTTCTTGCAGCAATGTTCCGTTGCTGCCCAGGAAGTTGGTGGACTGAGCATCCTGGATGATGCCCAGTACTTACGGAAGATCGTCGGAAAGCTCCCAGACTGGATGAGTCACAGATGGTCTAGAACAGTTGCTCGAACTAAGGTTGAAAAGAAGAGGTATCCTCTGTTCAATGAACTCGTGTCGTTCGTTACTCTCGAAGCAGACATTTCTAACGACCCTGTTTTCGGCTTGACAAGTGCATCGGGGACACCAAGAAAGTTCACAACGAACCTGTCAACCCTGACAGAGGATGTCTCCGCATGTCTGCACTGTCAACTTCCGGACCATGACGCTGGGACATGTAAGGAACTCATAGAGAAGCCTCTGGTTGAGATACGAGATTTTCTGTTCAAGAACCGTATCTGCTACGGATGTCTGAGAAGCAAGGATCACCAGAGCCGTCAATGTAAGCAGAAACAGACGTGCAAGAAGTGCAAGAAGGCTCACCCCACTTGTCTTCATGATGACAATTTCAAATATCAGAACAGTATGAGTGAAAACAAAGGGGCGAGTGAACACAAGAACAATTACCGTACCTCTGCTGCTGACGTTCAAGAGCCACTGTCATCGTCGACCCCTACGGTGTTTGCTCTTAAGGCCAGCGAGGAAAACAGCATCGGTTTCACGTCTATGATCGTTCCCGTTCTCGTTTCCAGTGACTCTAACCCCAACGTAGAAGTGCTGACGTACGCACTACTGGACACTATGTCCAACGCCACTTTTGTAGTGCAGTCAGTGGCTGAAGAAGTTAAAGCCAAATCGCAGCCGACTACACTCAGGGTCTCCACACTGACTGAGGACAATGCTGTGGTCTCCGGCAGGAAGTACTCTGGATTGCGTGTCCGCTCTCCTACCTCCAGTGAGTTTGTCAGGCTCCCTTCTGCCATCTCACGACCTTATCTGTCCGTTGACCCCACTCATATCCCCACCTCAGAGACTGTCAAAGCTTACCCACATCTCCAACACCTGTCTCCTAAACTGCCCCCCTTGTACCCTGACTGTGAAGCAGGCCTCCTCATTGGCTACGACTGCGCTGAAGCCCTCATGCCCCTAAACGTTGTCCAAGGACTGCCATTCGCAGTAGAGACTAAGTTAGGTTGGAGCATCGTCGGCAAGGCACCGCATTCCGTCGCCTTTGATGGCATAGCCTCGTCCATGCGCGTCATCGTCAAGCCAGGATCGAGGGAAGAAGAACGTGTAGCTCACGTCTACAAGGTACAGGTGGACGAAGTCTCGTGTACTGACCCATTACATGTTATGGAAAGAGACTTTGCAAGTGACTCAGGATCCATGTCCCAGGACGATGTAAAGTTTGCGAAGATCGTGAAGGAAAACGTGAAGATCAACGAAGCTGGTCACTACGAGATGCCCTTACCATTTCGACCAGAGAAACCGTCCCTCCCCGACAACAGAGGTGCCGCAGTCAAGCATCTGAAGGGCCTGAAACGCCAGAAAAAACGAGGGTACCGTGATGACTGCGTCAAGGTCATGACATTAATCTTGTACGGGCTGATCGTGACGTGTTTTGCCTCTAGGGCAATCCACATTGAAACCCTGGATGACATGTCAAGTGATTCCTTCATCAACGCCCTACGCATTGTTGTCTCCATGCGAGGAAACATATCACGCATTTGGTGTGACAAAGGAACGAACTTTGTAGGTGCATGCAATGAGTTCAAACTGGCATGGAAGGAGATGGACTCTGAACGACTGACATCAAAGATGCTGGAAAGCAAATGTGAGTTCAAGTTCAACCCCCCTGCAGCTAGTCACATGGGTGGCGTTTGGGAGCGTCAGATCCGAACGGTACGCAGCATCCTGAATGGTCTTCTCAGAAGATCAGGCCAGCGTCTCACTACTTCATCACTTCGTACGTTCCTATACGAGGTGATGGCCATCGTGAACAGTCGACCACTGTCTGTCGAGTCATTGGAATCGGCAGATGGACCACGCCCTTTGACCCCCAACCACGTCCTCACCATGAAGTCAGGTGCCATCCTTCCGCCCCCTGGTGTGTTTGAAGATCCAGACCTGTACGCCAGGAAACGTTGGCGCTGTGTCCAGCGGATGGCAGACGAATTCTGGCTGCTATGGAAGAGCCAGTACCTTTCACTGTTGCAGAAACGTCGTGTCTGGCTACGTCCCCAGGCAAATGTACAGGTGGGAGATGTTGTTGTCTTGCATGACCAGAACTTGTGCAGATCAGAGTGGTGCATGGCTCGTGTAGTCGAAGTGATGCCGGGATCTGATGGACTGGTCAGACGAGTGAAAGTGCATGTTGGAACAAAGGCTCTAGACAATCACGGCCGTCCCACTGGTGATAGTCGCATATTAGAGCGACCTATTCACAAAATGACTGTGTTAGTAGATCGTGAAAATCACAAAGACAAAGCTGTGTAAGCGAACTGAAAGAACATTGAACTTTGGAGTGTGTTTCCAATTTGACAGTTGTAGATTGTTGCAGTTTGTTTTTATACCAGATGATGTAACAGACATTTATGGTTTAAGTGGTGCGTTTTTTTGTTTTTTTTATGCCGTCGAGTAAATGACTAACGGCATTTAGTTGAAACGTGATGTGTTGAAACCCTGAAAGTGATTGAACCATAATATTGTTGTGTAAATGTTTTGCAACACAATGATTTTGAGTTGTAAATTGGAAATGTCTAAATCTGCGTTATTCTTCTTTTGATATAAGGAATATATTTGTACAAAGGTTTTTGAAGTAAATTATATTAATATAATTTCCGGTGGGAGTGTGCATGCCGATGTGGCATGCATTCACCTACTTTTTGTTGTAATTACGTTTGCTCAAGTCATTGCACGATGTAAAAAGAAGTAAACCGTGTTTTTATTGTGGCACCTTGTTGTGACCCGTTTTGTGGAGCGTTAATATTTTTACGTGAAATTCACGTGCTCCTTGTTCAGTTGTTGTGACCTGGTTTTGGTCGGAGCGTCACAAACTGCGTCGTTTAGTTCTAGAACACCGTGAGATTCACGTGCTTTTTTTCGTGTCTTGATTTTGAGGTGAGCCCTGCGAATCTGCGTTGCAAGTTTTAGAATACGTGTGACTCACGTGTTTTTAGCTTTGTGATGTCAGCTAGTTCCTTGGCCTTCTTTCTGTTAAATATACCGTTTTAAGTTTTGGGCATGCACGGAGTGCGTGATCGGTTACTGATTGGTTGTAAAATAGTAGTTTCACCCGATTCTGTCTTAGGAATGTTGTTGGTTGGTCAATCCGGTGACCTTTGACTTTTGAATAACTATTCCATGTTAGGTTTTTGTTTCCATAAATACCGCTGCTTGACTCCTGTCTCGTCAGTCGATCTGAGGGTTTTAGGAAGCGTTTGGTTTTGATGTAAACGTATGAAGGTTATCAAGTGAACCAACGGAGTGTTTCTTATGTTTTAACGTCAACGTAATGTTCTTGGAGACAGTTGTTTCTCAAGTGTGAATCGTTTTGTGCCCTTCGTTTGTGAGGCAACACGTTTTTGGTACTGCTGGTCAACCCACACAGCGCATAAGTTTTTTACCGCATTACGTGGTACTGTAACTATATATCTATACATTACTGATCCCTAGGGTCAGATGTAAAATAATAAACCAGTACTTTTGCGCGTTATCGCTTGTAACCTGTGTTTGTCATTTCGTATGAACAATATGTAGTACCAGCCTCGCTCACGAAGGCGCGCACAATTATTTTGAAGAGATCGATGATGCACGACTTTCGCTTCTGACTTTCATCAAAGCCTGTACTATTTACATGGGCTAAAACTTTTTCGAGACAGATGCAGCGGGTAATTCAATGATGTAGAGGAAATATCAGTGAAGTAAACAATGTGCCTTCGAGCGGAACTGTTCAGTAAAAACTATGTACATTACCTGGCAAGGATACCGTGCTAGAGAAAGTATGAAAATAGTTCGTGTAAACACGTTCATTTGTAATATTTCATGTAAATATGTTCATTTTCAATTGCGTGTATTATCACTGTTTTGTCCATATGGCTTTAATTAGCTGAAGACAATAAACTGCCAAAGCGTCAAAGCGTCTCTCTCTCTCTCTCTCTCTCTCTCTCTCTCTCTCTCTCTCTCTCTCTCTCTCTCTCTCTCTCTCTCTCTCTCTCTCTCTCTCTCTCTCTCTCTCTCTCTCTCTCGTTCTCCCTTTCTCAAACACACATACACACACAAACACACACACACAAACACACACAAATACCCTCACACACAAACAAACACACACACATACGCATACACACACGCACATTCGCACACACTCACGCACATACAAAAACACACACACACACACACACACAAACACACACACACACGCACACACACACACACACACACACACACACACACACGTACGCACATATGTACATACGCATACACACACACGCACATTCGCACAGACTCACGCATATATAAACACACACACACACACACACACACACACATACACACATACAAACACATACACAGACGCACACTCACACACACACACACACACACACACACACACGCGCGCGCGCACACACTGACCACCCTATGACTGTCCATCCCCAGGTGACAGCCTGTCCTATCACCGTGGTGCGCAGTTCTCCACCAAGGACAGGGACCACGACACAACCAGCAGGAACAACTGTGCACAGTATTACCACGGCGCCTGGTGGTACGAGGCATGCTTCAAAGCCAACCTGAACGGTGACTACAAGACCAGCAGCAGTGCTCCTAAACACGACGGGCTGAGCTGGTACACCTTTGCGGGCCATGAGGTTACCATGAGGTTCAGCGAGATGAAGTTCAGGCCCATGTAGAGCGACACTGGGAGCAACCTACGTGTATTACTTTCATTCAAGGCGAAATAAATCAATACATATAATGAAACGACGTCATGTCATTGTTTTATTCGTTAACAATAAATGTGTGTCTACTTTTCTCCAACTCGTTTCTCTTTTTTGGGGCCCGTGTCGAACCAGATGATTACCCACATCTCCCCATTTTCAATCCTAAAACTAAATACAATGTATTTTTGTTTTCAAAATCATTGAGTGCGGAGGACGTCATACCTGTGAATTTAACAAACCTCTCACATTGATGATACTTTGAGATAATTCTCCTTTATCCGAATGTTTATTTCTGATCGGTCCTACCAGGTGCAATATTACAGAGTATCAAGCTACAACCCTCGCCATTTTTACAACTGCACTTTGTGTTTGTCGCTGTTATCTCTTTAACGTGCAACCAGTAACGCGTACGGTGTCGGGTTGTTGTAAGCTTTACACATGTAGCAGATAGAGCAGGTTGGCTGTGTTTCTTGTGTTTGTGTTGTTCAATTGTTGACAAATAAAAAGTTCCCACTTTGAAAAAGCAAGAATGGATATGAAATTGGTATGACTACGTATGTGAGGTTCAGCAAAATGTGCTTGCGCGCGCTCGTGCGCACGTGTGTGTGTGTCTGTGTGTGTGTGTGTGTGCGTGCGTGCGTGTGTGCGAGTGCGTGCGTGCGTGCGCGCGTTTGCGGTGATTTGTTTTTATTGGATTTGGAATACAAAAGACTGATAGCTCTAACAAATTTGAAAATTATCGGAAGCTGAAAATAAACAAGCAAACAAACAACTCCCGAAACAGCAGGCAGACAAACTGACAGACAGTCTTGCGAACATACACGCAGGCAGATCCATACTTTTAGAGAAACAGACTGACCAACAAGCAAACAAAACAGCCAAATAAAAAAATTGAAAAAATACCAACAAGCAAACACGAAAACAACAAACAGACAAGCAGACAGACATACAATTTAAAGCCCCACTCCGCCTCACAGGAGGTTTACATAACGATTTAATTTGTGCACGAAAACAGCAATACTGACCCGATGAATCACATTGACAACAGCATTCTACAACTTTAAATGACACATACAGGTCACTTACAGCCCCACTCCGCCTCACATGAGATTTACAGAACGATGACATTTTTACTAAAACAGCTATACTGACCCGATGAAACACATTCACAAAAGCATTCTGCAACTTTAACGGACACATACAGGTCTTTGCACCATAGATGCAGTGAGAAAGAGAGAGAGAGAGAGAGCGTGTGTGTGTGTGCGTGTGTGTGTGTGCGTGTGTGTGTGTGTGTGTGTGTGTGTGTTTTAAAGTGGTATGATATTCATATCTGACGTTAACTCCTGAAGCAATACTTTATCTTGGTGAACATGATCGTTCACATGAGTAGGGATGTAAAATAAAAACCTAAAATTAATTGGGCCAAGTTAACTGATCATCACTATCCACTTACTTTAAAGTACTTCTTCGGGCTGAATTGGGGACCGCCTTAAAGAGAAGGCAAGAAAGAAAGAAAGAAAGAAAGAACAAAAGAAAGAAAGAAAGAAGGATTGAAAGATAGAAAGAAAGAAATAATGCACATAGGTATTATTACAATACAATACAATAATATTTTATCATCTCTAAAAACATTACATTGTGGCTGAATAAAGACACAGCCACACGACTCGCAACTTATGCAGCGTCCCTTTTTTAAACTATATTTGCAAAACCTGATTCCTATCAGTGCTCCCCACGGACGCCCCCCCTAGAGGGTCCATGGACCCCCATTTTCTGTTTGTAGAGGGTCCATGGACCCCAAATGCAGAATAGTACAGGTTCCCAAAGGTCCAAAAGCAGAGAATTCCCAGTGCTCTTAAAACATTGTGGTCACGCATAGCGTACTGTGTGCAACAGCGTACGATTGCAGTCTGAAAAATCAACTACGGTACGCACGAAAAAGGAAATGTAGTGCGTCCCAGGACCCGCTCTTTTAATGCGTCCCGAGACCCCCTCAATACATTTCTAGTAAGTGTTTCCGTCTTCTAGTGCGTATATGACACAGGGACGCGCACTTTGGGGAGCCCTGGACCGTTTATTTTCCCGTTACAGTGAAAGTCTTAACAGTCAGTTACGATGACTGACAGCTGAGTTCACACCTTGTCGTCCTGACGTTGGCTAAAGTCCGCTCTCCGCCACCAGTCGTCAGCCATTGATTATTGTGATGTTACTGTGGCTTTTCCCTGCTGGGAAATGCACTAATTCTATTAGTGAGCTGCTGAAAAAGGCTCGCACTGTTGTACAAAGTTGATTTGGACGGCGAAGATACGTGTTGCCAACATTGTGTGAGAGGTAATTGTGTGATGTGGTGTTACAGTACGAGTCCGTTGATTTCTTTGTACGCGTGTATTTAGAGGTTGCTAGCAACCAGGCAAGTAGACTGACGATCGAGAAGAAGGAGAAGACTGACGAAGGCTTATACGCATGCACGCACACACACACACACACACACACACACACACACACACACACACACACACACACACACATACACATACACATACACACACACGCGCTCTCACAACGTGCACACACACACACACACACACGCTCGCACACACACACACACACACACACACACACACACACGCTCGCACACCACATTACCCACTCACAACATCAACAACTATTTTAGCTCGCTATCGCCCCCCTCCCAATTCCCCTCTCATCCTGTGTGCGAGAATATGTAAGCGCAGTGCTTTAAAGATGTCCATGTTATATAGTGCTATATGTTTTATGTAAAATCAATGTCTTGTTTGTATTATTGTTATGTACCACCCCTGAATTTCTCTATGAGATAATAAAGTATTCTTATTCTTATTCTCCCACCCCTACCCCAAAATGGGAGAGTTGGTGAGAGAGCTGAACGAGCAAGTATGTGATCAGAGTAGACACTGGGGAAGCGGCGACGAGTACACAGATATTTGCAAACATTCTGATTTTATTTGCAACCCCAAAGTGCGATTTTGTACAAGAAAATTCAACAATATTCAATGTCTTTTCACTTTTGGCACACAACCGGATATTTTGATTTTTACAGCCTAAAAAAATAAAAAATAAAACAAACAATGAGAGGAATTTGGAACAAACCCACAAGTAAGCAAAACGACGATCGCCTTTATACTAGTTTACAGGCTAACCTTCATAGAAAAATACCACAACAAAAGACTCGAGAGGATGGAATAATTCTGTTTGAATGTTCAGGAAATGTGGCAGGGGGGATTCAGAATAGGCCCTATACACACAGAGGCCCGGTAGCGCAGGCGGAAGAGCACTAGACTTGTGATCGTAAGGTCGCCGGTTCGAATTCGGGCCGAGACAGACACGGGTAAACTTTTATGTGAAAACCCAGAGACGGAAGCCGTATGCCACCCCCGTGTTACCACAATGGCACGTAAAAGACCTCGGTCATTCTGCCATAAATGCAGATTGCGGATACCATCTAAACACGCATGCACTTGTGTATCTCATCACTTGAGGGCGTAAAACTCGAATTATCATATAACCCATCCCTAAGAGGCGAAATATTTAGCCTGTCGGACATGAAGCATTTTCTCTTTTTGGCTCACGTAAGTGTAGCCTATGCGATCGTAACTTTGTCTGTCTGTGCGTGTGTGTGTGTGTATGTCTGTGGTAGAAACTTTAACATTTGACTAAACACCGAAATACTCATTTCACCTGGTTATTTTTCAAGCAACATCTTCAAAGTATTGAACCAATGATCAACATTTTTTCGGCATGTGTGTAGTTAAAGTGTGTATCCAAAGAAAACGGGTGGTGGGGTGGTTTAAGGGGGTACACGCAGCTTGTGTCGTGTGTGGTATGTAGACCAGGTTAGTCGCGCTAAGGATTGTGGGAAAAGACTCACTTTCCAGTTCTCACCGAGCTGCATTCGCCGATTCGGAAAAGACGATTTCACATTGTTCGATTTCTTAGCTCAAGAAAAATAGATAAAGAAGATTCCAAAGCCAAAGGACATTTCCAACAGTTTGATCTGCACAGCGTGTTTGGGTACATCACGAAGCGTCCCGGTACCGAAGCGTCCCGGTACCGAAGCGTCCCGATGCCGAAGCGTCCCGGTACCGAAGCGTCCCACTTTAACGCGTCACAGGGGTACCGGGACGCTTTGGTACCGGGACGCTTCGGGACGCTCCCGCGCAGTAGGGCACGAAGCGTCCCGGTACCGAAGCGTCCCGGTGCCGAAGCGTCCCGGTACCAGTCACCACGCACATCCTCGGCTCGCATGCCAATGTATTTATATAGCAAAGGGAATGCCTGTAATTCACACAGAGCAATCACTTGGTCTTAAACGTGCACAAGACAAAAACTTTCATACTGGGGGAGCGAGCCAGTCTGAAGAGTACTCGGGTCCAGCGCGAGCGTTTTTTATTACCCAAATGAACCCAAACAAACCTAAATTAACCCAAATGATACAATTTAAAAGTCGGAGGCAGAACTGAAAACACTTTTTCCGACGCTCACGCTTAGTGAAGCCACAAAGCGTGTGTGATAACAGACATATCCCTCTTGTGAACGGAAGCCTACGGACTTTTCCCCCGAACTTGTCCACACGGGTACAGTATTTCCAAATTGGTGTGTTGTGAGTACAGATCTAAAGTAAAGTTGGGGAAAAGTTGGACAAAAAGTGATTTTTTTTTACCGAAAGCAAATCAAGGTCTGTGCAAAATTAAAAAAATCAGTGAAGTCAAGGTTAAATCAAGGTCAAGATTAAATTTAAAAAAAATATGGTTAGTCAAGTCAAGGTCAAATCAAGGTCAATACGGGCGGATCTGGGGGGGGGGAGGTTACACGGGTTACCCCCCCACCCCACCCCCCCCAAAAAGAGGTAATTTATTGGCTCAGGATGCACCAGATAGCTCTATTTTGCTTCTTTGGATAAAAAAATTTCCGGGGGGGCATACCTCCCTAGAGGCTTAGGCGCCTTCGGCGCCGTCAACTTGTATCTTCGCAGTCATTTTGTAACTCCCCCCCCCTCCAAAGTGAATTGATCCGCCCTTGGTCAAGGTTTAAAAAAACAAGTCAAAGTCCTGTGACACGTTATAGTGGGACGCTTCGGTACCGGGACGCTTTGGTACCGGGACGCTTCGGTACCGGGACGCTTTGGTACCGGGACGCTTCGGGGTGTCCCCGCGTGTTTCCAGTGTCTGAGCAGGGAAGACCAGCTGTCGAAAGCGCAGTGTCGATCTGGCTGAGTCGTCCCCAGTAACAATGTAAGTACAGACTGCAAATCTAGTGTCTCCCACTCATAAAGCGTGTCACATAAGCTTACTGATCATTCGTTTTGTTTAATTTCTTTCTATTTCAGCAGACACGGATATGAAAAACAGTGCTAGGCAGTCACCTCCAGTGAAATTAGTTGATCTAAACTGCCTGTAATGTTTGGATGTCTTTGTTCTTGGTTCGATTTATGTGAATTTCAAGACTTGCAGTAGAGTCTTAAGTTTACTCTGCCCGTATAAAACTGTCTACTATTTACTTGAACATGCAGATATAAGGAAACGGGATGAATCTGTTCTCAAAGTCAAAATTATTACGATTTTGCCTCAGTTTAAAAAAATGCTCTGTCATGGTTCTATATGTAAAATGTGGTGCCTTTCTTCAGACAATTTGTGAATTCTAGATCTAGATCTGTATCGCGTTTCTTTCCAGACTCCTCTCTTTGATTGTACTATTTGCTGTTTACGCACTAAGCTTATCACGATTCGTTTGGTAAACGTTTGGTAAACTCACATTGCAACAGCTTCCTTGGCTTTGTTGGCATTTTTTTTTTCAAGGCAGCACAACGTAAGATTAGCTTCTGTTGGACAGCAGGTAGAATGCGAGTTTTGAGACAACGACAGTCGTCCAAAGAAAGCTTGCTGTGGAATTTTGTTCTACATAATGGCACAGTAGTAGGGAGAGGTATGCCTCAGGCCTCATTTATTTGCGCAGCTGCGCAGCCGCGCAGCCGTATTTTGATAGAAGGTTATAGGTTAAGGTGCCTGTGTTTAAGTAGTGATAAGGAGATATTGCGCATAAACGGTTTATTGCGTTTTATATTTTGTCATGTGATTTCATGTGCCTGTACCTGTTGCTCGGTACTAATGACCACTCCAGCTGGGGTAATGACAGGATTACTATCCGCGCTTCGCGGAGCACTCTCTTTTATGACGCTAATAACTATCAGAGGTGTCAGGATAAGGCGATAAAAATGGTACCCCTACTCTTTGCGGAGCCCCCTCGCCGATAAAACCACCAGAGGTGGCCAGCAGTTAGAGAAGTTTAATAGGAGGTGGTTTGCCTACCCCGAGGGTTGATTAGGGTTTAATGCTTAGATTAGTGCTAGACAAATGGTGTGGGGTGGGTGGAGGAGTTAGCTCGACTGGTGAGGCGGGAGAGATGAGAGCTGATTTACAAAAATATAAAAAGCTTTAACAACTAGACTCAGATAGCTACCTGTTGGTTTTATGTAGGTGTTATAAACATCGCAAGTACATTTTACACCGAACACGAGTTGTTCTACAGTCAGTCATACATAATGTTAGGTTAGAGACTGATCACGTCTGAGTATTGGTTGTCCACAGAGACACAAGACCTCACATGCTAGAACATGTTGGTTGGTCACAGGCTTGTGCGGGGAACCATTGGTTATACACTTGGTAAAACTGCTCTCGCAGTTCAGGACGAACCACCTCTTCTAACGTTGAAGCGCTAAGCGCCATGTATAGAGAATCTGTATCCATTTCCAAAAGCTGGTAGTCGGCTCTGGACACAAACTTATCTAGAAAATCAAAATGAAACTCCAACATGCGTAGTTTAGCGTACTGGTAAACAAAGTAACCAATCTGAGAGAGGAGTGACCAGTTGATTTTTTTAACCATCTCTACTTCAGTGACAGAATCTGTTACTTCTGTTAGTTTTTGAAAACGACCATTATTGATCAGTTTTGAGGCCTTATCAGACAAAACGTAATGAATATCACGATGGTTGGCCACGTTAGTTAAGGTTTTCCCGTAGACTGAGTTACCGAGCAGTTTGAAAGTTTCAGCTAAGATAGTTTTTGATGAGTCTTGGTCTCCTGCTCGTCTTGCGTTTGAAACGCTGTCACCAAACTGACGGAAACAGGTTTTGGGTTGATACTCTATGATCAGCGTGATGTTTTAACAATCAACCCGTGTTGCACGTACCAAAACAAGAGGGGTGTAGCTAGCAGAATTTGTTCACCGTGGTAACTCCCTACAAGTGTACGGCGTGGTTGGGATAAAAGCTTGTGTTTTTTCAGCGTAGTCTTTCATAAAATCCCCGATCTGTTCTCAGCTGACAGACTCATTTTTGAAAATAGGCTGCATTTCACTGAAATGTTCTTTTAGATGATCAGGTACATAAATATCACACTATATCAACCCGATTGAATCCATAACCCACTCCAACCATTCCCGAGCTAGCTGACCGTAGGGATCTGTTTTTTTTCCGCTTTAAAAGCGTTTTCTTTTCTACGAATGACAGGGTGCTCTGTGGGCATGTCTTGCATGAGTGCAGCTAAATACAGCGCATCAAATCCCTGAACAGCCTGTACCGGTTTGTCCTGATTACCACGAATGTGTGTTTTGTCTTTTTCGTGGTATCTGTGAAAGACAATAGACGGACCCTCGACAATGTTCTTTCGCAAAAGTGCTTGAACGTCTTTTTGTTTTTCGTTAAAAAGTGAAAAGTAGGTATCTGAAGACAACGTGTCAAACAGACACTTCAGTGTCACACCTGGGGACAGAAATAATACCGTCTTTCAGCAAATCAACTCGCAGACTAGCGTACATACTAATCTGATGCTGCAAAGCAACCAGAAACGGTACTGTGTCTAGGTTGTTGTACCACACCAAAAAAAAAGCCTTCAAAGTCGTCATTTTGTTTTCAGTCCACACACGCTGACAAAAAGCGTACTCTGTATCAAAAATATTTGAGTTTTTGAGCTTACTAAAAAAAGCTGCATGGGGTGGGAGTTCTCTTTCGTCTAGTGTACTTAGACTAGTGACGTATTCATAGCAGAAAAAACCCTTTTCCTCTTCGACACCGAACGCCTAGAGGTACTTGGAATAACTAAAACCTGACGCAAGAAAATTGTTGATGTCGAGAAACCGAAGTTTGTCTGTACAAAGACACATATATTGATTGTTACGTTTAACAACAAACTTGAAAGGAGGTCTTTTAGGGGTCTTCTTTTTTCCCTCTGTTCGATAGGAAAGTCAGACAAAGGCGTGACATAAAAACTGGAAGACATGATGTTGTGAACAAAATACCGAGAGTTTGAGCGTTCGAGTCTAACTTGTTCTAGAATGTCATGATCACTGATTTCACCGAGAAAAGAAAGAAAGTCCTGCTTTGACAACTCAGGCGTGGTCGTTGTAAGACAGAGTGGTTATTGACTGAGGCATGAAAGAAAGACAAGTCACCCGACTCTTTGTTTTTGAGAAGAAAGGAGTGAGAAAAATTGATTTTGAAGCGTTTGTTTTGCTCATGGAACAGATCAAGAAGCGACTCGTACCAATCAGGGAAATCAGAACAAGGGTTCCTCTTAAAAGAGAAAATGTGGCGCTTTTTTACACACACTAATCGTGTAAGATATATAGAAGAATTACAACACCTGGTACACGCGTATAACCATTCGTTTCACAGAAGTATAAAAACAGCACCTGTTAAAGTTTGTCTCGCTAACAAAGAAACAGAACAAACGTAAGTTTTGTACGAACAACCCCCCCAATGAAAACACCCAAAGGTAGGCTACAGGTTGGTGATCGTGTGAGACTAAGTAAAACACGACGACTCTTTAAAAAAGATTATTTACCTGCGTGAACAGAAAAATTATTTACAGTTAGCAATGTGTTGAAAACAACTCCAGTGACCTATAAGCTGAAAGACGCTCACGCAGAAGAACTACAAGGTAGTTTGTTTTTTTACAAAGAAGAACTACAAAAAGTAGGAGAGAAAGAAATGTATCGTATTGACAAAGTACTAAAAGAACGACTTGGTAAGGGAGGAAAAAAAGAGTATTTAGTGCATTGGTTTGGGTACCCAACGTCATTTTCTTTCTTTCTTTATTTGGTGTTTAACGTCGTTTTCAAACGTTCAAGGTTATATCGCGACAGGGAATGGGGGGGAAATGGGATAGAGCCACTTAATTGTTAATTGTTTCTTGTTCACAAAACCCAACGTCATTTGACACATGGATCTCAGCTGATAGTCTTAGACAGTATTCAGAGTAGTTATGGCTGAGGACGCCTTGTCTGCTGAAGATACAACTGTTGCTACTAACGTATTAGAAGAGACAACTACTGATACCAAGAGATTCTCTTGCTTGTGGTGTGTTTTTGGTTATCGCGCCCCTCGTAGTGAGATTGTATTTTTGTAAAACATTTTTTTATTTTTTTATTTTTTTTGTTGTTTTGTTTTGTTGATCAGATTTTTCTAATTTATATTGTAGTAGGTGTGTCTCTGTTTAATTTGACAAACTGGTGGGAATGTCCGGTCCACTGTTTGAACAAGGTTTTTGTGGGTTTTTGCAAAGAATGAGGCAAGGGTCCTTTGTGCAAAGCAAGACGAAAGAGACACAGACCGTCAGTATAAGGAAAATGATGATGCTCGTCTTTTTGTAACTTGTGCAAGAACTGTGTGTTTGTGATGTAGTTAGGTAGACTACCACAGACTCATCCGATAGGAAAGTCAGACAAAGGCGTGACATAGAAACTGGAAGACATGATGGTGTGAACAGAATACCGAGAGTTTGGGCGTTCGAGTCTAACTTGTTCTAGAATGTCATGGTCACTGATTTCACCGAGAAAAGAAAGAAAGTCCTGGTTTGAGTTGATCAGGCGTGGTCGTTGAAAAACAGAGTGGTTATTGACTGATGCATGAAAGAAAGACAAGTCACTCATGGAACAGATCAGGGGGAAATCAGAACAAGGGTTCCTCTTAAAAGAGAAAATGTGGCGCTTTTTTACACACACTAATCGTGTAAGATTTGTAGAAGAATTACAACACCTGGTACACGCGTATAACCATTCGTTTCACAGAAGTATAAAACCAACACCTGCTAAAGTTTGCCTCGCTAACAAAGAAACAGTTTGGTAAGTTTTGTACGGACAACCCCCAAAGAAAAACACCCAAAGGTAGGCTACAGGTTGATGATCGTGTGAGACTAAGTAAAACACGGCGACTCTTTAAAAAAGGTTATTTACCTGCGTGAACAGAAGAATTATTTACAGTTAGCAGTGTGTTGAAAACAACTCCAGTGACCGATAAGCTGAAAGACGCTAACGCAGAATAACTACAAGGTAGGTTTTTTTTACAAAGAAGAACTACAAAACGTAGGAGAGAAAGAAATGTATCGTATTGACAAAGTTTTAATGTGATGAGCAACGGATTAACCCTGCTTACCTAACGGTGGTTACACACGCCTCTTTGTTTGTCAGAAAAGCAAAACTAAATCCAGCTGTAAGTCTTGTTCACGCAAAAGCCCTGGAGAGGTCCACAGCCAAATACCCTCTAAAAAGAGTAGTTATGAAATCTTACGGGATCCCGCGTGGAAACCATAGTGCTGTTTTAGACAATTTGTTTCTCAGGCAGCCACCAACACGCGTTGTAGTAGGACTAGTAGAGAGCGCTGCGTTTAACGGTAGCTACACACAAAAAAACATTCAACTTTTAAAACCCACAACTTGAATTTTCTCTGCCTCTATGTTGATGGAAAACAAGCCCCTGCAAAACCACTAACACCAGACTTTTGAAAACAGACAGTATGTGGGAAGTTTCTTTAGTTTGACCGCAGGAACAGGAGTGGGTGTTGGTGACGCCGGTAACAGAATTGTCTATGAATACTACTGTGGGAGTTTGCGTCTGGAACTAAAAGTTTAGTGCACCCCTGGTAGAGCCTGTTCACGTTATTGTGTATGCAGAAATGGCCTCGTTGCTAGAAAATGATCGGAGTAGGCAGGTTATCACTGATTTTACATCATGAATGGACTAGAGATCTCTCGCCTACTGTTAAGACACCCCGTGGCAAGACGGCCGTTTATGGGTGTTTACACCAGAGACCAACTTCCTTCTGAGATAAATTTACTTCACCCCTCGTCTTACGTCATAAACACAGACCCAGCACATAAGGTTGGGTCTCATTGGGTTGGTGTGTATTATGATGGTCAGGGGAATATTGAATATTTTGATAGTTTTGGTTTAAAACCGAATCACAAAGACATTGAAGGTGTTTGTTTTTTTATGCGTCATTGGTTTGTGTTCTAAAACCAACGAACAGGTATTACAGGGGATGTTAAGTTCTACTTGTGGTTTGTTTGCAATGTATTTCATCATCAAAAAGAGTCAAGGTACAAGGCTCCGTGACATAATTTCTATTTTTTAACCCCCAAAACCCTGTTGTAAATGACCGTAAGTTCATAGCACTTTTTTAGAGATGCGTTAACGCAACAAGTCTAAAGCTGTTGTTGTAAAAAATAGTAACTGATGTCATAGTGTAAGGAGGTTATATATAAAGATGGTGTTGGCTAATTTTTTTACTAAATTCCCTGATCGAGCCACAAGACAACACCGCCTACTCTACACTACAGTCTACAAAGACAGTCTCCTAGAGGTAAAAGTTGTTTAACACTTTTGTTGTTGTTGTTGCTGAGAACGACAAAAGAGATGTTTGACGAGAAAGAGCCTCTGTTTAGCTCACCGCTACCCGAACCTGATATGTTTCCTTGGTTTTCACCAAGGAAACAGAAAGAACAGATGCGTGCGACCAAGTCAAAGAGGGGTGGTCTTGGCCAGTAAAGAATTTACTCGCCTGATCAAAGTCCGAGAAAGACTGTGGAAGCGACTTAAAACACAAACAGAAGTTGTAGCTATAGAAGTTAAAAAAAAACCACCAGACGTGTCAGAAGAGTCCAGAACAAAAAGAAGAAACACCAGCAGACGAACTACCTCACACACCTGTCAAATACTCGGAGAGCAGCAATCTGTTTCAAAACTGTTACCAGGAGCCGGCTGGTGTGTCTACCTTCAACGACCTCGGTTACTATAACCCAACATTGTTAAATACGAAAGTCGCCCAACGTCAAGTTATGAGAGCGCCCCTTAAAAAGAGAAAATGTGGCGCTTTTTTACACACACTAATCGTGTAAGATATGTGGAAGAATTACAACACCTGGTACACGCGTATAACCATTCGTTTCACAGAAGTATAAAACAGCACCTGTTAAAGTTTGCCTCGCTAATAAAGAAACAGTTTGGTAAGTTTTGTACGGACAACCCCAAAAGAAAACACCCAAAGGTAGGCTACAGGTTGGTGATCGTGTGAGACTAAGTAAAACACGGTGACTCTTTAAAAAAGGTTATTTACCTGCGTGGTCAGAAGAATTATTTACAGTTAGCAGTGAGTTGAAAACAACTCCAGTGACCGATAAGCTGAAAGACACTCACGCAAAAGAACTACAAGGTAAGTTTTTTTTTACAAAGAAGAACTACAAAAAGTAGGAGAGAAAGAAATGTATTGTATTGACAAAGTTTTAATGTGATGACCCACGGATTAACCCTGCTTACCTAACGGTGGTTACACACGCCTCTTTGTTTGTCAGAAAAGCAAAACTAAATCCAGCTGTAAGTCTTGTTCACGCAAAAGCCCTGGAGAGCAATCAAGTTATGGGAGCGCCCCTTAAAAAGAGAAAATGTGTCGCTTTTTTACACACACTAATCGTGTAAGATATGTAGAAGAATTACAACACCTGGTACACGCGTATAACCATTCGTTTCACAGAAGTATAAAACAGCACCTGTTAAAGTTTGCCTCGCTAATAAAGAAACAGTTTGGTAAGTTTTGTACGGACAACCCCAAAAGAAAATACCCAAAGGTAGGCTACAGGTTGGTGATCGTGTGAGACTAAGTAAAACACGGTGACTCTTTAAAAAAGGTTATTTACCTGCGTGGTCAGAAGAATTATTTACAGTTAGCAGTGAGTTGAAAACAACTCCAGTGACCGATAAGCTGAAAGACGCTCACGCAGAAGAACTACAAGGTAGTTTTTTTTTTACAAAGAAGAACTACAAAAAGTAGGAGAGAAAGAAATGTATTGTATTGACAAAGTTTTAATGTGATGACCCACGGACTAAACCCTGCTTACCTAACGGTGATTACACACCTCTTTGTTTGTCAGAAAATCAAAACTAAATCCAGCTGTAAGTCTTGCTCACACAAAAACCCTAGAGAGCTCCACAGCCAAATACCCTCTAAAAAGAGTAGTTATGAAATCTTACGGGATCCCGCGTGGAAACCTTAGTGCTGTTTTAGACAACTTGTTTCTCAGGTAGCTACCAAGACGCGTTGTAGTAGGACTGGGAGAAAGCGCTGCGTTTAACGGTAGCTACACCAAAAAGCCATTCAACTTTTAAAACCCACAACTTGAATTTTCTCTGGCTCTATGTTGATGGAAAACAAGTCCCTGCAAAACCACTAACACCAGACTTTGAAAACAGACAGTATGTGGGAAGCTTCTTTAGTTTGACCACAGGAACAGGGGTGGGTGTTGGTGACGTCGGTAACAGAATTGTCTATGAAGACTACCCCGGAGGCTATACGCTGTATGTATTTGACCTGTCACCGTCAATGTTGGGTGGAGATCAGATTGAGCTGATGCGCTGTGGGAGTTTGCGTCTGGAACTAAAGTTTAGTGCACCCCTGACAGAGCCTGTTCACGTTATTGTGTATGCAGAAATGGACTCGTTGCTAGAAATTGATCGGAGTAGGCAGGTTATCACTGATTTTACATCATGAATGGTCTAGAGATCTCTCGCCTACTGTTAAGACACCCCTTGGCAAGACGGCCGTTTATGGGTGTTTACACCAGAGACCAACTTCCTTCTGAGATAAATTTACTTCACCCCTCGTCTTACGTCATAAACACAGACCCAGCACATAAGGTTGGGTCTCATTGGGTTGGTGTGTATTATGATGGTCAGGGGAATATTGAATATTTTGATAGTTTTGGTTTTAAACCGAATCACAAAGACATTGAAGGTGTTTTTTTATTTGTTTTTTTTATGCGTCATTGGTTTGTGTTCTAAAACCAACGAACAGGTATTACAGGGGATGTTAAGTTCTACTTGTGGTTTGTTTGCAATGTATTTCATCATCAAAAAGAGTCAAGGTACAAGACTCCGTGACATCATTTCTATTTTTAACCCCCAAAACCCTGGTGTAAATGACCGTAAGCTCATAGCACTTTTTTCAAAGATGCGTTAACGCAACAAGTCTAAAGCTGTTGTTGTAAAAAATAGTAACTGATGTCATAGTGTAAGGAGGTTATGTATAAAGATGGTGTTGTCTAATTTTTTTTTACTAAATCCCCTGAGCGAGCCACAAGACAACACCACCTACTCTACACTACAGTCTACAAAGACAGTCTCCTAGAAGTAAAAGTTGTTTAACACTTTTGTTGTTGTTGTTGTTGAGAACGACAAAAGAGATGTTTGACGAGGAAGAGCCTCTGTTTAGCTCACCGCTACCCGAACCTGATATGTTTCCTGTGGGACGAACCATTTTCGCGAGTGTCAGAACGTGGTGAAAACTTGTGAAAATCCACATCAGCCATTACACCACCCAAGGAAACAGAAAAAACAGACGCGTGCGACCAAGTCAAAGAGGGGTGGTCTTGGCCAGTAAAGAATTTACTCGCCTGATCAAAAGTCCGAGAAAGGCTGTTGAAGCGACTTAAAACACAAACAGAAGTTGTAGCTAGAGAAGTTAAAAAAAACCACCAGACGTGTCAGAAGAGTCCAGAACAAAAAGAAGAAACACCAGCAGACGAACTACCTCACACACCTGTCAAATACTCGGAGAGCAGCAATCTGTTTGAAAACTGCTACCAGGAACCGGCTGGTATGTCTACCTTCAACGACCTCGGTTACTATAACCCAACATTGTTAAAATACGAAAGTCGCCCCACGTCAAGTTATTGGAGCGCACCTTAAAAGAGAAAATGTGGCGCTTTTTTACACACACTAATCGTGTAAGATATGTAGAAGAATTACAACACCTGGTACACGCGTATAACGCGTACACATTCGTTTCACAGAAGTATAAAACAGCACCTGTTAAAGTTTGTCTCGCTAACAAAGAAACGGCTACAGGTTGGTGATCGTGTGAGACTAAGTAAAACACGGTGACTCTTTAAAAAAGGTTATTTGCCTGCGTGAACAGAAGAATTATTTACAGTTAGCAGTGTGTTGAAAACAATTCCAGTGACCTATAAGCTGAAAGACGCTCACGCAGAAGAACTACAAGGTAGTTTTTACAAAGAAGAACTACAAAAAGTAGGAGAGAAAAGAAATGTATCGTATTGACAAAGTACTAAAAGAACGACTTGGTAAGGGAGGAAAAAAAAGAGTCTTTAGTGCCTTGATTTGGGTATCCAACGTCATTTGACACATGGCTCTCAGCTGATAGCCTTAGACAGTATTCAGAGTAGTTATGTGTGAGGCTGTCTTGTCTGCTGAAGCTACGACTGTTGATACTAACGTCTTAGAAGAGCCAACAACTGATACCAAGAGCTTCTGTGTGTGTGTGTGTGTGTGTGTGTGTGTGTATGTGTGTGTGTGTGTGTGTGTGTGTGTGTGTGTGTATGTGTGTGTGTGTGTGTGTGTGTGTGTGTGTGTGTGTGTGTGTGTGTGTGTGTTTGCACTTACATTTTCTTTTCACCACACATATAACCCTACCTCTTACATAGCCTATCAACAACGAAGAAAAAAAATAAATAAAAAATAAAACAGTCATTATAACAACAACAACACCAACACTAGTCAGTGGGTTAGTTACGAAGGTTCGCTGTTTTATCTAGATGCCGTACACTGCTGTCTAGTGCAATTAAATGGGTTTCTCTGGGGTTGGTGGAGCCCTCTCTCTTTTATGGCGCTAATAACTATCAGAGGTGTCAGGATAAGGCGATAAAAATGGTACCCCTACTCTTTGCGGAGCCCCCTCGCCGATAAAACCACCAGAGGTGGCCAGCAGTTAGAGAAGTTTAATAGGAGGTGGTTTGCCTACCCGGAGGGTTGATTAGGGTTTAATGCTTAGATTAGTGCTAGACAAATGATGTGGGGTGGGTGGAGGAGTTAGCTCGACTGGTGAGGCGGGAGAGATGAGAGCTGCTGTACAAAAATATAAAAAAGCTTTAACAACTAGACTCAGATAGCTACCTGTTGGTTTTATGTAGGTGTTATAAACACCGCAGGTACATTTACAACAACAAATGGTGTTTAACGTCGTTTTCAACCACGAAGGTTATATCGCGACGAAGGTACATTTACACCGAACACGAATTGTACCACAGGCAGTCATACAGAATGTTAGGTTAGAGGCTGCTCACGCCTTCTAGAATGTCATGGTCACTGATTTCACCGAGAAAAGAAAGAAAGTCCTGGTTTGAGTTGATCAGGCGTGGTCGTTGAAAAACAGAGTGGTTATTGACTGATGCATGAAAGAAAGACAAGTCACTCATGGAACAGATCAGGGGGAAATCAGAACAAGGGTTCCTCTTAAAAGAGAAAATGTGGCGCTTTTTTACACACACTAATCGTGTAAGATTTGTAGAAGAATTACAACACCTGGTACACGCGTATAACCATTCGTTTCACAGAAGTATAAAACCAACACCTGTTAAAGTTTGCCTCGCTAACAAAGAAACAGTTTGGTAAGTTTTGTACGGACAACCCCCAAAGAAAAACACCCAAAGGTAGGCTACAGGTTGATGATCGTGTGAGACTAAGTAAAACACGGCGACTCTTTAAAAAAGGTTATTTACCTGCGTGAACAGAAGAATTATTTACAGTTAGCAGTGTGTTGAAAACAACTCCAGTGACCGATAAGCTGAAAGACGCTAACGCAGAATAACTACAAGGTAGTTTTTTTTACAAAGAAGAACTACAAAACGTAGGAGAGAAAGAAATGTATCGTATTGACAAAGTTTTAATGTGATGAGCAACGGATTAACCCTGCTTACCTAACGGTGGTTACACACGCCTCTTTGTTTGTCAGAAAAGCAAAACTAAATCCAGCTGTAAGTCTTGTTCACGCAAAAGCCCTGGAGAGGTCCACAGCCAAATACCCTCTAAAAAGAGTAGTTATGAAATCTTACGGGATCCCGCGTGGAAACCATAGTGCTGTTTTAGACAATTTGTTTCTCAGGCAGCCACCAACACGCGTTGTAGTAGGACTAGTAGAGAGCGCTGCGTTTAACGGTAGGTACACAAAAAAAACATTCAACTTTTAAAACCCACAACTTGAATTTTCTCTGCCTCTATGTTGATGGAAAACAAGCCCCTGCAAAACCACTAACACCAGACTTTTGAAAACAGACAGTATGTGGGAAGTTTCTTTAGTTTGACCGCAGGAACAGGAGTGGGTGTTGGTGACGCCGGTAACAGAATTGTCTATGAATACTACTGTGGGAGTTTGCGTCTGGAACTAAAAGTTTAGTGCACCCCTGGTAGAGCCTGTTCACGTTATTGTGTATGCAGAAATGGCCTCGTTGCTAGAAAATGATCGGAGTAGGCAGGTTATCACTGATTTTACATCATGAATGGCCTAGAAATCTCTCGCCTACTGTTAAGACACCCCGTGGCAAGACGGCCGTTTATGGGTGTTTACACCAGAGACCAACTTCCTTCTGAGATAAATTTACTTCACCCCTCGTCTTACGTCATAAACACAGACCCAGCACATAAGGTTGGGTCTCATTGGGTTGGTGTGTATTATGCTGGTCAGGGGAATATTGAATATTTTGATAGTTTTGTTTTAAAACCGAATCACAAAGACATTGAAGTTTTTTGTTTTTTTTTAGTTGTTGTTGCGTTATTGGATTGTGTTATAAAAACCAACGAACAGGTATTACAGGAGATGTTAAGTTCTACTTGTGTTTTGCTTGCAATGTATTTCATCATCAAAAAGAGTCAGGGTACAAGGCTCCGTGACATCATTTCTATTTTTAACCCCCAAAACCCTGACCATAAGCTCATAGCACTTTTTCAGAGATGTATTAACGCAACAAGTCTAAACCTGTTGTTGTAAAAATAGTAACTGATGTCATAGTGTAAGGAGGTTATGTATAAAGATGGTGTTGTCTAATTTTTTTACTAAATCCCCTGATCGAGCCACAAGACAACACCGCCTACTCTACACTATAGTCTACAAAGACAGTCTCCTGGAAGTAAAAGTTGTTTAACACTTTTGTTGTTGTTGTTGTTGTTGCTGAGAACGACAAAAGAGATGGTTGACGAGGAAGAGTATCTGTTTAGCTCACCGCTACCCGAACCTGATATGTTTCCTTTGGGTCGAAACATTTTTGCGAGTGGCAGAACTTAGCGAAAACTTGTGAAAATTCACATCAGACACTACATCACCCAAGGAAACAGAAAAAAACAGACGCGTGCGACCAAGTCAAAGAGGGGTGGCCTTGAACAGTGAAGAATTTACTCACCTGAGCAAAGTCCGAGAAAGGCTGTTGAAGCGACTTAAAACACAAACAGAAGTTGTAGCTAGAGAAGTTAAAAAACACCAGACGTGTCAGAAGAGTCCAGAACAAAAAGAAGAAACACCAACAGACGAACTACCTCACACACCTGTCAAACACTCGGAGAGCAGCCATCTGTTTGAAAACTGCTACCAGGAACCGGTTGGTATGTCTACCTTCAACGACCTCGGTAACTATAACCCAACATTGTAAAATACAAAAGTCACCCCACATCAAGTTATGGGAGTCCTTAAGACAAACAACCAAACTAGGACCTGGCTTTTTAAAAAAAACATCTAAAGTAGACAAGTGTAAAACAACAAGACGGTGTTGAATACCAAAAAAATTATCATTGACAATCATGTTTTGGCTTTTTGTTTTAATGTATGTGTATGCAAAATGTTAATTTTTTTTGGTTTTTAATACTCAAAAGACTGTTGTCACTTTTTATAATAAAATGATCATATTGAAAAGTTAATAACTATGTGTCTGTATAATTCTTGAAGGCTACCGTGAGCAGTTTTATGTGTTTTGCTACTCTTTACGTCTGACTTTTTAGTACCTTCTTGTTTGGAAGTACTTGTGTAAACGTGCGCATATGTGTGTGTGTGTGTGTGTGTGTGTGTGTGTGTGTGTGTGGGTGTGTGTGTGTGTGTGTGTGTGTGTGTGTGTGTGTGTGTGTGATCGGAGGTGTGTGTGTGTGTGTGTGTGTGTGTGTGTGTGTGTGTGTGTGTGTGTGTGTGTGTGTGTGTTTGCACTTACATTTTATTCCCACCACACATATAACCCTACCTCTTACATAGTCTATCAACAACAAAATAACAAAAACAAAATAACACCTATGTGGCTATGACATACCCTATCAAAACCTTGTGCGTGAACCCCACTGCCGGCAATCAAACACAGAGGGAGGGTCAATTACTGTCAATAGAAAGGAGGCGGCTCAGTAACCCAGCCGCGTTAAGCACCAATAAAAAAAGGCCGGGGGGCAGTAATCCTGTCATTACCCCAGCTGGAGTGGTCATTAGTACCGAGCAACAGGTACAGGCACATGAAATCACATGACAAAATATAAAACGCAATAAACCGTTTATGCGCAATATCTCCTTATCACTACTTAAACACAGGCACCTTAACCTATAACCTTCTATCAAAATACGGCTGCGCGGCTGCGCAGCTGCGCAAATAAATGAGGCCTGAGGCATACCTCTTCCTTACTACTTGGCACATGTGATTCTGTATTTTTCAGCGGTTAATGTTAATGGTTTATTTTTTCCTCTGTTGATTTCTTCCTTCTGAGTTGATCGTTATCATTCAAACAAGACCATCAGATAGCAAGGGTGGATCCAGGAAAGGGGGGCACACCCAAACTTGAAGGCGCGAAACGCCTGAATTGAGGGTACAAAGCGCCCGAAAATGCCAGAGTGGGTCGGGTGCATGACCCCCCCCCCCCTCCCCTGAATCTCTCTCTTTCCCTATAGGGGGGGGTCCGGGCCCCCTTTCTCACCCCCCTCCTAAATCCACCACTGGAGAGTACCTCAGTTGCTCCTCAATGGACTGTGAATAGTGTGTTGACTGTGTTGACCGTCAGAATTATTTTAAGAACCAGGCTGCTGCAGTCAGTTGACATGTTTCGCATAATGTAGGATTCCCATGCATGCTGCATAGGTAAAGTAGCTTGTATAACCCGACTATTCAGTATCAAAACACTGTTTTTATTTGTGTAGGTTGTAGTCATCACAACTAATCGTATTTTGCCTTTTGTTTCAGAAAGGAGGATAAGCTACAACAAGATCGACGCTATGTCAGATATGCCTCAGCCACATGACGACTTCTGAATTTAGATCCACTCGGCATGATGACAAGTCTTGATGAAAAGTATATGACTGAGGACAGCAGTGGAAAAAGTGACCACATGGCAGGTACCTATTGCTTAGTGTCTGCAGTGCAAAAGACTGTAGATAAGCTGATGGTAGATTTCGCCGGCACTCGTGGGTCCGTGCGGACCCAGAAGGGGGTGTTTGATTGCAAATATCTCTTAAACGAGTTGGACATTTTTAATGAGCTTTTAAAAATGCCTCAGACACCCAACAAGCTATCATCTCCTAAAAGCTCATTAAATTTCAGTGATAATTAATTAATTAATTAATGGTCAAATTTAGACTACACACGGAAGCATTCGTGTGGACGTGCGGACCCATACTTTTCAAAGAAGGTAAAGCGTGTATACCCTTCCGAGGCACTCGTGGGGCCGTGCAGACCCAAACTTCTCAAAGAAGGAAAAGCGTGTATACCCTTCCGAGGCACTCGTGGGGCCGTGCAGACCCATACTTCTCAAAGAAGGAAAAGCGTGTATACCCTTCCGAGGCACTCGTGGGTCCGTGCAGACCCATACTTCTCAAAGAAGGAAAATTGTGCTAACCCTTCCGTGGCACTCGTGGGGCCATGCAGACCCATAATATTTTAATTGTTCCAAATACCGTGTATAATTAATTAATTATCACTGAAATTTAATGAGCTTTTAGGAGATGATAGCTTTTTAGGTGTCTGAGGCATTTCTAAAAGCTCATTAAAGAATTCCAACTCGTTTAGGAAATATTTGCAATCAAACACCCTTCTGGGTCCGCACGGACCCACGAGTGCGTCCGTGTGTAGTCGATAACGAGTGCCGGAGAAGGTTAAAAATTATACATGGAGTAAATATGATGCGTTAGTTTTAACTCTGAGTGTGTGGTGTGTGTGTGTGTGTGTGGCGTGCATGTGCGTGTGACGGAGTGATTTGAGCTTGTGTTACTGTTTGTCGATTTCTTACGGGAGCCTTGATGGCTTCGCCTCTTGTTTCTTTCATCTTCATCATCGTATTCATCATCAAGTAGGGGAAAGGCTCCTAATATGGAGCGGCTCCAAATATGGACCACCTCCTTGTCTGACATACTAACGGCGCTCGAGCGCTCAAAACAATTTCATTCGCTTTATTAACCCTCTCTGGATAAGTTGCAAAAGCACAAACCTCAAAACCGTTAGGCTTTTTCGCTTTTTCGCTTTTGGCAGCGTTCACTCTAAATTTGCCGCCTAAAACGGACTCGTTTCTGTCTACAACCAAAGCTTTTATAACACAAAAATGGCTATATATGACACCTAAGACATTACATTTTAACAGTGTGTACACCGAGTTTCTACTGCAAACAAAAAATAATAGCAAAACCTCAAAGTATGAGTGAGTCCCCTAATATGGACCACCTTCAACAAATCGAATGAAATAAAAACTAAAAGGCAATTTTAATTAATTCATCAAGAAGCTTGCTGAAAATAACCTACAACTAGCCCTATATTCTGCATGGCTTGTCGATTTGACTGCCTTTGCCACGAGCGGTGGACTGACGAAACTACGAGTATGTGGTCTTGGTGAAAAAAAGCAGTGCGTTCAGTTTCATTCTGTGAGTTCGACAGCTTGACTAAATGTTGTTATTTCGCCTTACGCGACTTGTTTAAAGATATATAGGTTACACACTCCGAGTTCTGATTCTTGCATATTTTCCCGAGGGTCGATTTTCATGTATTACCGAGCCTTTGGGGAGGTAATACATAAAAATCGACCCGAGGGAAAATATGCAAGATATTCAGGACGAGGTGTGTAAGCTATTTATCCCATTACTCCGACGTTTTCATTAAAAACACTTACTTTTTCCACTAAAACCTGCCCGTGCCTGTTTTCAGCTTGCCAAAAGCCTCCGCAGTCGAAATTCATGTCAATGAATTCATGCGCAAAGCTAGTTCCCATTTGTCAGCATAATGGACGGCGTCATTCGACTTGTATGTGGACATTCAGTCATTCATATTGCTTATAAAAAGGTCTGCTATCTGCTTTTACATTTTGAAAGTCATTTTAAAATATCCCTGTGTATATTTGACATCGGCTTTCGTTATACTCAATTCGGCATACCGGGTTTATATTTTTACCAGAATTGCGCACGATAATGGCAGCGCAACAAATTCAGTTCGGGCCGTGCTGGTTTGATCGTTGACCCAAGTCAGTTCGCATGCAGTGTTACTGGTTGTTACTTTACTTTACTTTATTTGGTGTTTAACGTTACTGTTTGTCAGTCGGGGATAGAAATGTTGGGTGTCATCGCGCTGTTCTGTTTTGGTTTTCATACGTGGATCACTTACATATTCAGTCGTCGGGTTTGGGTGAGCCAAAGCTTCAATACTTCGCCTGTTGTAGACGTTAAGCAATCAAAGCTTGGAAGTTGTATGTCGGCACTGAGAGTCGGTCGCGGTACATCGCTCAGTTCTACTTTGTCCCGGTTTTGAGTTTGAACACCTAAGGTTGGCTACATCTAACACCTCACATCCTCTTCTCTTCCCCATATATCTCAACTGTATGATCTCCAACTTCTTTTCGTCTTCTTCTTTTCATTTTGGTGCCACTCCCTCATTTGTCGCTGAACCCCGCAGTTGACTCGACTCGGATTCACACAAGCTCGTCTAGCAGATGTTAGTTCGAACAGTCTTGAACAGCACGGTTGCAAGCAGATTCAGCTATCAATCGAAGCAATACACTTAAAGCCAAAGCAAATAACCAAATGAGAAAACCTAACGTTTGATTTGACTTCATGGTGAGTCTTCTGATAATTGTTTTGGCGTTGGAATAGATCTCAACTGGTTCCCAGCTACAACAACTCAGTTTTCCCGGTAGAGTCATGCACCGCAGGCATGCCTTCGACAATCGATGTCAGTTTCAGATTGAGTTTTCGAACTACCAGGTGACTGGGTTGTGTTTTGATTGCTCTCTCTCTCTCTCTCTCTCTCTCTCTCTCTCTCTCTCTCTCTCTCTCTCTCTCTCTCTCTCTCTCTCTCTCTCTCTCTCTCTCTCTCTCTCTCCTCTCTCTCTCTCTCTCTCTCTCTCTCTCTCTCTCTCTCTCTCTCTCTCTCTCTTATTACCGGCCGCTTCGGCCAGCGAATTATCTCGACTCCGCTCTTTAAATCCATGCAGAATGTGCGTATCGTATGAACTATTCTTTATTTTCTCAATATTGACACATGCAGGCCTGTACCTATACGTGATATTGACTTTGACACCATAAAATATTTCAGTCGTATGTGGAAAAAAGTAGTCCATCTGTAAACTCTGAATATGCAGATGACCTCTATAAATTATTCAATTGTACTCTGAAATCAAAGACAATGACCAATGACAGTTGAGATCGAAACTCGGTTGTGATGGGATATCCATATGGCTGTGATGGAATATGCAGAATATTCACCTCCTCAGCTAACAGAGACAAAGAGGCAGGTCATGGGATAAACCTAACTCCCCCGCCCCCCACCCCCCCCCCCCCCCCCTTCCATCCTTGTCCACGCAAGTCCCTCAC
>NC_090257.1:26264856-26277356 GCF_037325665.1 Littorina saxatilis
CTCTCTCTCTCTCTTTCTTTCTCCATTGTTCTCTCTCTCCTTTCATTACCATCGCATCACAGAATATTTATTTAGCGTATAAAACGTATATTTCTAATTTTTATAAGAGTGAAAACAGAATTAAAACAATATCAAATCATATGTACGTATACAATTAAATTATTTTAATAATTGCTGAGTATAGAATTTAAACATTATCACATTGTAAGCTTGATATAGTTTCCGTGTCAATGGAATAAAATAAATATATCGGGCAATATTTTCCGCAGGCACCAGGCAAGGACAAGGGGACCCAGATAGCAACGTACAAAGGAAAACATTTCTACGCGACGGCCAACACACGTGTTGATTTTCTCCCCAACGCGGGGCTGTCTCTACGCTTCGCCAGACCTCAGGATTCCGGCAACTATTCTGTGCAAGTGAAGCTTAAGCAGGCACACTCGTCTCTTGCTTCAGTTTGGAGGACGGTGACGCTGTCTGTTACAGGTAATTGTTTTTGTTTTTCACGTGATGGCTTTCAATGATGAGCAACAACTACCAGCAAGCGATGTCGAAGATAAACGAGTGTTAAGCAACGTGATTGCTACATTCATCTATTTGCATTATTATGTTATGTGTGTAAACACTTTGTATTTGTCAAAACATTTAGGACTATTTTATTTCAAAAGCCAATGTAACAGTCGTGGATCAACTGTGGCAGGAAAATTAAAATTAAAAGTGCGTAGTTTATAATGTACTGTGACAGCGGTCATATAAATTAGCACATTCATTGTTCGTTGCAGACAGACCCCCAGCTACACAAGATGGCGCCCTCCGCGCCACACTGAGTAACGCGGCGGTTCGGGATGACGTCACAGAGGACTGGACACTGCAGCTACACTGTGGTCAATTTGTGGACCTTGGTCATCCCCCTGTAGATGTCGTCTGGAAGGTGTGTATGTGTGTGTGTGAGTGAGTGAGTGAGTGAGTGAGTGTGTGTGTGTGTGTGTGTGTGTGTGTGTGTGTGTGTCTGTGTGTGTGTGTGTCTGTGTGTGTGTGTGTGTGTGATGTTTCATATTACTAATGTGGCATTTATTTTTCACAGTGGAAACACATCACGGCCTCAATCGACAGAATGTCAACTTATTTCAGATCATCTGAGGACAGTACATGTACATGCTTTCAGTTCTCTGTTTTGACCACTTGCTTTCTGCTTTGTCGTTCCGTACTAGTTGTCTATCTTACACCACCGTTGATTTTTTTGAAATTCTCTCCATGTCGAACATTGATTGTCTGACAGACGCCATCAGGTGAGGTGAGGAACAGCAGCTACCGGGACAATGGCACGTTTGTCCTGTCGCTGTCCAGCCCTGTCCAGGGAGGTAACTATTCCTGTCACCTGCCCCCTTCTGCCCCCGCTGCCCGCTGTCTGACCGCTACCTCGCCGCTGAACGCTGCAGCCCAGCTCTACGTAGGCGACAAGGACGTCAGGTTGTCGTTCTTGGAGGCCCACCAGAAGGAGATAGAGCAGGTGAACAAAGACCAGAATGGAATCATAGAAGACATGATGCAAGTAAACACGGACCAGAATGGAATCATAGAAGACAATATGCAAGTGATTAAGGACCAGAATGGAACCATAGAAGACATGATGCAAGTGAACAGGGACCAGAATGGAACCATAGAAGACATGATTCAAGTGAACAAGGACCAGGCGATGCAACTTCAGGAACAAGGCCTACACCTGAACCAAACCATATCAGAGATGACCCAACAGTGCATTATGAGAGCTCGTGAGTACATACAGAGAAAACCTTTCACAAAAGATACCAATAACTTTTAATAATTAAAAAAGGACACACAGGTTATAAGACCATTTGTTTAAAGAATGTGTTGGTCAACAAAACTGTCGACCATTGGTTTGCTGCTTTGTCTGGTTGAGGAGTTGATATGGGCTGGCTTACCTCGATGTCTTTCATTTGCTTGAGGTCGCATGACAGCGCTGTGTAAATGTATGGGTGTGGTGTGTGGGTGAGGGAGGGTCTGTCAATGTTTTTGTATATGTATAGGTTACATCACGAGTTTTTTTTTATATGGCTTGTATTTCAGTCAAGAACCCAGCGGATGAACATCAAGGGACACATGAGCCTCTGGCGAGTGAGTCCCTTTGATATTTGCCCGGGGTCTTGACTGAAATACAATCCATTCAGAAACATCACGAGTGTTGTAACCTGTATATCCCTTGAAGACCCAAAAGTCAAAGTGCGATGGAAACATTAAGCTTCAGTTGTCTGTTCAGATGAGGCACTGAGGGCTTAACCTCATCACATTAACAGCTATTGTGTTTTGAGCGTAGCAATATGGTCCGATATTTAGACGAGACAAGTATAATGCCGACGAGTCGAAGACGAGTCGCATTATACTTGTTCGAATCTAAATATCGGACCCTATTGCTACGCTGAAAACACAATAGCGATTATGTAGCTGTTATGACCTTGATTTGTTGTTCCAAACTTACAAAATGACAGTTTTTGCGTCGATGCGTTGATCTCAGGTTTTGATAGCAGACATGTTCGCGCAGACATGCACACCGCTACACGCTTTCTGACTTTGGAAGAAAAACTGACTCCAAGTGCATTCGATTTCACAACACAGTTGTTGAAACAGCTTTTTATTAGTTTATTTGTATGCAACAAACAGAAGTTTGAGGTTTTAATTTTGAAAAAGGCTAATAATGAAGAAAATCAAAACATAACATCAACGGAAAACTAGAAACAACTGAAGAACTATAGGAAGCAAGAAGGGGTGAAGAAGAGATAATGGAACAGCCATTTCGAACAACGCGCGGCGACAGCAAAGTTTTCTGTTTGTGTCAGGCAACTGACCTCACAGTCACACAGGCACACAAAAACGGCTGTTCCGTTTTACTCCCCTGTTTGTATTACATCTTTTGACTTTGGGCATTTTGTGGTGTTTAGGGACAGAAAATAATTGGTTTAGTTCTGTTTCATCGGGAAGTTAGCAGAAAAGGGTATGCTATCGACATTTGAAAAGCTGAAAAACATTTCCGAGAAGAATTTCAAGTTGTCAGTGTATGCTGTTGTCGATAGAAACATCGCCGCGTGGTACAGATGGGTAAACCGGAACCATGCGTCTTTGTTATTGACAATATTATGCTTTTGGATATTGAGAAAAATGGCCGACTTCCGTAGCATTATGCTTTGATGATCGGAAGAGACCATCCAATCACAGCCCCCGAATTCCCCCACGTGTTCATCAGAATAGCTATATAACTTTATAATGCCAAGTTGGTGCATAATAGCGGCGTCGCTGTCCCTGTCAGTTGAAAGCCTCTTACACTGATTTGACTGAATACCTAGTAAATGGTTATACACATGCATCTGCTGAGATCTTGGACACCTTCATCATCAATAGAGCCTACTGCACCGCAGAAGAGCTAGAAATACTTGCAAAATGCATGAAACTACCTGTCCAGAGGACTCTTGTAGTCGATGATGTGCCGATAAGAGCGTGTGTAATAATAATAATAATAATAATAATAATAACATGGGAGATTTATTGAGCAATGACGTTCTCGAAGCGCTTTACGCTTGACGTTCTCGAAGCGCTTTACAATGAATTGGTGAGAGGTCAAGGCAGGTGAGGTAGCCCGTACGTTGAACATCTCTCATGCTGGGTAGTTTTGTGTTTCTATAACTCACCGAACTCTGACATGGATGACAGGATCTTTTCCGTGCGCACTCGGTCTTGTGCTTGCGTGTACACACGAAGGGGGTAAAGTCACTAGCAGGTCTGCACATAAGTTGACCTGGGAGATCGGTAAAATCTCCACTTTTAACCCACAAGGCGGCAGCGACCTACGGGACTCGAACACACGACCTTCCGATTAGGAGGCCGACGTCTTACCACCACGCCACTGCGCCCGTGTACCGAAAAGAGCACGCCTGTGACATCTTAGGCATGACTGTAGCGTGAAAATATTGGCAGTGCAGGTCGGACGGATTGGGTTTTTAACGATTGCTAGTTTGACTTCTGTTTTACTCTGCCGTGTGCTGACAAAACCGAGTAAGTCCATTTTTTTCAAAAATGATATTTTTTGTTCATCAAAGCTTAGAAATTAAGGCGCACCTTATGTGTAAATTGTGACTTTGTGAAATAAATAGATAAGGAGATATAAAAAAGTAAGTCCACACCTTAAAAACTGTTTAAAGTACATCTGCCATGTGCTGACAAAACCGAGTAAGTCCATTTTTTCCCAAAAATGATATCTTTTTGTTCATCAAAACTAAGAAATCAAGAAGCAGCCTGTGTGTAAATTTTGACTTTGTAAAATAAATAGATAAGGAGATATAGAAAAGTAAGTCCACAACTTCAAACATTTCTCCAAAAAAATTACATGTCAATTTGCTGGTAAAACCAAGTAAGTCCATCCACCAATCACAAGAACCTTTATGACGCTATAACCAATCAGAATGCAATGTTTTTGCCAGTATGACGTCAAAGTCAATCCGAATATTCTTGCGGCATTTTACTTGTTAGTAGGGGTGCTAGTTTTGGTGCAAGCATGGCTGCTAAAGAAGTGTTGTCAAGATAAATGACAAAACAGTGAAAATAACGTTATCATTACGAATTTGCACAAGATGGAGAGAGAGAGAGAGAGCGAGAGAGAGAGAGAGAGAGAGAGAGAGAGAGAGAGAGAGCGAGAGAGAGAGAGAGAGAGAGAGAGAGAGAGAGACTAAACAGGGAGAGAGTGAGAGAGGGGAAAGAAATCAGGGTCGAGGGGGGGGGGGGGGGGATGGAGGGAGAGAGAGAAATAAAGGGAAAGAGGAATTATGGAAGGAGGAAGAGAGTAACTAAGAGGGAGAGAGATAGCGAGAGAGGTTGGGAGGGATAGAAAGAGAGATGGAGGGAGGAAAAGAGAGAGATAGGGAGGGATAGAGGGAGGGAGAGAGAGAGAGAGACAAGGATCGCCAGGAGAATTATATATAGATAGAGAAGAAAAATGTTTAAAATAAAACGTCATAAGGTGACGTCATTATGTCTCGCCTTATCGAAAGAGGTCATTTGTGTGTTCTAAACTTTAAATGACGTTATTTGTGAGTTCTAAACTTAAAATGACGTATTTTCTGTATGGGTCGTCTGACAAGAATTTTAAAACTATCATTATAGGAAAATTGGGAACCCCTTGGACTTACTTGGTTTTGTCAAAACATTCATGCACACTTAAAAAGTTGTTTTTGGTTGTGGACTTACTTGTTCATATCTGCTTATCTAAGCACTCTAAAAAGTAGAAATTAGCACACAAGATGCGCATTGAATTTTTCTTTTTGATGGACAAAAAATATCATTTTGAAAAAAAAAAGACTTACCAAAGCGGAAGGTCGTGGGTTCGAATCCCGGCCGCACCTGACGGGTAATTAAGGTGAAGATTTTACCGATATCCCAGGTCAACTTACGTGCAGGCCTGCTGGTGCCTTATCACCCTTCGTGTGTACACGCAAGCACAAGACCAAGTGCGCACGGAAAAGATCGTGCAGTCCAAAGCAGAGTTCGGTGGGTTATAGAAACACGAAAATACCCAGCATGCTTTCACCGAAAACGGCGTATGGCTGCCTAAATGGTTTTGTAAAAACGGTCATTCACGTACAAACCCACCGTACTCGTGCAAAAGCACACGTGTACGTGGGAGTTTCAGCCCACGAACGCAAAAGAAGAAGAAGAAGCAGAACTAAAACGCCTTCACAAAAATTGCGTCCTCGCTGTTAAAACCCGTCAATCGGGACAGTGAATGTTTCCGTACCATGTCCACACGGCACCTGAATTGCTTAATATCAATTCAAAGGTAACACATCTATAAATAGATTCAGGAAACATTGACACCTGCAATAAAATCACTTTCGTGCCTGTGCTAGCATTTTAATGTCCAGAAATATTTCGTAATAACAATTTCAAGAAACGATTTTTAAGACATCAAACCCGGGTAAATAGTGTTTGATTTGAATTTCAAATAATGTGATTTAAGGCTGTAACTATAGTAGTAACCGTACCACCCAAACTTACAACAACAAAACATTACCGGAACAAAAAAACATGCTGTGTAGCTTAAAAAACTGTACGTGAATAATATGTATTTTAGCAAATCACCGCAATCTGATATGCTCATCATTCTCCAAGGCACTCAAACTAACACTCACGTACACAGTCATACACAAGAACCAGCTTTTATTCTTGACTGGACATGTCCTTAGATCAAGACTGGTTTTAATCAAAACAAACACACAAACGCACACATTGTTACAGATTCGCTTCGAAAGTATCTGTGAGAATCGTACCGAAATGAGCCAGAGCGTTCTTTCTTTATTTGGTGTTTAACGTCGTTTTCAACCATTCAAGGTTATATCGCGACGGAGCCAGAGCGTTGTTTAGAGATCAAATAAGCAAAGGGAAGGAAGCGCTCTAATGTGCACACGACATGTGTAATAGAGTAAGCGAGAGTTATACGGAACGTTTCTCCTGGCACCTGAGAGAATAACGCATTGAAATGAACAAGCGACTTTCATCCTCAAAAAAAGCACTACTTTTTCTTCCAAATGTTTTGACAAAACCAAGTAAGTCCACTTGCTTAGATCTGTCAATTTTTTTAGATCTGATATAATGGAAAAAAGTGACAAAACCAAGTAAGTCCACAAAATGCCCAACAAAACAACAACCATCCATCAGATCATTATCAAACTCGGGTTGTAAACGTACAATAATGCTATTTATCTTATTATCTCTGTAGGTTGATCAAGATAATCGTCACTTTTGAGAAATGTAATAAAACAGAAAAAGTCGTTTATCTCAGAACTAGCTTCAGTGGACTTACTCGGTTTTGTCAGCACACGGCAGTACTGGAGAGAGCCGGCTAGAATTATCATGTTGATCACAAGAGAAAAATAGAACATCGAAAACGAGGAAACAAATAACAGTGGACAATTAGGTCCCCGAAAAATGACGCGATGGACGAAAGACGTCATGACATCTACGATGCTGTGATGATAGTCTCGGCAGATCGAGACTAAAACTGAGCTCACTGAACAACTCTCGCGCAAGTTCTCAACACCGTGGTATTCCCTGGCACATCTAGTCGACTGGTACATGTGCACTGTGGAATGTCAAGTCGACAGAAAGTAGTGCACCCACTGTTTCTTGTGTTATAAGAGTAAAATTGATATACCATAATGGTATAACAATATAGTACTCTTAAAATACAAGAAATATACCCATAGTAGATTTACAGAGACAAAGAAGGGAGGTCATGGGGTATATACATTTGTCATCATTTTCACGAGTTCTCATTCATAACCAGCTGGGAAATACAAATCTCGGGTTACCCATGCAATAAATCGAGGTGGTGAATGGGTTTAAGCTTTCAGTTAAACAGTGGATTGTCAAAATAAAAGCCAATCAGGCTGTTTGTTTGATTTTTGGAACCATCGCGGTTTTGAATTCGTGTTTCCGATGACAAAGACTGTAAAAGTACTAAAACGTTCACTCACAAAGACTCAATCAGTGTTGATAATCATGCAACTAATCTGTGCAATCACACATTGTACAACGAAAGGCTTAAAACACTAAAAAGGAAGGGTACATGCTAAAAAGTGACTGACCTTGCAGATAGGATGGCACCCCTGTGCATTTTTAGACTCCAAGAAAAGCGACGTAAAGTTTACGTTTGACATCACATTTTCAATTATGACGCGATCGATTGAACTTGTGACACGTTTTAAGGCCATGAACTGCATTCCAAGTGACTGACCTTGCAGATAGGATGGTACCCCTGTGCATTTTTAGACTCCAAGAAAGGCGACGTAAAGTTTACGTTTGACATCACATTTTTAATTATGACGCGATCGATTGAACTTGTGACACGTTTTGAGACCATGAACTGCATTCTAAAAATCCGGCTCCCTTTCGGTAATCATGCGTACTGTCGCACCACCAAAATGATGACAAAACCGATGTTTGCTGGCTTGTTGTCAGACCAGCATTTTGTTGTTGGTCCTCTGGGAGCATATAGCCTTTTGTAACATATTTATCAACCGCGGCCTTCGGCCTTGGTCGATAAAGATGAAAGAAAAGACGATTATGGTCCCCTCTGAGCAACACAAAAGCTGGTCTGCCAACAATTAAGCCACCAAACATCTTATAGTATCTTCTAAACTGCAACATCAGGCTCATTTACTAACCGCAGGTAATACACTATTCTGAATTCTGAATGTTTGGATTGTCATATTATATTCATGAGCAATCTATTAATTTGTTTTGTTCTATTTTCCCCAGGTAATACCTCTAGCTGTGTGGACTGGTTGAGTCTTGACCCTCTAAGCGGTCTCCGCACAGTGTGTGTGTCAGGAGAACCAGTCACTGTGTACTGCGATCAGACCACGGACAACGGAGGATGGATTGTAAGTATGTGTGTGTGTGTGTGTGTGTGTGTGTGTGTGTGTGTGTGTGTGTGTGTGTGTGTGTGTGTGTGTGTGTGTGTGTGTGTGTGTGTGTGTGTGTGTGTGTGTGTGTGTGTGTGTGTGTGTGTTACTGCATTGTATTCGTAATCCGAACATTTATATTTATGCCATGTTGCCTCTGAAAATGTGCTATACTTAAAGAGAATGGGTTATTGCCAATGAGATCCTATGTTCGCATACCTGGCGGAGACCAATGTGAACCGTTCGGTCTTCGATTTCGGCTAACCAAGCCTTTGAAGTATGGATGACTGATCTCGGGTTTTCAGTGTTGATCTCTTAGTTTCAGGTCGAAAGATTGACACAATGATCTAATATTGTATCACGCGACTTTTTTCTTACAGAATGATTTAGCTGTTTAATGGCCAAGTCTTGGTGAAACATCTCTGTTGTGCAAACATTGTTGTCCAGGATACGTGAATAATGAAATCTTCTTGCACACTAGACCTCAAAACGATACAATTAATGAGATACGACACCGATTGCAAAAAAACAGGATGATTCTTCTTGACCCTCTCATCTAAAATGAAATCTTTGACGATAAAAGCGAAGTGAAGTCCGAACAGACGCCATAAATGCGTATAATGTCGTCACGTAAAGGTTCTGTCACTTCTTATGTATGTCCAAGGTAAATGACAAAGAATGTCTAGAATTGAGTTTGTCTTGGTGACTTATTGTCATTTCAGCAGAGAAAACTTAATCGCAAGGTCACCGCCAAGCTGTACAGGTATCAGTGTCGTATAAAAGGTTGGATATTTGCACCCTCGTAAGTATGCTTACACCGCCTTTTTTCAGGTTTTCCAGAGAAGAATGGACGCCTCAGTGGACTTCTTTCGGGGTTGGACGGACTATCGCAATGGGTTTGGTGACCTGGAGGGCAACTTCTGGCTAGGTTCGTTATAAATCCTACCCCGACCAAACCACGCTCATGGAGATCCTCCCACGTTTGGCCCACGATTGGCCACGCTCTGGAATTTGACGGCGATATGCCCCGATTTGATAACTTGTTCATGGTATGGTCGTGGTAAGGACGTAGCGCTGTGTGACGCGGCCGTAACTATCACACAGTGTTTAGAGACTAGAGTAGTTCCCCTTCCGGATTTCTTCAAACTGGGGCACTTCGACAAAAAGACAGCAATCTGTCGGTCAATTGGAACACGAGTGCAAAATTGCGTCTGCTACTCTGCTTGGACGTAAGAAAATGTCCTTGGCGATACCAAAACAAGAAAAGAACACAACAGTATCTGTCTTTATCGCCTCAGCAGAACAACAGCAGAACTGTGTACTTGGTTTTATTTCAAACCAAATAAACTGCTGACGAGTGTTAGCAGAATCGAATGATTTTCACGGAACGCTTCAACTGTGCATTAATAACTTGCTTGTGCAGGTAGACTGGCAGAGTGGTTAGGACTCGATCACACTGTGGCAGAAAAACACCGTTTTGCTTTGAAAGTCATAAGAAAGGAGGAATAAATAGGTTACACACCTCGTCTCAGTGATATTAAAAATAATAATGTCAGTTCAAGGTCATGAAAAAGCTCGCTGAAGCTCGCATTTCTCATGATCCTTTAAACTTCTACCATTATTGTTAATACTCACTTAGACTCGGCATGTAACCTCTACATAACTAGCCCTACCCCCCGCGGGTTAGGGGGAAGAATTTACCCGATGCTCCCCAGCATGTCGTAAAAGGGGACTAACGGATTCTGTTTCTCTTTTTACCCTTGTTTAGTGTTTCTTGTATAGAATATAGTCAATTTTTGTAAAGATTTTAGTCAAGCAGTATGTAAGAAATGTTAAGTCCTTTGTACTGGAAACTTGCATTCTCCCAGTAAGGTAATACATTGTACTACGTTGCAAGCCCCTGGAGCAAATTTTTGATTAGTGCTTTTGTGAACAAGAAACAATTGACAAGTGGCTCTATCCCATCTCCCCCCTTTCCCCGTCGCGATATAACCTTCGTGGTTGAAAACGACGTTAAAGGCACAGTAAGCCTCCCGTAAACCATCACAGAGCTCCCCGAGCGTCAACATACAGTACAAACATACTTCCATTTGAACGCTCACCGAACGGGAACATCCTGGCTGCTTTCTGTCGAGCGTGAGAAATTTTCAAAGAATTTATTTTCGTGGACTTGGTCCTGAACAACAATGGCGCCTCGTTTTGGTGCTGGACGGCTGTTATGATACTGGAAATCACGCCCGGACAGTAAGCCTCCCGTAAACCATCACAGATACTGTGGTCAGGCTTTTACACACAGTACAAACACCCTTCCATTTGAACGCTCACCAAACGGGAACATCCTAGGTGCCCTACGTAAAGAGCGAGCAATTTTTAAAGAATTAATTTTGCAGATTGTCTCGAACACATTTTGGACCCATCCTGAACTCAGGTCAAACGGGATGAGTTACTTCCCTTCGGGTCTCATTCTATCGATGTAAACTGGCGATAGCCGTGAATCGATGATTATCAAAATGTTTTTGGACCGTGGTGCGTTTTTGCGCTTGACCTAACTTTTAAAATCTAAATAATAAACTGACAGCTTGTTACACAAACATTCTTTAATCATAAAAGAATTCTTTTTTCATCAAGACAAGATCAGTACAATTCGAAGTTGTGAAAGTTTGAAAAAAGAAAAGCCCGGAAGCAGGGTCACGCAAGGGTCGTAGCAGACGACGGTTTGTCAGTGCATATCGCCGTTCCTCTCAACAGTCAAAAGCCATCGCTAGAGTTCTTGTGAACCACAGCCGTTTGTTTCGTGCATAAAAATGTGCTATTGTAAATAAGCTCACATCGAGTCGCATTCAAATGACTAACTGACGACTACATTGTGAAAAAGGGAAACTGGATCACACGGGTTCACGATGGCTCAGGGGTAAGATAAACCACGCAAAAATAAATTCTTTGAAAATTGTTCGCTCTTTACGGAGGGCACCTAGGATGTTCTCAATCGGTGAGTGTTTAAATGAAAGGGTGTTTGTACTGTGTGTAAAAGCCTGACCGTATCTGTGATGGTTTACGGGAGGCTTACTGTGCCTTTAAACACCAAAGAAAGAAAGAAAGAAATAACTATCCCTACAAGTTTACAGAAGTAAAGAAGCCTAAGGGCAGGGGGAATAGATGGAAAATAATGACGTCATGTGGTTAATTACGTGTGTGTATGTGTATGTGTGTGTGTGTGTGTGTGTGTGTGTGTATGTGTGTGTATTTGTGTGTGTGTATGTGTGAGTGTGTGTGTGTATGTGTGTGTGTGTGTGTGTGTGTTCCCGGTGCAGGACTGGACAAGCTGCACAGGCTGACCACCTCACAGAGGTACGAGTTGCGTGTCGACCTGCACCTGTGGAACGGAACCAAAGGGAGTGCGACATACAGCGGCTTTTACGTGGAAGACGTCTCTCACAACTTCACTCTGCGCTTTGACAGATTCACTGGAGGAAACGCTGGTAGGCCTATGTACTTTGCAATGATACCCCTAAATGCACAAAGCACATGTGTCATTCTGTCTGTCTGTCTTGCTGTTTGGCTGGTTGTCTGGCTAGTTGTCTGTCTGTCTGTCTGTCTGTCTGTCTGTCTGTCTGTCTCTCTCTCTCTCTCTCTCTCTCTCTCTCTCTCTCTCTCTCTCTCTCTCTCTCTCTCTCTCTCTCTCTCTTCATTTATCGTGTAAATATTTATGTTACCATGTTCGATTTTACCATACCACAGATAAAAGATCTACAAGTTATTATCTCCCTTCATTGGCTCTGTCGAAGCCCATTTGTAACCGCTAGAAAGGGATTTCTATAATGATCTGCCAATAGAACGTCGATTTTTCCAAACAAAATCTTCAAAATCTTAACAACAAGAATGGCATTCTGGGTTTGGAAATTCTTCAATGGAATAACGTCAGCACCTTTCGGCGATTGGTCAATGCGTTTTGGTGCTTAATCAACTTAACGTGCATCGGAACAGCGAGATCGACAGAGCGTTCAGTACACGAATACGGATGGAAAATTTTGG
>NC_090257.1:26282356-26309856 GCF_037325665.1 Littorina saxatilis
CACGTTCAATCGATACATTAGATTGTATTTTGTTTTCGTTGTAGTTGCTGTTGTTGTTGTTTTGGTTCTCATCGTCCTCTTCATTTCCCATTTGTCAACAGTCGTCCAAAACGGTCATAACCCACCCCCCCCCCTCCCCTTGTTTTTGGCGAGACGGGGGAGGTACGAGGGGGGTGGGGGGGGGGGGGGGTGGGAGTGAACACACAACTTGAAAAGGCAGATACTATATTTATGAATTATCTCTTCCCCTCCATTGTCACGCCCTTTCCATCTCATCCTATCACAGTTGAAGCTGTAAGGGTTTTAATTGGTGTTTTTGTCTAGTTGTACTCACCATAGTTTTCGTCTTAACAGAGTGAATAATCATTGCATTAGTGGTGCACCATTCTGTCATCTCATCTATACTTATTTTAAGAGATTGGTTGACGGCTACCAAAGACGTCTGACTGACCCATATACACACACACACACACACACACACACACACACACACACACACACATACACATAGACATACACATACACACACACACACACACACACACACACACACACACACACTGACCACTCAATGACTGTCCATCCCCAGGTGAAAGCCTGTCAGAACACCGTGGTCAGCAGTTCTCCACCAAGGACAGGGACCACGACACGCGGGGCAGCACGAACTGTGCACAGAAATACCACGGCGCCTGGTGGTACAAGCGCTGCCACCACTCCAACATGAACGGTGACTACAAGCAGTGCTCCTAAACACGACGGGGTGAGCTGGCACACCTTTGGAGGCGGTGGTGACGTTTCCATGAAGTTCACTGAGATGAAGATCAGGCCCATGTAGAGCGACACTGGGAGCAACCTACGTGTATTACTTTCTTTCAAGGCAAATATAGTCACTTCATTATAATGACGCGACGTCATTTTCATTGTTTTATCCTTCATTTTATCCGTTAACAATGCATTTTTGTTTTCTATTGCTTCTTCTAGCTTCTTTCCTTCTTTTTTTTTCGAACCAGACGATTACCCCCATCCACCCATGTTCAATCCCAAAACTAAATACAATGGAATTTATTTTCAAAATCAGTGAGTCATACCTATGCATTTAACATACCTCTCACATTAGTCATGCTTTGCCATGATTCTTCTTCAGACAACTGTTTCTTTCTGATATCGTTCCTACCAGGTGCAATAATATCACAAGAGTATCAAGCTTAGGCCCTCGCTATATTTACACGTATACTTGTGTTTGTCGCTGTTATTTGTGTATGTGCAGCCTACTCGTGTACATTGTTATATGCTTTGCAAATGTAACAGGTAGAGCTTTTGAGAGTGTTTCTCGTGCGTTTGATTTTGTTGAATTGTTGGCAAATAAAAATGTCCGTCTTTGAGAAAGGAAAGAATAGTTATGTAAAGAACTAAATTGGATGAGCGCGCGCGTGTCTGTGTGTTTGTGTGAGTGAGTGAGTGTGTGTGCGTGTGTGTGTGTGTGTGTGTGTGTGTGTGTGTGTGTGTGTGTGTGTGTGTGTGCGTGCGTGCGTGTGTGCGTGCGTGCGTGCGTGCGTGCGTGCGTGCACGCGTGCGTGCGTGCGTGTACATGCAAGCAAACAAACAACCACCAAACAACTAACAGACAGACAGACAAACCTTAGATAAAAGCAGACAGAAAGCTTTGCGAACACATAAGCAGGCAAATACATACTTTTAGAGAAAGACTCATTCAATGTAAACTAACCAACAGAAGCAAACCAAACAGCCTGATCAAGAAATAAAGAAAAGAAAACAAATAAAAAAAGACCAACAGACCAACCTCATGCACAGACAATGAGACAGACAAAACAGTCAAATAAAAAGCTAATAAATCGAGATAAAAACCAAGAACAAAACGACCCAAAAAACCGACAGAGAAACCTCAACGACAAGCAGGCAAGCAAATAGACAGACAATTTAAAGCCCCATTCCACCTCACAGGAGGTTTACAGAACGATTGAATCTGTTCACAAAAACAGCAATACTGACCAAAACAAGAAATTCCTCCGAGATAGGAAAAACATCCCCGTCAAAGGGACATAACCTTCTCAGTTGGTGGCAGTGACTGAGTGAGAATGGTTATTTCCCTTTGACCATTAAGATGTCCCTCTATAAGTCCTTGTATACTTTTAATCCACCAATAACTCCCTAACCGTGTGTTTGACTGGTCCCAATTTTTGTAAGGACCGTCTCAGGCATGTATAGAACCTGTTCACCAAGTTTGGTGACGATCGGTCCGTTCATTCTTGAGATCTATATGCGAACACAAACACACAAACACACAAACAAACAAACAAACAAACAAACAAACACATCGACCGAAACCTATACACACCCCTATACCGGGGGTGTAAAAACACATTATTCCCCCCTCTGCTTCTTTCTCTCTGTAAACCTGTAAACGTGTAGGGCTAGTTATTTTTCGGTAACTTACCCAACAACCAAAATCACTTACCCAACAACGGGTCTGAATCCTCGATAGCTCACAGGTTGATGAGCTAAACTTTGAGGGAACTACTTTAGCGATTGAAAAGTTCCGAACGCTCTAATGTATAAAATATACATCTCTAGACCAAACAATACAAACATACTGCATTTAAATTAGCAACTACAGGCTTGAACACATTAATCTCCATATAAATTCCATGAGTTTGGTTGTTTTCTAAATCCAAATCTAACGATCAGTGCAGAGAAACTCGCTTTAGATCTCTTAGGAGTGCAAGCAAACTTCCAAGGCAAGTATTAACTCTCGTACTCTGTCTAGCGATAAGAGTAGTTCCCCTTCCAAATGTTCTGAACTGAGTTGCTTGGACAAAAAACTGCAATCCGACGGTTAGTTTTCGACAATATTTCATTTTATAAACAGATCACACGCAACCAAATGCACACATCTCATCAATTTAAAGAACATACAGCGGTTTCATACACTATTTTGCCCCAGCAAACTGAACTTCATACAGTTTTTAACGTTGGAACACGGGTGCAAAAGTTCGTCTGCTAGTCCCATTCGAAGAAAGAACATTTCCTAAGCAATACCAAAACATGAACAGAACACACACTATCTGCCTTTACCGCCACAGCAGAATAACAACATAACTGTGTACTTGATTTTAGTCCAAAACAGGGAAACTGACAAGAAGTGTTAACAGAATTGAATGATTTTCCCTGAACTATACATCCGCGCGTTATTCAAACTTTCGCACAAAAACTCCTCTTTTCTTTGAATAACTGAAGAAGGGAGGAATAAAGAGGTTACATACCTCGCCTCAGTGAATATTAAAAATAATGGTCTCAGTTCGCGGTCATGAAAAAGCTCGCCGAAACTCGCATTTTTCATGATCCGCTAACTTCGACCATTATTTTTAATAATCACTGAGACTCGGCATGTAACCTCTAGTTCACAATATCATTCTACAACTTTAAATGACACATACAGGTCACTTAAAGCCCTACTCCGCCTCACAGAAGGTTTACAGATCGATTGAATCTTTTCACGCAAAACAGTTATACTGACCTGATGAAACACATTCACAACTGCATTCTATAAGTTTAAATGACAGATACAAGTCATTTGAGTGTTTACTAAGCACACCAGTTCTCGTGGTGTATGCAACCCCCGAACCATCGGGGCCCTGTGTGCCCCACTTTATTCATTAAATCTAGGTTGTGTGACAAAACTATGTGGAGTCCTGATGTCTCATGCGGTCAATGTTGAACTAAGAAAAGGGAAAACTACAAACGTTTTGATTTTATTTTTTTATCGAGCAAGTATATAAAATAGTCTGTTCTCATCATAACACACCAGAAGCATCTCTGTGCAGGTAATTTTCCGTTGCCAGGAAGCGAAATACTACTTCTCAAAAATCATTGGAGGAGCTGTACCTTTAATTGGCCCGTGTCTCTGCCAAACAGGATGTTTACTTTCTAAGCAGGCCGCGGTGCATGATGTATGCGCTAGACACGCCATTACCGTGCAGGGGTGGGCGAGGGTGGTGGTCAATGGGGTGTTGTGCATTGAATGCAAGTGCAACCCAGGGGCGGCTCCAGGGGGGTTCCGGGGTTTTTGGAACCCCCCACCCCAACCCCCTAGCCTAAAAAAAGTATTTAAAAAAGGAGATTTTTTTTTTTGAAAAACAACAACTGATGGCTCCGATTTCACCAGATTGTTCCATTTTCCTTGATTTTTATCAAAAAAAGTTCCGGGGGGGGGGGCATGCCTCCGGACCCCCTAGGAGCCGACCTTTGTCTTCTAAGTGACAGTTTTGGAAAGTAGTTGGGTAATTTGCTTGCTCAGGTTGCACCAGATCGGTCAATTGTCCTTATTTTGATTCAAATTTGTCTTATTAAATTGACTTTTTGGAAGGTGTATAAGGGGAAGTTCGGTGGCTCGGATTGCACCAGATTACTCCATTTTCCTTGTTTTTATCAACATTTTCCGGAAGGGGGGGGGGGAGGCATCCCACCGGACGCCCCTAGGATGTTCGAACGCTTCGCGCCCTCAACTAAATGCTACGCGTCGTCGAAATGTCCCTAAGAGAAATTTGGACCCCCCCCTTGAAAATTATGTGATCCGCCCCTGCAACCCCTCCATCTAAAAAAGATAAACAATCTGAGTCCGTGTCAGTTTCTAAGCTCAGATGGCACCAAACAGCACTATTTTGCTATTTTGTTGTTTGAACTACTGCCAATACTCCTTCCTGAAAGGTGACTACAAGACCAACAGCAGTGCTCCTTAACCTCCTTACCACGACGGAATAAGCTGGAACACCTTTGGAGGCAATAGCCTACTGTCTACTCCATGAAGTTTCCGCGAGATGAAGATCAGGCCCATGTAGAGCGACACTGGAAGCAACCTACGTGTAGTACTTTCATTCAAGGCAAAATTGGTCACTACATTATTATGAAACAACGTCATTTTAATCGTTTCATCCGTTAACAATGCATTTTGTCTTATATTGCTCCTACTAATTTTGAGTGTGTGTGTGTGTGTGTGTGTGTGCGCGCGTGTGTGTGTGTGTGTGTGTGTGTGTGTATGTGTGTGTGTGTGTGTGTGTACGTGCGTGCGTTTGTGCGTGCGTTCGTGCGTGTGTGTGTGTGTGTGTGTATGTGTGTGTGTGTGTGTGTGTATGTGCGTGCGTTCGTGCGTGCGTTCGTGCGTGTGTGTGTGTGTGTGTGTGTGTGTGAAAGTCGGCTCTTGCACCACTGTCACCTCTTCCCCCCCCCCCCACCCCCCCCCCCTCCCGTTTTCTTGCGATCAGAGAAAGTTAAAACCGTCGTGCGATAGTGTGCTATCAATGTCTCAGATCTTGTTGAACTCAACTCTGTTGACAGTTCTTGTAACAACTAACGTCGTGACAGTTGAGACCTAATTCTGCTTTAAATGTTCCTTTTGATAAAGTAGCAAGAAAAAACGCCGGCTTTCGGGATCTCTCTAAGCAACGTTACACTTAACCAATAAAAATGGAACACAACACACACCGTAAACAAAATTATCTGGAACTGCAAACACAGCAAAAGCGAAGAGTGAGATAAAGTAACGACAACAAATGTCAACAATTATAACTGTGTTTAGTAACAAGAGTTTTTGCACTCAAAAACTGTTCTGGCAAAATAAAAAGCCGTTAAAGGGAAAAATCGTTCTGATAAAGATGTAGCACACAATTCGCTACTTTTTCTGATGACAGTGCCAGTGTTGCTTAGAAGAGGTTACGAATCTCGGTCGGATATATATAAATATCGTGTTAGGTTATCAAATCTCTCTCTCTCTCTCTCTCTCTCTCTCTCTCTCTCTCTCTCTCTCCGGCTCCCCCTCTCTCTCTCTCTCATAAGTGAAGTAAACCGAACTGATCGCTCACTGAAGTAAAGTAGAGAACCGTTGAATTAAGATCAGTGTGTGTGTGTGTGTGTGTGTGTGTGTGTGTGTGTGTGTGTGTGTGTGTGTGTGTGTGTGTGTGTGTAAAAGTCGACTCTTGCACTGCTGTCACCTCTACCCGCCTTTCCTCGCACCCCCTGTCGTCTTCTTGCCAGCAGAGGAGCTTGACACCGCCATGCTAGAAATGTGCTATCGATGTCTCAGATCTTGTTGAACTCAAATTTGTTGACGGTTCTTGTTGCAACAGACGTCGCAACAGTTGTGACCTACAACGGTTATTCGGCTTTTCTTGTGCCTATAAATAATCTAGCAAGACGATACGCCGGCATTCGGGCTCTCCTTGGAGGAACGGAGAAGAAGAAAAAGAAGAAGAAGAAGAGTATCCTCTACTCGGATGATCCTCTGACCATGACGTCGACTCATTTCCGGATGATCGGCGTTGCGCTGTTTGTGGTGGCGTTAAGCGGTGAGTATCACAGTGGGCATTTGCACCACAGATACCTTTATTTCTAAAATTTACTTAGAAAGGATGTACGTATAAAAATGCATTGTACTCGAATTGATCATTTGTTAATAAATATTGTCAGTAAGTACTGGGTTTGTTTTTTTTTTTTTGTTTTTTTTTTTCTTACCAGTCCCTTGCCGAAAGGGAACGAACATTCATGACCTAGGTTTGTAAGACCGTCAGTGCCAGGAGATGAGCCGTTATTTAACTTACTTAGCGCCCTAGAGGCCTCTTCAACACTTATTTCACCTTCACAAACTTTCTTCTCCTCCTCTGTCAGACGAGGGGTTTCACAATTTTGCAAAAAAGAATCTGTATCGTTATCAATGTTGATGCTATTGTCACTGTACGCATATTTGTTTTCAAAGTAGTGTTTTTGAGCCTGCAGTATGTCAAACTGATCGACTAATACATCGCCATTATCAAGCTTGATGCTGGGAAACAATTTTGCACTGGCTCGAGATTTTTCAAGGTTTAAAAAGTACTTTGTATTTTTTTCCCCTTCATCAATCCATTTCATTCTAGATCGTGTTTGGGCACTTTTTAAGCGTTCATGCTCAAAGACTTCCAGTTGAAACTTCAGTGCCTCGCGATTACGAAGCAGATTTTCATCAAGCGGTTGTTTGGCAAGTGATGATTCACACTGTGCCAGTTTATCTTGTAAGTGCAAATACTTGTTTTTCTTTAAAACAGCCAGGTTTTTGCTGTACTGAATAGTTTCGTCCCTTATCTCTAACTTAAGTAATTCCCACCGGTTTTCAGCACTCTCTGGTGTGTCTGTGCGAAGGGAAGAGTCAATAAGGTTATTCATTCTTTCTACAAATACACTGTCCTTTAACAAGGCGTTGTTGAACTTCCAGAAGCCGGGACCTCTGGTCACTTCGGAACATTTTAAAGACACAAGCACCCCCCCTGTGATCAGAGGAGGGAACAGAGTAAATCTCCGTTTCCAACACACTGTCCATTGCAGCATCGTTCAAAAACACGTAGTCGAGTCTTCTTGCAGTTAGTTTGCCGTTGCTGATTCTTGACCAGGAGAATTCCTTGCATAGAGGGTTTAGCACCCGCCACGCGTCACATAGATCGCACTCAGTAACAAAGTCGTTGAAAAGTTTAACGAGTGCTGGCGAGTGATTTTCGCCTGCGATGATGTCTAATTTATTGTCCATCACTGCGTTAAAGTCACCGCAGACTACTTTAAGATCACAACCACAATCACTAATTGTATCTGAAAGAGAAGTCAGAAAATGTTTAGTGTCAGCTAAGTTACACGGGGCGTACACATTGAAGATAGCCATTTCTTTAGTGCCAATGTTAACTTTTACCATCAGAATTCTATCAGAAATTATTTATGTGGACCATGCATGGGGAAAGTTTTTTCTCACCAGTATTACCTGGCCTCTACTATGACGAGTACCAGCACAGTACACAACCTCACCACCCCATTCTTTCTTCCACTGCTCTGCATCTTCGGGCATTATGTACGACTCTTGCACACATACAATGTCATATTTCTTTTCCTTTAACATTCTGAATATCTTTTTGCGTTTTAATGTATTCCGGAGTCCTCTAACATTTAAGGAGAACGCTTTGACACCATCTGCCATCGCTGGAGTGAGATAGTGTAAATACTAATAAAACAACTGGTGAAATCGCCGAGCCGTAGTACGTAAGTCCGTAAGCCAAAGCCGGGCCGTCGTCGTTGGGTCAGTCGGTCAGTTAGTCGGTCGGTCAGCCTTTCTCCTGGCCTTCTTCATCGTGAGAGGCCACCTTCGCCATCTTCGTCGGTGTTCCTAGCGGGCTACCAGAACGGTCCCGCTTGGGAGTGAAGGAGCGACTTCTGCTCTGGGTGCGAGCGCGGTTTCCAAGACGCCCGCGGTCAGTTGTGTGAGATATTGAGTTTCTGCTTTGTTCGCTGTTGTTACCCGCAGCCGCGGACAGCTGTTCTGGCTTCTGCTGGTCTCCTGAGGCGGAACCAGAGTTGACGTCAAGATCACAACATGGGTCGCCACTCTTGTGGCCCGTTTTTTTGCATGATCTACACACCACGTCCCCCTGACACATGGAGACATGGTGACCCGTCTCCAGACACTTTGAACAGATCACGGTCTTTTTCTGGTTTTGTTCGCGGTGATACACTTTGGCAGTGAAGAAACTGACTTTGAGTGTTTTCTCTAGTGGGGTGTTTGGTGTGGAAATGAACACAAATCTTCTCCCCGTGAGAAACCGGGTTAGTTTTCCATCAACGTCTCTGGCCCTTTCTTGTTTGATGGCTGATCGGAGTTCTACTCCTACCCTGATGAGGGCAGTTTCGATTTCAGAATCGGCCACAGATATAGGAATGTCGTCCACCCAAACTTTCGTCGAAGGTTTCTCTTCTCCAGTTTCGTTGCGCAAGATGAAGGGGTTAGTGCCTGCGACTTGCAGAGAGACCCCTCTGAGGGAAAGTCCCTTGACCAAAAGAGTGTTACGAGCCTCAGTGGAGGCAGGGTAGATTCTCCATAGACCTTTGATGTTTTGAGCACCGAGAACCCTCTCGTTCCCAGAGACCCTTTCTGCCGCGACACAAATATCGATGCATTTAGGTCGATCACTGTCACCATTTGGAATAGCACTGTTTTTTATAAAAACTGGCAGTACTTGCGATGCCATGGTTGCACCACACAGGAGTCCACAATCAAAGAAAGAAAACGAAATATCCTGTCCAGAAAATCTGCTGTGGTAGGCCAAAGGCCAAAGCCCTTGTCAAAATTCAAACACCTGCGACGAGGCCTATAACACAGGTAAGGCTTAGCCACAAAACACAACAGTCATTGAACACAGCTCACGGCAAAGCAGAGCATCGACACTTGCGACCGTCTCCGCCGAGAGTTCAGCTGCGAATGAGTAAGTACTGGTGTCACATGGCTGATGTGAACCAGTTGATTGGCTAATGGCGATGCGCTTAAAACTGTTAGCGCACTCTTTTAAATTTGTGTGTGTTTCGCTCGCTCAAAAATTCTCTTCTAATATTTTGCTCAGCTTTTTCATTCTTTCTTGTTTTCGATCTCTCATAAATTCTCTTCTAATATTTTGCACAGCCTTTTCTTCCTTTATTAATGTTGCTATCCATTAAATTCCGTTCTATTTCAGCCATTTCTTTCTTTCTGTGTTTCGCTCTCTCATTAATTCCTTATAATACTTAACTCAGCCTTTTCTTTTTTTGTTCTTTTCGATCTTTCATAACTTCCTTCCTGTTATTTTACTCAGCCTTTTCTTTCTTTGTTTATTTTGCTCTCTTATAAATTCCCTTCTTATATTTCACTCAACCATGTCTTTCTTTCTTTGTTTCGCTCTCTAATCAAATCCTTCTAATACTTAACTCAGCCTTTTCTTTTTTTGGTTCTTTTCGATCTTTCATAAATTCCTTCCTTTTATTTTACTCAGCTTTTTCTTTCTTTGTGTATGTTGCTCTCTTATAAATTCCCTTCTTATATTTCACTCAGCCATTTCTTTCTTTCTTTGTTTCGCTCTGTCATCAAATTGTTTAAGTATTTTACTCGGTATTATCTTTCTTTATTCCTTTTGCTCCCTCAATACTTCCCCTCTAATAGTTTATTCAAACTTTTAGTTTTTTTAGTTTTTTAGTTTCGCTCTCTTCTTAATTTCGTTTTAATAATTTACTGGCCCTTTTGTCTATTCAAATGTTTCGCTCTCTTATAAAATGTAAAATTGTACTCAGCCTTTTCAATCTTTCTTTGTTTTGCTCTCTAATAAATTCCCTTCTGATATTTTACTCTTCCATTTCTTTCTTTCTTTGTTTTGCTGTCTCGTTAATTCCACTAATAATTTATTCATCCTTTCCTTTCTTTCTTTGTTTCGCCCTCTCATAAATTCCCTTCTAAAATTTTACTTATCCATTTCTTTCTTTCGTTATTTCGCTCTCTCATGAATTCCTTTCTGATATTTCACTCAGCCATTTCTTCCTCTCTTTGTTTTGCTCTCTCGTAAATTCACTTCTAATATTTTACTCTTCAATTTCTTTCTTTCTTTGCTTTGCTCTGCCGTTAATTCCGCTAATAGTTTACTCAGCCTTTTCTTTCTTTCTTTCTTTTGCTCTCTCAGATATTCTTTTCTAATATTTAACCCAGCCATTTCTTTCTTTGGTTTGTTCGCTCTCTCGTCAAATTGCTTCCTTTACTCAGCCTTTTTTTCTTCTCGTAAATTCTCTTCTATTGATTTACTTAGCCTTTTCTTTCCGTCTTTGTTTCGCTCTCTCATGAATCCCCTTCTAACCTTTTAATCTGCCCTATTGTTTTTATGTTTTATTTTGCTCTCTTATGAATTTCTTTCAAATATCTTACTTAGCCTTTTCTTTGTTTGTTTGTTTCGCGCTCTCATAAAATTCATTCTAATATTTTACTCAGCCTTTTCCTTTTTTCATTTGTTCACTCTCTCAACAATTCCCTTCAAATATTTTACTTAGCCTTTTTTTGTTTTTTTGTTTTTTTGCTCTCTCATAAAATTCCTTCTAATATTTTAATCAGTCTTTTCTTTCTTTCTTTCTTTCATTTTCTCATAAATTCCCTTTTATTTTTCTTACGCAGCCTTTTCTGTCTGTCTTTGTTTATTTTGCTCTCTCATAAACTCCCTTCTTAAATTCTACTCAGTTTTTTTTTCAATCTTTGTTTCGATTTTTCGTAAATTGCCTTTTAATATTTTACTCAGCTATTTCTTTCTTTCTTTGTATGGCTTTCGCATATAAATCTTTCTAACATTTACCTTAGTCTTTTCTTTCTTGTTTTGCCTCGCTCGCTGATAAGTTCCCATATTTCATTTTACTCTGCTATTTCTTTCTTTCTTTGATTGCTCTCTCATAAATTCCTTCTAATATTTTACTCACCCTTTTCTTTTATTCTTTGTTTTAATCTCTTATAACTTTCCTTCTTATAATTTACAAAGGCTTTTTTATTTTATTTTTTTATTGTTTCGCTGTCTCATCAATTCCGTTCTTATATTTTACTCAGCATTGTTTTTCTTTCGCTTGTTTTGGTCCCTCATCAATTCCCTTCTAATATTTAATGCAGCCGTTTCTTTCTTTATTGTTTTCGTCGTCTAAAAAAATCCCTTCTTAAGGTTTACTCAGCTATTACGTTGTTTTATTTGTTCGCCCTCTCATTGATTTCCTCGTACTATTTGTCTCAGCCTTTTCGTTCTTTCCTTTTTACATTTAGTCATAAAATCTCTTCTTATTTAGCTAAGTCTTTTCTTTCTTCTTTTGATTTGATCTCTCATAAATTTTCTTCTAATATTTTACTCAGCCTTTTCTTTTATTATTTGTTTTGATCTCATAAAATCTCCTCTTATTATTAACTAAGTCTTTTCTTTCTTCTTTCGTTTTGATCTCTCATAACTTTCCTTTTTACATTTAACATAGATGACATCATCGTTGATTTTCTCTAAATTCTCTCGATGTCGAATTATTTGCATGTGACTTCCTAGCAAGCTGCCGAACATTCCATGAACATAAGTTTTTGCTACTAATTGTTTGTTTGTTCACCGGTGGGTCCATATATTGTTGACTATAACGTATTGTTTTTTCATTAAAAAAACGTATCAACAACTTACCTTTCTTGTTTTTTTATTCTGAATTTTGGAACGTTTTCAGTCTCTTTGATTTTGGATTTTTTTAAATGTAAAAAGGATAGTAAAACAAATCTTCACCAAATAAAAAGAAACGTGTTCAACTGTAAATATTATATTCCTTTTGTTTAAAATACTAATTCTGCTTCACTACCAAAGCTCTCTTCAATAGAATAATTTGTCTCATTTTATTACATAAAACTGACGAATATAACACTCGTTCTTTTCATATATCTCCCACTTATTTTACACGTTGTCATCTATATATGATTCCTGCAAGCAATTCAAATCCTTTATCTTCGTTATGTTTTTCAATAAATCAAATATAGATGTTCTTTCCCTTTTTGGGTTGCGCAATCCTCTCACAATAAGGGAACATACTGAAATGCTATTGATAAAACTGATTCATGAACTCGCAAAAGCCGTCTCATAGTCCTATAACATCCCTTCCTCAAAACCTTCAATCTAGAGCACTGTAAGTCAGTCAACCTTCAGACGTAGCAAAAGTGTTACCATGGTGTAAATACATGCATATTATTTGGAGTAATTGAGACACCTTATTACTGTACAGCGTTGGAGGCGTATCAGTGGGACGGAGGCCCTGAAGACAAGGCGAAGATCAAGGCATGTATAGGAGGCAGCGCGTCCTTCGCTTGGTCTTTCGTGACGGGACTTGGAGAGACCATGCTCGGCCGTGACTGGTGGTTTCAGGTTCGACAAATTATCTTCCACAATTTAGCAAAACTGTTATATAAGACACACAATTTGTGAGTGATGGAAACAGGTTACTAACCACATGCTCAATTGTACAAAGGTTACTACACGTACGAATAAGAATTGATGTGTTTCCTCACACAAGCTAGCGCTGTTTCTGTTGTTTTTTTAAAAGACAAAGGGTAAACAAGACTTTTCACATTAATGTCGGGGAAAATATATAATGTGTTTCTCTTTAACCTGTTTCGTCATTTTTATCAACTCACAGTTCACAACAGGTGACAATATTTTATCAAGACATTATATATCTCTCCCTCTCTCTCTCTCTCTCTCTCTCTCTCTCTCTCTCTCTCTCTCTCTCTCTCTCTCTCTCTCTTTCTCTATCTCTTTCTCTCCACCCTCTCTCTCTCTCTCTTCATTGTTCTCTCTCTCTCTTTCTCTCTCTCTCTCTCTTTCTCTTTCTCCACCCTCTCTCTCTCTCTCTCTCTTTCTCTCTTCATTGTTCTCTCTTTCCTTTCATCACCATCGCCTCACAGTCCGACTCAGCAGAAAGAATATTTATTTAACGTATAAAACGTAATATTTCAAATTGTTATACAGTAAGAGTGAAAACAGAATTAAAACAATATAACATCATATGTACGTATACAATTACATTATTTTAATAATTGCTGAGTATAGAATTTAAACATTATCACATTATAAGCTTGATATAGTTTCCGTGTCAATGGAATAAAATAAATATATCGGGCAATATTTTCCGCAGGCACCAGGCAAGGACAAGAGGACCCAGTTAGCAACGTACAAAGGAAAACATTTCTACGCGACGGACAACACACGTGTTGATTTTCTTCCCAACGCGGGGCTGTCTCTACGCTTCGCCAGACCTCAGGATTCCGGCAACTATTCTGTGCAAGTGAAACTTGAGCAGGCAAACTCGTCTCTTGCTTCCGTTTGGAGGACGGTGACGCTGTCTGTTACAGGTAATTGTTTTTGTTTTTTCACGTGATGGCTTTCTATGATGAGCAACAACTACCAGCAAGCGATGTCGAAGATAAACGAGTGTAAAGCAACGTGATTGCTACATTCATCTATTTGCATTATTATGTTATGTGTGTTAACACTTTGTATTTGTCAAAACATTTAGGACTATTTTATTTCAAAAGCCAATGTAACCGTCGTGGATCAACTGTGGCAGGAAAATGAAAATTAAAAGTGCGTAGTTTATAATGTACTGTGACAGCGGTCATATAAATTAGCACATTCACTGTTCGTTGCAGACAGACCCCTAGCTACACAAGATGACGCCCTCCGCCTCACACTGAGTAACGCGGTTCGGGATGACGTCACAGAGGACTGGACACTGCAGCTACACTGTGGTCAATTTGTGGACCTTGGTCATCCCCCTGTAGATGTCGTCTGGAAGGTGTGTATGTGTGTGTGTGTGTGTATGTGTGTGTGTGTGTGTGTGTGTGTGTGTGTGTGTGTGTGTGTGTGTGATGTTTCATATTACTAATGTGGCATTTATTTTTCACAGTGGAAACACAGCACGGCCTCAATCGACAGAATGTCAACTTATTTCAGATCATCTGAGGACAGTACATGTACATGCTTTCAGTTCTTTGTTTTGACCACTTGCTTTCTGCTTTGTCGTTCCGTACTAGTTGTCTATCTTACACCACCGTTGATTTTTCGAAATTTTCTCCATGTCGAACATTGATTGTCTGACAGACCCCATCAGGTGAGGTGAGGAAGAGCAGCTACCGGGACAATGGCACGTTTGTCCTGTCGCTGTCCAGCCCTATCCAGAGAGGTAGCTATTCCTGTCACCTGCCCCCTTCTGCCCCCGCTGCCCGCTGTCTGACCGCTACCTCGCTGCGGAAAGCTGCAGCCCAGCTCTACGTAGGCAACAAGGACGTCAGGTTGTCGTTCTTGGAGGCCCGCCAGAGGGAGATAGAGCAGGTGAACAAAGACCAGAATGGAACCATAGAAGACATGATGCAAGTGATCAAAGACCAGAATGGAACCATAGAAGACATGATGCAAGTGAACAAGGACCAGAATGGAACCATAGAAGACATGATGCAAGTGATCAAGGACCAGAATGGAACCATAGAAGACATGATGCAAGTGAACAAAGACCAGGCGATGCAACTTCAGGAACAAGGCCTACACCTGAACCAAACCATATCAGAGATGACCCAACAGTGCATTATGAGAGCTCGTGAGTACATACAGAGAAAACCTTTCACAAAAGATACCAATAACTTTTAATAATTAAAAAAGGAAACACGGGTTATAAGACCATTTGTTTAAAGAATGTGTTGGTAACAAAACTGTCGACCATTGGTTTGCTGCTGTGTCTGGTTGAGGAGTTGATATGTGCTGGCTTACCTCGATGTCTTTCATTTGCTTGAGGTCGCATGACAGCGCTGTGTAAATGTATGGGTGTGGTGTGTGGGTGAGGGAGGGTCTGTCAATGTTTTTGTATATGTATAGGTTACATCACGAGTTTTTTTTTATACGGCTTGTATTTCAGTCAAGAACCCAGCGGATGAACATCAAGGGACACGTGAGCCTCTGGCGAGTGAATCCTTTTGATATTTGCCCTGGGTCTTGACTGAAATACAATCCATTCAGAAACATCACGAGTGTTGTAACCTGTATATCCCTTGAAGACCCAAAAGTCAAAGTGCGATGGAAACATTAAGTTTCAGTTGTCTGTTCAGATGAGGCACTGAGGGCTTAACCTCATCACATTAACAGCTATTGTGTTTTGAGCGTAGCAATATGGTCCGATATTTAGACGAGACAAGTATAATGCCGACGAGTCGAAGACGAGTCGCATTATACTTGTTCGAGTCTAAATATCGGACCCTATTGCTACGCTGAAAACACAATTGCGATTATGTAGCTGTTATGACCTTGATTTGTTGTTCCAAACTTACAAAATGACAGTTTTTGCGTCGATGCGTTGATCTCAGGTTTTGATAGCAGACATGTTCGCGCAGACATGCACACCGCTACACGCTTTCTGACTTTAAAAGAAAAACTGACTCCAAGTGCATTCGATTTCACAACACAGTTGTTGAAACAGCTTTTTATTAGTTTATTTGTATGCAACAAACAGAAGTTTGAGGTTTTTAATTTTGAAAAAGGCTAATAATGAAGAAAATCAAAACATAACATCAACGGAAAACTAGAAACAACTGAAGAACTATAGGAAACAAGAAGGGGTGAAGAAGAGATAATGGAACAGCCATTTCGAACAACGCGCGGCGACAGCAAAGTTTTCAGTTTGTGTCAGGCAACTGACCTCACAGTCACACAGGCACACAAAAACGGCTGTTCCGTTTTACTCCCCTGTTTGTATTACATCTTTTGACTTTGGGCATTTTGTGGTGTTTAGGGACAGAAAATAATTGGTTTAGTTCTGTTTCATCGGGAAGTTAGCAGAAAAGGGTATGCTATCGACATTTGAAAAGCTGAAAAACATTTCCGAGAAGAATTTCAAGTTGTCAGTGTATGCTGTTGTCGATAGAAACATCGCCGCGTGGTACAGATGGGTAAACCGGAACCATGCGTCTTTGTTATTGACAATATGCTTTTGGATATTGAGAAAAATGGCCGACTTCCGTAGCATTATGCTTTGATGATCGGAAGAGACCATCCAATCACAGCCCCCGAATTCCCCCACGTGTTCATCAGAATAGCTATATAACTTGATCAATGACAAGTTGGTGCATAATGGCGGCGTCGCTGTCCCTGTCAGTTGAAAGCCTCTTACACTGATTTGACTGAATACCTAGTGGTTATACACATGCATCTGCTGAGATCTTGGACACCTTCATCATCAATAGAGCCTACTGCACCGCAGAAAAGCTAGAAATACTCGCAAAATGCATGAAACTACCTGTCCAGAGGACTCTTGTAGCCGATGATGTACCGATAAGAGCGTGTGTAATAATAATAATAATAATAATAATAATAATAATAATAATAATAATAACATGGGAGATTTATTGAGCAATGACGTTCTCGAAGCGCTTTACGCTTGACGTTCTCGAAGCGCTTTACAATGAATTGGTGAGAGGTCAAGGCAGGTGAGGTAGCCCGTACGTTGAACATCTCTCATGCTGGGTAGTTTTGTGTTTCTATAACTCACCGAACTCTGACATGGATGACAGGATCTTTTCCGTGCGCACTCGGTCTTGTGCTTGCGTGTACACACGAAGGGGGTAAAGTCACTAGCAGGTCTGCACATAAGTTGACCTGGGAGATCGGTAAAATCTCCACTTTTAACCCACAAGGCGGCAGCGACCTACGGGACTCGAACACACGACCTTCCGATTAGGAGGCCGACGTCTTACCACCACGTCACTGCGCCCGTGTACCGAAAAGAGCACGCCTGTGACATCTTAGGCATGACTGTAGCGTGAAAATATTGGCAGTGTAGGTCGGACGGATTGGGTTTTTAACGATTGCTAGTTTGACTTCTGTTTTACTGGAGAGAGCCGGCTAGAATTATCATGTTGATCACAAGAGAAAAATAGAACATCGAAAACGAGGAAACAAATAACAGTGGACAATTAGGTCCCCGAAAAATGACGCGATGGACGCCAGACGTCATGACATCTACGATGCTGTGATGATAGTCTCGGCAGATCGAGACTAAAACTGAGCTCACTGAACAACTCTCGCGCAAGTTCTCAACACCGTGGTATTCCCAGGCACATCTAGTCGACTGGTACATGTGCACTGTGGAATGTCAAGTCGACAGAAAGTAGTGCACCCACTGTTTCTTGTGTTATAAGAGTAAAATTGATATACCATAATGGTATAACAATATAGTACTCTTAAAATACAAGAAATATACCCATAGTAGATTTACAGAGACAAAGAAGGGAGGTCATGGGGTATATACATTTGTCATCATTTTCACGAGTTCTCATTCATAACCAGCTGGGAAATAAAAATCTCAGGTTACCCATGCAATAAATCGAGGTGGTGAATGGGTTTAAGCTTTCAGTTAAACAGTGGATTGTCAAAATAAAAGCCAACCAGGCTGTTTGTTTGATTTTTGGAACCATCGCGGTTTTGAATTCGTGTTTCCGATGACAAAGACTGTAAAAGTACTAAACCGTTCACTCTCAAAGACTCAATCAGTGTTGATAATCATGCAACTAATCTGTGCAATCACACAATGTACAACGAAAGGCTTAAAACACTAAAAAGGAAGGGTACATGCTAACAAGTGACTGACCTTGCAGATAGGATGGCACCCCTGTGCATTTTTAGACTCCAAGAAAAGCGACGTAAAGTTTACGTTTGACATCACATTTTCAATTATGACGCGATCGATTGAACTTGTGACCTGTTTTGAGGCCATGAACTGCATTCTCAAAATCCGCCTCCCTTTGGGTAATCATGCGTACCGTCGCACCACCAAAATAGTCAGGTCGTCATTTCCCGATTTTGACCTTAACCCCTCAAAAAATACCTCGGAGAATGTTTTGACTGTTTTGAACTCTGTGATGTCTGTAGATTACAGATCCGACGGATGACACTCTGTCATCCTTGGGCATTTTGATGTATTCAAGATGGCGGACAAGATGGATTCCAGACTGCAAAATAGTCGAAACTGCATGCTATAAACTAGCAGAACTGTATTTATTTATGTTTTCCGGGAGATAAAACGGGAGTTAATATGCATAACAACAGTTACATGATTAGCAGACACTATAAACCGAATGGCTGGTCCGTTGAGGGACCGTTAAAACTGGTTAACGGAGCAGGATGATATAGTTAGTTTTAGCAATATATTTTTTCAGTTACAGCTAATGGTTTAAGCTTATATGTGTTGTAGGCTTTGATTACTGTTGCACTTTGCTTGACCTTCATCGCATTTCAAGGTCATATGAATGTCAAATGTTCATTCAAATGATAAAGGATTATACTATTTTTGAAGATAAAATGACGAAATGTGTTCATCTTCTTAAAACTTGCCATGAATAAAAACGTTCACCAACACTGAAGGTCACACGTTTTCAAGGTCAAACAATTTCAAGGTCATATATTTTAATGTCTGCAAAACCATCACTTAGCACGTGCATCACTACAAAGATCACTGTCAAGAAGACGAAGCTGAGAATGTATGGCCATGTAACAAGAACAGGCGGGCTCTCCAAGACCATCTTACAGGGTATGGTGCGCGGAAAGAGAAGATAGAGAAGACAATTTTTTGAAGAGAGGGACAGATATCATTACAGAGTGGATTGGGAAATGTTTTGCAACTTCCCAAAAATTGCTCACAGCCGCCAGAGGTGGAGACAGCTTATGAAGCGCTCGTCGTTGAAGTGACCCTACCATCCTGGTGGGTTCCAGAATGAATGAGTGACTTGGTCGGTGAGCAAGCAGATAACAACTTAATCCTGGAAAAGTGGCTGTAATACCTAGAATAACTTAAAGTTATCTTGTGCTCTTTTTTTTAAGAAGATCTAGTCAGGTGAGGAATGTATACATCAGACGAAAGGCCTTGTAAGGTGTCACAGCGCCAAGCGATTCGGCATATGAAATCCCTTTTGACACCATATACACAGTGTTGTGTCAGTTAGTGACGCCCCGAGGAGGTGTATTAGGCGTCATGTCAAGAGGCTAAACCTGATGTACCATGTCTCACATACAAAAGACCTCTATCTCATAACGTAAAGGTCATGGCGACGAACCAGGGATACTGGTTAGTATGCACTTTACCTCGCCGATGACCACACAGGATGATGTGTAGTTTACCACTCCAGATGACCAGGCGGGATGACCACGCTGGTTTACCACACAAGATGACATGGTCATGCAGTGAGTTTCCAGTTTGAGGGCAGCCACCATCGATCCTTTTTTCAATTGCCGAAATGGTAGCGGATGACTATGCCTGATGACCAATAAATGACCACGCCCGATGATTACGCAGGATGTCATGTAGATTACCAGTACGGGTGACCGGTGAGAATTGCCAGTGCGGATGACCAGTGCAGATGACCATGAAGGATGACCAGTGCGGATTACCGGTGCGGATGTCCAGTGCAGATGATCATGAAAAATGACCAGTGTGGATGACGAGTGCGGATGATTAGTGCGGATGACCAGTGCAGATTATCATGAACGATGACTAGTGCAGATGACCAGTGCAGATGATCATAAAGGATGACCTGTGCGGATGACCAGTGCAGATGATCATGAAGGATGACCTGTGCGGATGATCATGAAGGATGAATAGTGCGGATGACCGATGCGGATGATCACAAAAGGATGACCAATGCGGATGACCGCAAAGGATGACCAGTGTGGATGACCGATCCAGATGACCAGTGCGGATGACCGGTGAACGTGACTGTTGCCCAGTGCGGATGACTACGATGGATGACCAGTGCGGATTTGTGCAATTTCCAAGGAGTAGACATCGACATAAGATGGCACACGCACATTGACCGACTGCGCAACCACAGCATGCTGTTGCACATGGTAAATTTCTCCACAGCCAACCTTCAAAATTAGCATGACTTCAGTTGGTGTAGGTTCTACTCCAGGCGGTTTTCTGCCCATCCTACAACCACCCGAAGTCAACTGGATCAAGATTTGGAAGATCCCCGTAGAATTGCAATACAGCCCTTTTCAGATGGACGTTCAGCAATGGGCTGATGTGGGCGGTAGTTTTTGATTTATGTGGACTGGTGCTTGGAGGTTCTAGCTAGCCAGGTTTCATATCTCTCACGTGATATGTTGGTTGAGATTTTGCACCTGTAGCACTCGCTTACAAACTGCGACATTTGCTGAAAGACTTCACCGATTTTCACGCATGGATCTTCTGCAGAGAAATCAAGCACTCCTACGAACACACTGGTTAATGAACAGCTGTCACCAGATGGCATACGCTTCCCTCTAAAATAGCTCTATCGTCTGGTAAACAATCAAATCGGAGAAAACTAGTCTCTCACGATGTTCTTTGATCATCGCCCGCCATTTTGTAAGATCAATTTACAAGTTTTATCTTCGACAGTGAAACCTGTGCTTTGGAACACCATACGCACTAATCGCAAGTCCACGAATAACACAGGTTTCACGTCTTCTCAGCCTGGATGTAATTCCATACACACTCATGTGCAAATTGTTTCCATTTAGCAGAATGAAACACGTCAAAGGCCTTTGTTTTTTGTCTTGGAAGAGGAGCTCAAGTTCGGACACGGACAACACTACAGGCCATACTGTACGTGTCGTCATATTACTCATTACGTTTTCCCGACGTCATGAAGTTATGACGCCATTCTAGCCCTTTTTTCTATGGAATGCCTTTTGTGTCTAAACAAAAAAATCAACATTTGCTAATTTTCCTATAATTAATTTTGTCTCAATTTGCCCAAGGATTTAAAGATGTCATCCTGCGGATTTGTAAACTTCAGGAGTTAAACTACCCAAAACCATTAAAACATTTTCCGAGGTATTTTTCAAGGGGTTATTGCCCTGCCGTAAGGACTAAAATGATGACAAAAACGATGTTTGCTGGCTTGTTGTCAGACCAGCATTTTGTTGTTGGTCCTCTGGGAGCATATAGCCTTTTGTAACATATTTATCAACCGCGGCCTTCGGCCTTGGTCGATAAAGATGAAAGAAAAGACGATTATGGTCCCCTCGGAGCAACACAAAAGCTGGTCTGCCAACAATTAAGCCACCAAACTTTTTTTTTTTTGTATCTTCTAAACTGCAACATTAGGCTCATTTATTAACCGCAGGTAATAAACTATTCTGAATTCTGAATGTTTGGATTGTCATAATATATTCATGAGTTTGTTTTGTTCTATTCCCCCCCCCCCCCCCCCAGGTAATACCAGCTGTGTGGACTGGTTGAGTCTTGACCCTCTGAGCGGTCTCCGCACAGTATGTGTGTCAGGAGAACCAGTCACTGTGTACTGCGATCAGACCACGGACAACGGAGGATGGATTGTAAGTATGTGTGTGTGTGTGTGTGTGTGTGTGTGTGTGTGTGTGTGTGTGTGTACCCATGTTTCCACAGGTTTGGTTGCCTAAATCACCATAAGGCAACTATCCACACGTGGATGGCAACCTAAACTCTGGATGGCAACCTAATTGTGTGGATGCTCGCTTCATTTAACACCGTTAAATTGACTTTTTTGACGGAAAGAATGTCATAACAATGTTCAAAATGACATTCTTTCCGTCCTCTATAGGCGACGAAATAGGTCAAATTTTGTGCATTTTTTAGTGCAAAATTCTTCGATGCCGGAGCGAGTACTGCACCCAGTGCTGTTGTAGTGCAAGTGCACTAGAAAGGCACTACACCCAGTGCCGCCTCTTAGGTAACCATCCACACTTTAGGTACGTGTGTGTGTGTGTGTGTGTGTGTGTTACTGCATTGTATTCGTAATCCGAACATTTATATTTATGCTATGTTGCCTCTGAAAATGTGCTATACTTAAAGAGAATGGGTTATTGCCAATGAGGTCCTATGTTCGCATGCCTGGCGGAGACCAATGTGAACCGTTCGGTCTTCGATTTCGGCTAACCAAGCCTTTGAAGTATGGATGACTGATCTCGGGTTTTCAGTGTTGATCTCTTAGTTTCAGGTCGAAAGATTGACACAATGATCTAATATTATATCACGCGACTTTTTTCTTACAGAATGATTTAGCTGTTTAATGGCCAATTCTTGGTGAAACAACTCTGTTGTGCAAACATTTTTGTCCAGAATACGTGAATAATGAAATCTTCTTGCACACTAGACCTCAAAACGATACAATTAATGAGATACGACACCGATTGCAAAAAACAGGATGATTCTTCTTGACCCTCTCATCTAAAATGAAATCTTTGACGATAAAAGCGAAGTGAAGTCCGAACAGACGCCATAAATGCGTATAATGTCGTCACGTAAAGGTTCTGTCACTTCTTATGTATGTCCAAGGTAAATGACAAAGAATGTCTAGAATTGAGTTTGTCTTGGTGACTTGTTGTCATTTCAGCAGAGAAAACTTAATCGCAAGGTCACCGCCAAGCTGTACAGGTATCAGTGTCGTATAAAAGGTTGGATATTTGCACCCTCGTAAGTATGCTTACACCGCCTTTTTCAGGTTTTCCAGAGAAGAATGGACGCCTCAGTGGACTTCTTTCGGGATTGGACGGACTATCGCAATGGGTTTGGTGACCTGGAGGGCAACTTCTGGCTAGGTTCGTTATAAATGATTCAATTGTATGTAAATAAATTGTCTAAAATCGCTGGGTTTTCCAGTAATATACAGAGTGGCCCGCTCAAAAATCAACCCACAAAAATCCTAATAACATCTTCATCGGTTGACCGAAATACTCGCTGAAGCTCGTATTTTTCATGATCCGCTAACTTCGACCATTAATGTAAATATTCACTGAGACGAGGCTTGCATCCAATGTATTCCTCCTTTCTTGAGATTTTCAAAGAAAAACTGTGTTTTTGTGCCACAGTTTAATCGAGTTCTAATTACTCTGCCAAATCAAGGGATTTATGCGCGGTTAAAGAGTTCAATGAAAATCATTCAATTCTGCGAACACTTAACATCAGTTTATTTGGGTGGGAATAAAATCAAGTACATAGTTATGCTCTTTTTCTGCTAAGGCGATAAAGGCAGATACTTTTTTTTATATTTTGATATCGCGAAGAAATTTGTTTACGTTGTATTGAGTAGCAGACGAACTTTTGCACCCGTGTTCAAACGTCAAATACGGTATGAAGTTCAATTTTCTGAGTCAAGACAGTGTATTGAACCGGTTCGTTTTCTTGACATTAAAGGATATATGCATTTGATTGTATGTGTTCTGTTTATGAAATGAAATATATTTGAGGATTGACCGACAAATTGCAGTCTTTTTGTCGAAGATGCCGATGTGTCGAAATCTGGAAGGGATACAACTCTAGTCTCTACACCGAGTATGAGAGTTACTTGCCTTGAAAGCTTCGCGCCGATGGTTCAGTTGTACAAGTTAGATTTTGATTTGGATTTCATATTGGATTTCGATTGTTCAAGACTGTAGTTGTTAGTTTAAACGCGGTATGCTTGTGTTGTCTCTCTGGAGATTTATACTTCGTACATTTGAGCATCTCAACGCATATGCTATCGAGGATTCAGATAGGTTGCTGGGAGGTTATTTGGTTGGTTGCTGGGTGTTTATCGCTTCTTTACATCTGTAAACTGCGAGGGCGAGTTATTTTCGGTAACTACCCCGCAACCAAACAAATAACTCGCCAACAACAGCACGAATCCTCGATAGCTCACGGGTTGAGAAGCTACACTTTGTGGAAACAACTTTTGCGACTGAAAAGTTCCGAACGCTCTGATGTACAAAATATACATCTCTGGAGCAAATAACACAAACCATACCTCATTTAAACTAACAACTACATGTTTCAACACACGAAATCCAATATAGAATTCATGAGTTTGGTTGTTATTTGAATCGGAATTTACCTTGTACAAAACCGATACAAAATGTTTTTACTACGCGAGTAGTTCTGAAGGCAAGTAACACCCCAATCACACACACACGCCGCTTCTACTACGTTGTAAAATTGTCCGAGAGCGTGGCCAATCGTGGGCCAAACGTGGGAGGATTTCCTTGGGCGTGGTTTGATCGGGATGGGGTCGGGAAGCTGCACGCTCTCCCCACGCTTGCACAAAAGCCGGGTAGTGGCCCACAGAAAGCGTGGCAAATTCTTATTAAGAACGTAGCGGGAACGCCATTAGGGAGATTTAAGAAACGAAACGTTGGGACGTTTCGTTTTGAAGTTGTGGTAAACGTCATTATTTCGGGGGTCTCTCGCTGGAAAGGTGAAGGTCAACTGAAACGGAACGTGGAACGTCAAAACGCAGTCACGTTTTCCACCCCCAAAAAACGAACAATATTTCGTCAACTTTTGTGAGTATTTTTGCACACTAACAGTTTTATTTGTTGGCCATTTTATGCATTGCTAGATTCATCAACCCTTTCACAGTCTTTCAGCGCTGAGAATGTGTTCATTGGAGGTAGACAACTGTTGTGAACTGAAATATTTTGAAGGGTGCTGATCCTGGTACATTTATCCAACTTCATGGTGAGAAAGCAAATGGCGAAGCAGAAGTAGGTCATCGCATCGAATTTTTATTCTGGCTTCGTATGTGATCAGGTGCATGAATTGAAAAATGTGAAGCTCTTGTGCGTGCAATGCGAGTATGTCAATCCTTTATTGACTCGTGGAGTTGAAATTATGCCATGCCCAGTCAGCGGATCATATCCTGCCATGCCCGGCCTTTCATTCCGAAACGAAACGTGAATACATCTAAATCTTGTCTGCGGCCTATGCCGTCTCGTTACACGTTCCGTTTCGCGGGGTGACTCATTCACCAAACGAAACGAGCTGCAAAACGAAACGTGCTGTTTCTTAAATCTCGCTAATATCGTACAAGCAGCGTGGTAGCATCGTGGTGAGATATCTGTAATCGTGATAAAACCACCAGCAGGTCTGTTCATTTTCGAAGGTGGGTACGTATAATCGCCGTTAAAATCCAGCACATGGCAAATAACAACAAGTCGCGTAAGGCGAAAATACAACATTTAGTCAAGCTGTCCAACTCACAGAATGAAACTGAACGCAATGCAATTTTTCAGCAAGACCGTATACTCGTAGCATCGTCAGTCCACCGCTCGTGGCAAAGGCAGTGAAATTGACAAGAAGAGCAGGGTAGTAGACTAAATGTTTTAACGTAGAGGGGAGAATCGAGACGAGGTTCGTGGTGTATGTGTGTGTGTGTGTGTGTGTGTGTGTGTGTGTGTGTGTGTGTGTGTGTCTGTCTGTCTGTCTGTCTGTCTGTCTGTCTGTGCGTGTGTGTGTGTGTAGAGCGATTCAGACTAAAACACTGCACCGATCTTTATGACATTTGACATGAGAGTTCTTGGGTATTATTATTATTATTATTATTGTGATCATTTTTATGCGCCTAATCTAGATATAGCCCTAGGCGCTTACATATGATAACCCCAGACGTTTTTTTCATTTTGTTGATAAATGTCTTTGATGACATCATATCCGGCTTTTCGTGAAAGTTGAGGCGGCACTGTCACGCTCTCATTTTTTAATCAAATTGGTTGAAATTTTGGTCAAGTAGTCTTCGACAAAGCCCGGACTTTGGTATTGCATTTCAGCGTGGTGGCTTAAAAATTAATTAATGACCTTGGTCATTAAAAATCTGAAAATTGTTAAAAAAAAATTCTTATAAAACGATCCAAATTTACGTTTATCTTATTCTCCATCATTTTCTGATTCCAAAAACATATAAATATGTTATATTTGGATTAAAAATAAGCTCTGAAAATTAAAAATATAAAAATTATTATCAAAATTACATTTTTGAAATCAATTTAAAAACACTTTTATCGTATTCCTTGTCGGTTCCTGATTCCAAAAACATATAGATATGATATGTTTGGATTACAAACACGCTCAGAAAGTTAAAACAAAGAGAGGTACAGAAAAGCGTGCTATCCTTCTCAGCGCAACTACTAAACCGCTCTTCTTGTCAATTGGGCGGGGATATAGCTCAGTTGGTAGCGCGCTGGATTTGTATTCAGTTGGCCGCTGTCAGCGTGAGTTCGATCCCAGGTTCGGCGGAAATTTATTTCACAGAGTCAACTTTGTGTGCAGACTCTCTTCGGTGTCCGAACCTCCCCCCGTGTACACTACATTGGGTGTGCACGTTAAAGATCCCACGATTGACAAAAGGGTCTTTCCTGGCAAAATTTCTTAGGCACAGTTAATAATTGTCTACCTATACCCGTGTGACTTGGAATAATAGGCCGTGAAAGGTAAATATGCGCCGAAATGGCTGCAATCTACTGGCCGTATAAAATTTCATCTCACACGGCATCACTGCAGAGCGCCTAGAACTGTACCCACGGAATATGCGCGATATAAGACTCATTGATTGATTGATTGATTGAATTTCTCTGCCTTTGCCATGAGCATGAGCGGTGGACTGACGATGCTACGAGTATTCGATCTTGCTGAAATATTGCATTGCGTTCAGTTTCATTCTGTGAGTTCGACAGCTACTTGACTAAATGTTGTATTTTCGCCTTACGCGACTTGTCTGTTTAAACTTTCTGAGCGTGTTTTTAATCCAAACATATCATATCGATATTTTTTTGGACTCAGGAACCGACAAGGAATAAGATAAAAGTGTTTTTAAATTGATTTCGAAAATTTAATTTTGATCATATATTTTATATTTTTAATTTTCAGAGCTTGTTTTTAATCAAATAATAACATATTTATATGTTTTTAGAATCAGAAAATGATGACGAATAAAATGAACGTAAATTTGGATCGTTTTATAAAAAAATTTTTTTTTTTTTACAATTTTCAGATTTTTAATGACCAAAGTCATCAATTAATTTTTAAGCCACCAAGCTGAAATGCAATACCGAAGTCCGGCCTTCGTCGAAGATTGCTTGGCCAAAATTGAAATCAATTTGATTTAAAAATGAGGGTGTGACAGTGCCGCCTCAACTTTCACAAAAAGCCGGATATGACGTCATCAAAGGTATTTATCAAAAAAAAGAAAAAATGTCCGGGGATATCATTCCCAGGAACTCTCATGTAAAATTTCATAAAGATTGGTCAAGTAGTTTGGTCTGAATCGCTCTACACAAACACGCACACACACACACACACACACACACACATACACACACACA
>NC_090257.1:26314856-26327356 GCF_037325665.1 Littorina saxatilis
GAACCAGATGATTACCCACATCTCCCCATTTTCAATCCTAAAACTAAATACAATATATTTTTGTGTTCAAAATCATTGAGTGCGGAGGACGTCATACCTGTGAATTTAACAAACCTCTCACATTGATGATACTTTGAGATAATTCTCCTTTATCCGAATGTTTATTTCTGATCGGTCCTACCAGGTGCAATATTACAGAGTATCAAGCTACAGCCCTCGCCATTTTTACAACTGCACTTTGTGTTTGTCGCTGTTATCTCTTTAATTAACGTGCAACCAGTAACGCGTACGGTGTCGGGTTGTTGTAAGCTTTACACATGTAGCAGATAGAGCAGGTTGGCTGTGTTTCTTGTGTTTGTGTTGTTCAATTGTTGGCAAATAAAAGTTCCCACTTTGAAAAAGCAAGAATGGATATGAAATTGGTATGACTACGTATGTACGCTCGTGCGTGTGTGTGTGTGTGTGTGTGTGTGTGTGTGTGTGTGTGTGTGTGTGCGTGTGCGTGCGTGCGTGCGTGCGTTCGTGAGTGCGTGCTTGCGTGCGCGCGTTTGCGGTGATTTGTTTTTATTGGATTTGGAATACAAAAGACTGATAGCTCTAACAAATTTGAAAATTATCGGAAGCTGAAAATAAACAAGCAAACAAACAACTCCCGAAACAGCAGGCAGACAAACTGACAGACAGTCTTGCGAACATACACGCAGGCAGATCCATACTTTTAGAGAAACAGACTGACCAACAAGCAAACAAAACAGCCCCAAAAATTAACAAGTTAAAAATAAAAACCAACAACAATTCAAACAAACACGAAAACGACAGACAAACCTCACAGACAAGCAATTTAAAGCCCCACTCCGCCTCACAGGAGGTTTAGATAACGATTGAATTTGTTCACGAAAACAGCAATACTGACCCGATGAATTACATTGAGAACAGCATTCTACAACTTTAAATGACACATACCGGTCACTTAAAGCCCCACATTACAGAACGATGACATCTTTTACTAAAACAGCAATACTGACCCGATGAAACACATTGACAAAAGCATTCTGCAACTTTAACGGACACATACAGGTCTTTGCACCATAGATGCAGTGAGAAAGAGAGAGAGAGGGAGGGAGAGAGTGAGAGAGAGAGAGAGAGAGAGGGAGAGAGAGAGAGAGGGAGAGAGAGAGAGAGCGTGTGTGTGTGTGCGTGTGTGCGCGTGTGTGTCTGTGAGAGTGTTGGTGTGTGTGTGTGTGTGAGTGTTTAAAAACAGGCGCATGTAAATTCACACATATGCACTTGCGAACACACACACACACACACACACACACACACACACACACACACACACACGCGCGCGTGCGCGCACGCACGCATGCACGCACTCACGCACGCACAAACGCACAAACGCACGCACGCACCCACGCACACACACACACACATACACACACCCCCCCACACACATACACACACACACACACACACACACACACACACACACACACACACACACAGACACACAGTGTTAATGTTTTAGTTCCAGGCCAACACATTAACCAACAGGATTTGATAATACTTTTTAATTGATGCTAGGTGTGTTTCAGTCTTTACGATTGGACGGACACAAATATGCCCTATTTTTAGTCTCGGCTGGCCACTTAAATATGAATTTTTGTCGGACTCTGACGTCACAGCGCTCAAAGAAGGGAAATCAAACGTTCAATCGATACATTAGATTGTATTTTATTGTATTTTGTTTTCGTTGTAGTTGCTGTAGTTGTTGTTTTGGTTCTCATCGTCATCTTCATTTCCCATTTGTCAACAGTCGTCCAAAACGGTCATAACCCCCCCCCCCCCCCCCCTCCCCTTGATTTTGGCGAGACGGGGGAGGTACGAGGGGGGGGGGGTGGTAGTGAACACACAACTTGAAAAGGCAGATACTATATTTATGAATTCTCTCTTCCCCTCCATTTTCACGTCCTTTCCATCTCATCCTATCACAGTTGAAGCTGAAAGGGTTTTAATTGGTGTTTTTGTCTAGTTGTAATCACCATAGTTTTCGTCTTAACAGAGTGAATAATCATTGCATTAGTGGTGCACCATTCTGTCATCTCATCTATACTTATTTTAAGAGATTGGTTGACGGCTACCAAAGACGTCTGACTGACCCATCTACACACACACACACACACACACACACATACACATAGACATACACATACACACACACACACACACACACACACACACACACACACACACACACACACACACTGACCACTCAATGACTGTCCATCCCCAGGTGACAGCCTGTCAGAACACCGTGGTCAGCAGTTCTCCACCAAGGACAGGGACCACGACACGCGGGGCAGCACGAACTGTGCACAGAAATACCACGGCGCCTGGTGGTTCAAGTCCTGCCACCAGTCCAACCTGAACGGTGACTACAAGACCAGCAGCAGTGCTCCAAAAAATGACGGGGTGAGCTGGAGCACCTTTGGAGGCGGTGGTGGCGTTTCCATGAAGTTCACTGAGATGAAGATCAGGCCCATGTAGAGCGACACTGGGAGCAACCTACGTGTATTACTTTCTTTCAAGGCAAATATAGTCACTTCATTATAATGACGCGACGTCATTTTCATTGTTTTATCCTTCATTTTATCCGTTAACAATGCATTTTTGTCTTCTATTACTTCTTCTAGATTTTTCCTTCTTTTTTTTCGAACCAGATGATTACCCCCGTCTACCCATGTTCAGTCCCAAAACTAAATACAATGGAATTTATTTTCAAAATCAGTGAGTCATACCTATGCATAACATACCTCTCACATTAATCATGCTTTGCCATGATTCTTCTTCAGACAACTGTTTCTTTCTGATATCGTTCCTACCAGGTGCAATAATATCACAAGAGTATCAAGCTTAGGCCCTCGCTATAGTTACACGTATACTTTAAGTTATTGAGACATCCCAGTGCACTAAGGGATTTATAGAGCAAATCGAGAAAATTCATTATTGAACGAAGCGCATAGCGCTGAGTTCAATAATTATTTTCGAGATTTGCTCTATAAATCCCTTAGGCCTTAGTGCACTGGGATTGTTTCAATAACGATATTGTCAGTACCGCCATAGAAAAAAGAAGATTCCAAACGCACATTTTGCAATGCGCATTTGAATAGGCATAACTGTGTGGTCAGGTCGTGCACAGTAAAGATCTACTTTTGTGTGGGGTGTCTCAAGTGTGTCGTGCTTTCGTCACACGCATTTTAATTTCTGTTGGTAAATTCCAGTGTAGCGTTAATCTGAACAGTGAAGATCTTTCAGAGAGACCTCATTTGAACTCGGAGAAAGGCTCTTCATTATTTGCGATTCGAAACCTCCAGTCGAGCTTCGACGGATTGACTATGCGGAGTGACTCCCCTTGAATTGACTCAAAGCGGGACTCGACGGTTCGCACATTTTCAAAACAAATGTGGCATATTTCTCATGTTCTATCTTCACTCATCGGGGAGTCTGATACTAAATATGAACGGTAAGAATGCTCTGAACCCTACACGTATTATATCCCCATCGTTTGTTCGTTTACATTTGCCCAACATGTTAATTTGCTGAGCGGGGTTAATGTCGTCTGCTAGGCTACCTGCCAACCTGGGCAATGGAACGACTGCAGTCTGCACTGAGTCTGTACGCATGAGGCAGGCTGCTAATAAATCTTATATATGGTAAGAACGTTCTGAACCTTACACGTTTTCGATTACGATTGTTCTTGCTTTGAAATAATAATTCGGAAACCATTCATTTACTGAACTGATGTAGTCGTATTTCTGTGTTGTCTGCTACAGAGTCGATCGAGTCAGTCTTCCAAACTGGTCTAGCTGGTACGTTATCGGAATAACACTTGTGTTTTCTGTTAGCCGCTGGGAATTGTATACTAACTCATCATTTGGTAATGTGGATGATAAGCTACATGCCACTAACACGGCATATGAGAAGAATCTATGCAAGTCGGCGAAAATTAGATGAAACACAGCGGCTTCTAATTCTATTTTTTTTAAATCACTGGCACTGGCACAGGCACATGCAATCTGTCAGAAAAAAACCCACTTCTGCTTTAATTGAGAAGCAGGGAATTTATGGTCATTTGGTATTGTGGAGAATATAAGCTACATGTCATTAATTAATTCTGAGGATGAGAGCACAGTCTTGCTTAGGCAAAGGGCGCAAGAATACGCTCTGTGGAAAAGTTAGCGCACTCCAAGAGTGCGCTAACAGTTTTAGCGCATCGCCATTAGCCAATCAACTGGTTCACATCAGTCATGTGACACCAGTACTTACTGACAATTGTGTTTGTCGCTGTTATTTCTGTATGTGCAGCCAGTACTCGTGTACATTGTTATATGCTTTGCAAATGTAACAGGTAGAACTTTTGAGAGTGTTTCTCGTGCGTTTGATTTTGTTGAATTGTTGGCAAATAAAAATGTCCGTCTTTGAAAAAGGAAAGAATAGTTATGTAAAGAACTAAATTGGATGAGCGCGCGCGTGTCTGTGTGTTTGTGTGAGTGAGTGAGTGTGTGTGCGTGTGTGTGTGTGTGTGTGTGTGTGTGTGTGTGTGTGTGTGTGTGTGTGCATGCGTGCGTGCGTGTGTGCGTGCGTGCGTGCGTGCGTGCGTGCGTGCGTGCGTGCGTGCGTGCGTGAGTGCACGCGTGCGTGCGTGCGTGTACATGCAAGCAAACAAACAACCACCAAACAACTAACAGACAGACAGACAAACCTTAGATAAAAGCAGACAGAAAGCTTTGCGAACACATAAGCAGGCAAATACATACTTTTAGAGAAAGACTCATTCAATATAAACTAACCAACAGAAGCAAACCAAACAGCCTGACCAAGAAATAAAGAAAATAAAACAAATAAAAAAGACCAACAGACCAACCTCATGCACAGACAATGAGACAGACAAAACAGTCAAATAAAAAGCTAATAAATCGAAATAAAAACCAAGAACAAAACAACCCAAAAAACTGACAGAGAAACCTCAACGACAAGCAGGCAAGCAAACAGACAGACAATTTAAAGCTCCATTCCACCTCACAGGAGGTTTACAGAACGATTGAATCTGTTCACAAAAACAGCAATACTGACCAAAAAAACACATTATTCCGCCCTCTGCTTCTTTCTCTCTGTAAACGTGTAGGGATAGTTATTTTTCGGTAACTTACCCAACAACCAAAATCACTTACCCAACAACGGGTCTGAATCCTCGATAGCTCACAGGTTGATGAGCTAAACTTTGAGGGAACTACTTTAGCGATTGAAAAGTTCCGAACGCTCTAATGTATAAAATATACATCTCTAGACCAAACAATACAAACATACTGCATTTAAATTAGCAACTACAGGCTTGAACACATTAATCTCCATATAAATTCCATGAGTTTGGTTGTTTTCTAAATCCAAATCTAACGATCAGTGCAGAGAAACTCGCTTTAGATCTCTTAGGAGTGCAAGCAAACTTCCAAGGCAAGTAGTAACTCTCGTACTCTGTCTAGCGATAAGAGTAGTTCCCCTTCCAAATTTTCTGAACTGAGTTGCTTGGACAAAAGACTGCAATCCGACGGTTAGTTTTCGACAATATTTCATTTTATAAACAGATCACACGCAACCAAATGCACACATCTCATCAATTTAAAGAACATACAGCGGTTTCATACACTATTTTGCCCCAGCAAACTGAACTTCATACAGTTTTTAACGTTGGAACACGGGTGCAAAAGTTCGTCTGCTAGTCCCATTCGAAGAAAAAACATTTCCTAAGCAATACCAAAACATGAACAGAACACACACTATCTGCCTTTACCGCCACAGCAGAATAACAACATAACTGTGTACTTGATTTTAGTCCAAAACAGGGAAACTGACAAGAAGTGTTAACAGAATTGAATGATTTTCCCTGAACTATACATCCGCGCATTATTCAAACTTTCGCACAAAAACTCCTCTTTTCTTTGAATAACTGAAGAAGGGAGGAATAAAGAGGTTACATACCTCGCCTCAGTGAATATTAAAAATAATGGTCTCAGTTCGCGGTCATGAAAAAGCTCGCTGAAACTCGCATTTTTCATGATCCGCTAACTTCGACCATTTTTTTTTAATAATCACTGAGACTCGGCATGTAACCTCTAGTTGACAATATCATTCTACAACTTTAAATGACACATACAATACAATACAATACAATACAATACAATACAATAACTTTATTAATCTCTAAAAGAGAAATTGCATTGCTGAGCTTTTGTGTCCGTAATAAAACATACATAAAACATTCAAAAATAAACATTTGTTCTTTGTCATTCATACATTCTTGTGTTCTTATACATTTCTTCAATTCATACATCAATATTCTATCATAATTATGTACATACATTTATTCTCTTTTAACAGTCTGTCTTCAAACGCATCTCAGAGAGGGAGGCTAGAGATTTGTGTTGTGCCACAGGTAAAATAATGTGCTTAGCTATGAAGTAATGTTATCACATGTTATTTAAGGAAAATGAGTAAATATATGTACCAAGCGTATAACATTAGCAAAACTGAGAAAATACAGCACATTGGTTATCACATAAGAAAATATATTAAAAATAAATTAACATGCATTCACCATCAACAATGCACAAACGAAAGTCAGCACCTTGCCGGTTATCACAAATTGTCTAAGAGAGTAGAATAAGAGTATATAATCATGCAAAACAAAATCAACAATACTGAAACAATACAGAACACTGACCCCGTGCATCAGAGCGACAACACCAGCATCTACCGCCCCACCTGAGAATTGAAGATGTGAATTGCAGATGGAATGAACGAATTTCTGTAGCGTGTGGATCTTGCGGTTGGTTGTCTGAATCTGTTGCTCCTGTCTGTCCGTCTACTGTCAAATTCCGGTCTGAGTGGGTGCGAGTCGTCAGCCAAAATCTTCTGTACCTTGTCAGTCAGTCGTCGTTCATGTGTTGATGTGAAATTGTCCTGCTTCCTCCCAACCACCCCACTTGCTTTCCTGATGAATTTATCTAATCTATCCCTGTCTTGCTTGTTGATGTTGCCACCCCAACACACGGAGCCAAAGTACAACACACTATTGCACGTTGAAGTGTAAAACATCTGAAGGATTTCTTGTCTGATGTTAAAAGACCTGAGTTTTCTCAAAAAGTACAGGCGAGAGTGGAGTTTCTTCACAAGGGCATCAGAGTTTGGTTTCCATGTCAACTTATTGTCTATAATCACCCCCAAATACTTATACTGCTCTACCTTCTGTACGACCTCCCCCTTGATCACTATCTCCCTGTGTACATGTTCCCCCCTCCTGTTGTCCATTATCATTTCCTTTGTCTTCCCCACATTAAGCTCTAAATAGTTGTTTTCACACCACCCCACAAACCTATCTACCTCCTGCCTGTAGTCAGAGTCGTCGTCATCAGTCAGCAGTCCGGTCAGTCCAGTGTCGTCAGCAAACTTGGTTATGGGGCAGGAGTCACTAGAACTTCTAAAATCTGCTGTGTAGAGAGAAAAAAGAAAAGGTGAGAGTACTGTGCCTTGTGGTGCCCCTGTGTTTGTGCAGATTGTGTCTGAAACTGATTGCCCCCCCACCCTAACATACTGTGGCCTGTTTGTCAGGTAGTCCATAACCCAGAGGATGGTGGCTGCTGGGACATTCATGCTAAAAAGCTTCTCCGCCATTAAATGAGGCTGTATAGTATTAAAAGCGCTGGAAAAATCAAAGAACATCAAGCGAATATAAGAGCCAGGCTTTTCTAAATGAGAGTAGATCTTGTTTAAAACATTCAACACAGCATCATCAACACTCCTGTTTTTCCTGTATGCAAACTGACATGGATCAATAAAATCTTTCACACAATCACTCAGTTTGAACAAAACAACTCTCTCAAAGACTTTCATACAAACAGAAGTAAGTGCCACAGGTCTCAGGTCATTCATGGTTATCACAGTCTTTTTCTTTGGCACAGGAACAATGCATGAAGTTTTCCATAGGGCCGGTACCCTGCTAGCACCAAGCGACATGTTAAAAATGACTGAAAAAATATAACTAAGTTGCTCTGCACATAGTTTTAAAACTTTGGGCATCATCCCATCTGGTCCCCCCGCCTTGCTAGCATTAACATTCTTCAGCCCCCTCTCCACCTCTTCTTCCGTCACCACTATTGGGGAATCCCCTTCCGTAAGCCCACTATCACTGGTCAACCTGTCCCGCATTGCCTTCCTTTCCCCGCTGAAGTCATGCTTATCGAAGCGTGCATAAAACTGGTTGAGATCAGTTGCATCTGACTGCGTAGCGTTGCTTTTTTCCTTACTCCCACCCTTCTTCCCCTTGCAGCCACTCATGACATTCAACCCCTCCCATGCCTTCTTCATGTTGTTCCCCGTGAAATTTCCCTCTACCTTCCTCTTAAACTCTTCCTTCCCCCTCCTTATCGAACTCTGGACCTCCCTCTGAACCTCCCTCATGTTATTACAATTCCCTTCTCTAAAAGCTTTCTTCTTCTTATTCAGCACATCTTTGATACAGGTCACTTAAAGCCCTACTCCGCCTCACAGAAAGTTTACAGATCGATTGAATCTTTTCACGCAAAACAGTTATACTGACCTGATGAAACACATTCACAACTGCATTCTATAAGTTTAAATGACAGATACAAGTCATTTGAGTGTTTACTAAGCACACCAGTTCTCGTGGTGTATGCAACCCCCGAACCATCGGGGCCCTGTGTGCCCCACTTTAGAATTTGGAAAAAAATCGTTTTTCAGATATACTAAATTATGATGTTGCCAAAAGCTAGAACAATATCTCTATTTTCATGTGCAGTTTACATTTTGTCTCTAGCATACATAGTTTTCTTGCAATAAGTGGTCAAAGTAGGTTCGTGGGAATTAAAAATCCCTTTAATCAAGGCCTCTGTTGAATGAAATTATCGGTTCTGATGATGAATTTGATTCCAAAAACTGCTCAGAACAGTCAGACACAGATGATGAATCAGACAGTAGCTCAAGTGAAGATAGTTTTGATTCTAATCTCTTGATGACCCCCCCATAAAGGACATAAACTGATAGATGTTGAACTTTTTGCTGTTTTATGTGGTGAAAGTTCGCGCGAAATCACAGGCTGAATGAAAAACTTTTTTAAATATTCACCTATTCCATTGAAACTTTGCACATCAAATGTTCACTTGACTGGCTATAGTTTGTTCTAGAATGAAGCTGATAATCAGAAAAATAGATTTTTTTTTATTGTGTGATATATCATAATAATATAGAATTATAGTATTCTTTTGCTAATGCTACTAAAAGCAACATTTCCAACAAAACAGAAAGCTTTTAGAACATACTGTAGGTAATGATGCTTTAAATATGAGTGCCAATTTATTTTTCAATTAAACACATAGTTTTTCCCCAAGAGATATTTCAAAAATGCTAAAATTAGCATTTTTGCAGGTTTATTTTGCCCATTATTTTACGAATTAAATAATTTTGTCAGTTGTTCTACTTAATGTAGGTATTCAAACTTGATGTTTTCTGAAAATATAATGATTTTTGAAGAAAACTACCAAACATCAAGCCAATTCATTGATTGCAAGTGACTGAATAAAAAAATTACAGTTTTGGTCCGACAATCTGGGTGACCCTTTGTGTGACAAAACTATGTGGAGTCCTGATGTCTCATGCGGTCAATGTTGAACTAAGAAAAGGGAAAACGACAAACGTTTTGATTTTATTTTTTTATCGAGCAAGTATATAAAATAGTCTGTTCTCATCATAACACACCAGAAGCATCTCTGTGCAGGTAATTTTCCGTTGCCAGGAAGCGAAATACTACTTCTCAAAAATCATTGGAGGCCCTTCAATCAGGGGTGGGCTTATGATATGCTGGGTGATCTTAGAATAACCCTTTTTAGCGGATGAGCGTATGATACGAAGAGCGGGGCACGAGGTGAGTGTCTGCAGAAAAAAATGTAATAACTCCTAAAATACTAATTATCCTGCAACCATATTACAGTTGTCAAAACCCGAAATGTAGCGCTACTTATTCACGTTGCTCTTTTTACAAACAAATGCGTATCTATTGAATAAAAAGATCCAAAACACAAGGCAGGTCGCTGATTTGTGGTCGGGTGCTCTTATGAAATACCCCCTGTGCGCTTATGATAGCTTGATTTTTCGGATCGGATGCGCCTATGACTGGTGTTTTGCTGCGCTGCTTATAGTTCCCACTTTCTTGCTACCTTGTTGCTACTAAAACGTATACACAATATTTCATTTAGCCCTTTGCCGCGACAAGGTTTGCCGATACCGGTACTTGTCTACCTTTGCGATTTTCTCTTTGATAATGTGAAGTTCCTCCTCTTTTCTTGAAACGTTTTCGTTGTATGTCGGTGGGGTTTCACACCCCCAAAGATCTATGTCACCATGACAGGCTGTTAAAGAGGAATTTATCTTTTTTCCATCAAGGGCAACTTTGACCAGTTTCGATTTGGTGTTTTGAGAAAAGTGGTCCACACATTCATTTAGTATGCCGGGAGAAATTTTCGGCTTGTTACTGGATTCTTTGGATAATCTCTGAAGGCTGGGTACAGCAAAATTTATAATGTATGCTCTGTCAAAATCACATTTTTCACTTTTTGTCTTGGTTCTTTTCACTCCAGGTTCTATCTCATCTGTATCCACTCCAGGTTTGGTCCCAGCTTCTGTCATATCCACTCGATCTTCTGTTTCATCTCTATCCGCTCCAGGTTTGGTCTCAGCTTCTGTCATATCCACTCGATCTTCTGTTTCATCTGTATCCACTCGATCCAGGTTTGGTCTCAGCTTCTTTCATATCCACTCGATCTTCTGTTTCATCTGTATCCACTCCAGGTTTGGTCTCAGCTTCTGTCATATCCACTCGATCTTCTGTTTAATCTGTATCCACTCCAGGTTTGGTCTCAGCTTCTGTCATATCCACTCGATCTTCTGTTTCATCTGTATCCACTCAAGGTTTGGTCTCAGCTTCTGTCATATCTACTCGAACTTCTGTTTCATCTGTATCCGCTCCAGCACCTGTCAAAAGATTATCTCCATGTTGTGCCAGCTTTCTATCTTCTTCAGCTTCTCTTCCATTCATGAAGCGAATGAATCTGCCATGGAATAAGCGATAGCCTGTGTGCCAAAACAGAAGGGACTCTTTACTGTATCTCATTGTTTTTACATTTAGTCAAGTTTTGACGAAATGTTTTAACATAGAGGGGGCAATCGAGACGAGGGTCGTGGTGTATGTGTGTCTGTCTGTCTGTCTGTCTGTCTGTGTGTGTGTGTGTAGAGCGATTCAGACTAAACTACTGGACCGATCTTTATGAAATTTGACATGAGAGTTCCTGGGTATAATATCCTCAGACATTTTTTTCATTTTTTTGATAAATGTCTTTGATGACGTCATATCCGGCTTTTCGTGAAAGTTGAGGCGGCACTGTCACGCTCTCATTTTTCAACCAAATTGGTTGAAATTTTGGTCAAGTAATCTCCGACAAAGCCCTGACTTCGGTATTGCATTTCAGCTTGGTGGCTTAAAAATTAATTTATGACTTTGGTCATTAAAAATTTGAAAATTGTAAAAAAAATTTTTTTTATTATAAAACGATCCAAATTTACGTTCATCTTATTTTCCATCATTTTCCGATTCCAAAAACATATAAATATGTTATATTTGGATTAAAAACAAGCTCTGAAAATTAAAAAATATAAAAATTATTATCAAAATTAAATTTTCGAAATCAATTTAAAAACGCTTTCATCTTATTTCTTGTCGGTTCCTGATTCCAGTAACATATAGATATGATATGTTTGGATTGAAAACACGCTCAGAAAGTTAAAACGAAAAGAGGTACAGAAAAGCGTGCTATCCTTCTCAGCGCAACTACTACCCCGCTCTTCTTGTCAATTTCACTGCCTTTGCCATGAGCGGTGGACTGACGATGCTACGAGTGTACGGTCTTACTGCGTTGCATTGCGTTCAGTTTCATTCTGTGAGTTCGACAGCTACTTGACTAAATGTTGTATTTTCTCCTTACGCGACTTGTTTTGTCTCCAGTGGCGTAATAGTTCACAACGTCAAGAAATAACCGAAAGGCAATATTATCAAGGGGAAAATGTCCTTGAATTATCATTTGATGAAAACTAATCCATTCACTTATCAAGCCGTTTTCAGCCAGAATTTGTCCAGCCTTTTCAGCAAGGTTATTCACAAAATAGTTAACCGCACTAGGAGTGTGCTCTTGGGGATGTTTATCGTCATTCTGAGACACTGGCGTAGGCTCTTGAGCCTCTTGATTGCCATTCTGAGATGCTGGAGTAAGCCCAATGGAATTTGGAATTTTATGCACTATTATTTTGTTTTGATCGGTTACAACTATTTTGCAGCCTTTCTCAGCGCACTCTTTTGGTGAAAAATCGAATGCTTTTGTGCA
>NC_090257.1:26332356-26397356 GCF_037325665.1 Littorina saxatilis
GTGTGTGTGTGTGTGTGTGTGTGTGTGTGTGTGTAAAAGTCGACTCTTGCACTGCTGTCACCTCCACCCGCCTTTCCTCGCACCCCCTGTCATCTTCTTGCCAGCATAGGAGCTTGACACCGCCGTAGAAATGTGCTATCGATGTCTCAGATCTTGTTGAACTCAAATTTGTTGACGCTTCTTGTTGCAACAGACGTCGCAACAGTTGTGACCTACAACGGTTATTCGGCTTTTCTTGTGCCTATAAATAATCTAGCAAGACGATACGCCGGCATTCGGGCTCTCCTTGGAGGAACGGAGAAGAAGAAGAAGAAGAAGAAGAAGAAGAAGAGCATCCTCTACTCGGATGATCCTCTGACCATGACGTCGACTCGTTTCCGGATGATCGGCGTTGCGCTGTTTGTGGTGGCGTTAAGCGGTGAGTATCACAGTGGGCATTTGCACCACAGATACCTTTATTTCTAAAATTTACTTAGAAAGGATGTACGTATAAAAATGCATTGTACTCGAATTGATCATTTGTTAATAAATATTGTCAGTAAGTACTGGTGTCACATGACTGACGTGAACCAGTTGATTGGCTAATGGCGATGCGCTTAAAACTGTTAGCGCACTCTTCTAAATTTGTGTGTGTTTCGTTCGCACAAAAATTCTCTTCTAATATTTTGCTCAGCTTTTTCATTCTTTCTTGTTTTTGATCTCTCATAAATTCCCTTCTAATATTTTGCACAGCCTTTTCTTCCTTTATTAATGTTGCTATCCATTAAATTCCGTTCTATTTCAGCCATTTCTTTCTTTCTGTGTTTCGCTCTCTCATTAATTCCTTATAATACTTAACTCAGCCTTTTCTTTTTTTGTTCTTTTCGATCTTTCATAAATTCCTTCCTTTTATTTTACTCAGCCTTTTCTTTCTTTGTTTATTTTGCTCTCTTATAAATTCCCTTCTTATATTTCACTCAACCATTTCTTTCTTTGTTTGTTTCGCTCTCTCATCAATTCCTTCTAATACTTAACTCAGCCTTTTCGTTTTTTGGTTCTTTTCGATCTTTCATAAAATCCTTCCTTTTATTTTACTCAGCTTTTTCTTTCTTTGTGTATGTTGCTCTCTTATAAATTCCCTTCTTATATTTCACTCAGCCATTTCTTTCTTTCTTTGTTTCGCTCTCTCATCAAATTGTTTAAATATTTTACTCGGTATTATCTTTCTTTATTCCTTTTGGTCCCTCAATACTTCCCCTCTAATAGTTTATTCAAACTTTTAGGGTTTTTTTGTTTTTTAGTTTCGCTCTCTTCTTAATTTCGTTTTAATAATTTACTGGCCCTTTTCAAATGTTTCGCTCTCTTATAAAATGTAAAATTGTACTCAGCCTTTTCAATCTTTCTTTGTTTTGCTCTCTAATAAATTCCCTTCTGATATTTTACTCTTCCATTTCTTTCTTTCTTTGTTTTGCTGTCTCGTTAATTCCACTAATAATTTATTCATCCTTTCCTTTCTTTCTTTGTTTCGCCCTCTCATAAATTCCCTTCTAAAATTTTACTTATCCATTTCTTTCTTTCGTTATTTCGCTCTCTCATGAATTCCTTTCTGATATTTCACTCAGCCATTTCTTCCTCTCTTTGTTTTGCTCTCTCGTAAATTCACTTCTAATATTTTACTCTTCAATTTCTTTCTTTCTTTGCTTTGCTCTGCCGTTAATTCCGCTAATAGTTTAATCAGCCTTTTCTTTCTTTCTTTCTTTTGCTCTCTCAGATATTCTTTTCTAATATTTTACCCAGCCATTTCTTTCTTTGGTTTGTTCGCTCTCTCGTCAAATTGCTTCCTTTACTCAGCCTTTTTTTCTTCTCGTAAATTCTCTTCTATTGATTTACTTAGCCTTTTCTTTCCGTCTTTGTTTTGCTCTCTCATGAATCCCCTTCTAACCTTTTAATCTGCCCTATTGTTTTTATGTTTTATTTTGCTCTCTCATAAAATTCATTCTAATATTTTACTCAGCCTTTTCCTTTTTTCATTTGTTCACTCTCTCAACAATTCCCTTCAAATATTTTACTTAGCCTTTTTTTTTCTTTTTTTTTCGCTCTCTCATAAAATTCCTTCTAATATTTTAATCAGTCTTTTCTTTCTTTCTTTCTTTCATTTTCTCATAAATTCCCTTTTATTTTTCTTACGCAGCCTTTTCTGTCTGTCTTTGTTTATTTTGCTCTCTCATAAATTCCCTTCTTGAATTCTACTCAGTTTTTTTCAATCTTTGTTTCAATTTTTCGTAAATTGCCTTTTAATATTTTACTCAGCTATTTCTTTCTTTCTTTGTATGGCTCTCGCATATAAATCTTTCTAACATTTACCTTAGTCTTTTCTTTCTTGTTTTTCCTCGCTCGCTGATAAGTTCCCATATTTCATTTTACTCTGCTATTTCTTTCTTTCTTTGATTGCTCTCTCATAAATTCCTTCTAATATTTTACTCACCCTTTTCTTTTATTCTTTGTTTCAATCTCTTATAACTTTCCTTCTTATAATTTACAAAGGCTTTTTTATTTTATTTTTTTATTGTTTCGCTGTCTCATCAATTCCCTTCTTATATTTTACTCAGCATTGTTTTTCTTTCGTTTGTTTTGGTCCCTCATCAATTCCCTTCTAATATTTAATGCAGCCTTTTCTTTCGTTCTTTTTTTCGTCGTCTAAAAAAATCCCTTCTTAAGGTTTACTCAGCTATTACGTTGTTTTATTTGTTCGCCCTCTCATTGATTTCCTCGTACTATTTGTCTCAGCCTTTTCGTTCTTTCCTTTTTACATTTAGTCATAAAATATCTTCTTATTTAACTAAGTCTTTTCTTTCTTCTTTTGATTTGATCTCTCATAAATTTTCTTCTAATATTTTACTCAGCCTTTTCTTTTATTATTTGTTTTGATCTCATAAAATCTCCTCTTATTATTAACTAAATCTTTTCTTTCTTCTTTCATTGTGATCTCTCATAACTTTCCTTTTTACATTTAACATAGATGACATCATCGTTGATTTTCTCTAAATTCTCTCGATGTCGAATTATTTGCCTGTGACTTCCTAGCAAGCTGCCGAACATTCCATGAACATAAGTTTTTGTCACTAATTGTTTGTCTGTGCCCCGGTGGGTCCATATATTGTTGACTATAACGTATTGTTTTGTCATTAAAAAAACGTTCCAACAACTTACCTTTCTTGGTTTTTTATTCTAAATTTTGGAACGTTTTCAGTCTCTTTGATTGTGGATTTTTTTTTAAATGTAAAAAAGATAGTAAAACAAATCTTCACCAAGTAAAAAGAAACGTGTTCAACTGTAAATATTATTTTCATTTTGTTTAAAATACTAATTCTGCTTCACTACCAAAGCTCTCTTCGATAGAATAATTTGTCCCATTTTATTACATAAAACTGACGAATATAACACTCGTTCCTTTCATATTTCTCCCACTTATTGTACACGTTTTCATTAATATATGATTCCTGCAAGCAATTCAAATCCTACATCTTCGTTATGTTTTTCAATAAATCAAATATAGATGTTCTTTCCTTTTTGGGTTGCGCAATCCTCTCACAATAAGGGAACATACTGAAATGCGATTGATAAAACCCTATTCATAAACTCGCAAAAGCCGTCTCATAGTCCATTAACATCCCTTCCTCAAAACCTTCAGTCTAGAGCACTGTAAGTCAGTCAACCTTCAGACGTAGCAAAAGTGTTACCATGGTGTGAATACATGCATATTATTTGGAGTGATTGAGACACCTTACTACTGTACAGCGTTGGAGGCTTATCAGTGGGACGGAGGTCCTGAAGACAAGGCGAAGATCAAGGCATGTGTAGGAGGTAGCGCGTCCTTCGCTTGGTCTTTCGTGACGGGACTTGGAGAGACCATGCTCGGCCGTGACTGGTGGTTTCAGGTTCGACACATTAGCTTCCACCATTTAGCAAATCTGTTATATAACACACACAATTTGTGAGTGATGGAAACAGGTTACTAACCACATGCTCAATTGTACAAAGGTTACTACACGAATATGAATTGATGTATTTCCTCACACAAGCTGTTTCTGGTTTCTTTCTTTTTTTTTAATGTCGGGGAAAATATATAATGTGTTTCTCTTTTACCTGTTTCCTCATCTTTATCAACTCACAGTTCACAACACGTGACAATATTTTATCAAGACATTATATATCCCCCCTCTCTCTCTCTCTCTCTCTCTCTCTCTGCCTCTCTCGCCACCCCCATACTGGTGGCACGCATCACAGCGCCCTCACAACCAATCAATCAATCAATCAATGACGCTTATATCGCGCATATTCCGTGGGTACAGTTCTAGGCGCTCTGCAGTGATGCCGTGTGAGATGAAATTTTATACGGCCAGTAGATTGCAGCCATTTCGGCGCATATTTACCTTTCACGGCCTATTATTCCAAGTCACACGGGTATAGGTAGACAATTATTAACTGTGCCTAAGCAATTTTGCCAGGAAAGACCCTTTTGTCAATCGTGGGATCTTTAACGTGCACACCCAATGTAGTGTACACGGGGGGAGGGTTCGGACACCGAAGAGAGTCTGCACACAAAGTTGACTCTGAAATAAATTTCCGCCGAACCTGGGATCGAACTCACGCTGACAGCGGCCAACTGAATACAAATCCAGCACGCTACCAACTGAGCTATATCCCCGCCCCGCCTCAGCCACACCCCTTGCCCCCCCAGGGGAGTCCTGTGTCGCCTCATTGGGTGTATAACGGTGCAACACCGTTTTTTCGGCAACACTACCCCCACCCGGGTAGCGTACATGTAATGACTGCAGCTCCACTTGTGTAACGTACTAAACAATCATGAGTCCATATGCTTGCTGGGAGAGATGAATGTATGTATGTATGTATGTGTGTAGGTATGTATGTATGTATGTATGTATGTATGTAGGTATGTATGTATGTATGTATGTATGTATGTATGTATGTATGTATGTATGTATGTATGTATGTATGTATGTATGTATGCGTGTGTGTGTGTGTGTGTGTGTGTGTGTGTGTGCGTGTGTGTGTGTGTGTGTGTGTGTGTGTGGGTGTGTATGTATGTGCGCATATGTGCAGGTATGAAAATTACTCTTACGCGTGCATACCCGTGCATACGTACGTATGTGTGTGTGTGGGGGGGGGGGAGTGCGTTCGTTTGCGTGAGAGACAGAGAGAGAGAGACTCAAGCAGGAAACAGGAGTCCTACGTTTTGCCCTACGTACGTCCACTTCCTAGGCGGAACATAATTATGTAGAAACTATGTAACAACTTAACTAGCATTGAACTCAATGCTCATGGCCACTTGACTCATGGAGATTTCTCGTGAACAATATAGTTATCTGTGCATTCTCCTGCAAAGGGTAAGATTCCCTCAGCTCAGGAGGGCAAGTGTGTAGATCGTGCACTAATTTGTTATTTGTACGCCCGTTCGTGTCCTAGACCCAGGAGGGCGAGTGTCTAAATCGTTCACTACCTTAATATTTTGTGCGCCCGTTCGAGTTCCTGAACTCAAAAGGGCAAGTGAGTTACCGTGACGATTCTGTGTGTCTATCGTGATATTGTGCACAGGTTCGTGTTCTATGGTAACTGGAGTTGTGAACCTACGTTTAAAACCCCTTTTGTTTTTGCTTCGTAGCAAAACCCGTGAGAAGAGAAAAGGTGGACTGTGTCTTTAAGGATAGATCTTCAACTGTGTACCAGCCCTGCATTGTGTGTGAGCATAATCGCGCTGCCTTCATCATATTGAGGAATCTTCAAACTAACTTTGTTAACTGTGTTCTACAGCTAAATTCGTGACCTGACTTGGACGTGCTCGCTTCTTATACGTGCCTCAGGTCGGTCACGCTATAGTGACGGCATTGTATGTGTCGTGCCCTGAAGCCATTGGCTTATTTTCATCCGCAAAGAAAGCGGCTGGTCTCCTTAATTTCTGTGAACGTTTTGTTCATCTTGCATTTAAGCTTATATTATCTAGTATCCCATTGTTTGTTGTGGGATTTGCTTTACCTTTTGTTCGGTCACCCTTCATTTTTAAGCAACAATTTGTTTCTTTATTTGTGATTGCATACCTTTGTGTGCTGCTATCTCATCCTGTATCATCCTGTTCTAAATAGCAACTATAATTCGTGTTGTGGGAATCTTGACATTTACTTGGAGAAATCCTTGTGCGTTTATGATATACTAGAACTGTTGTCTTGACTGCTCCGGATACTCATATTTCCGGATTTTCCTTGCTTTATTATCTACTGCTGTTTGTTACAATATTGCACTTCGTCCTAATGTCAACAACATCAAACACTGTTCTCCGTATAGGGCATGTAAATATTTATCATTTAGTCAACAAAGTACACGATGTCTGTGTATTGCTAAACCAGCAACCAGAGCTGGTACAGCTCTTCGGTGTAAGTGAAACGCGTCTAGATTCGCGTATCTCAGACAGCTTTGTTATTATTCCGAATTATTCGGTTTTACGACGGGACAATGCACGAGTAGGCCAAACAGGCATCGCTCTTTATGTTCATCAGTCCATTGCTGGGATTGTCAAACGTAGAACTGATCTTGAAGATGAAAATGTTGAATCTATGTGGTTGGAACTAAAACATGACAAATCCTCTCCCTTGCTTATTGGCTATGTGTATCGTAACCCTGCTGAAACGTCAAGGTGGATTGATGATTTTGTTTCTATGATGGACAGAGTGAAGGCTCGTGACGAGAATGTTGTATTGCTTGGCGATTTTAACATTAACCTACTCAGGCCTCAAACAACGTGGTGCTCAACCACTGCTCTGTTTGGTCTTCATCAGCTGGTTAAAACCCCTACAAGAGAAACAAATACTTCATCAACCCTGATTGATCATATTTACACTGATAGTAAGAATATCGTTGCAAATGCCAGTTTTAGTGACCATCATTCTGTTTTTTGCTCGATTTCTCTTAGATTGCCAAAATCACGTCATAAAGGCCACACAACAATCGAATACAGAAGTTTCAAGTATTTTGATGAATCTGCCTTTTTCTTTGACCTTAACCAAGCCCCATTTTATAGCGTATTCAATTGCAGTGACGCAGAGGGCGCTTGCAATATTTTTCAACATATTTTGTGTTCAATAATTGATAAACACGCACCACTATGTCAGCATAGAGTGAAACATCCCCAGCTCCCCCCTTGGTTAACCTCAGACATTATCGAGGCTATGGCGATGCGTGATTATTTTAAAGAGCCCAACATGAAAACAGAGTATAAACTGCAAAAAAATAAAGTTTTAGACACAGTGAGACATGCAAAAACAGAATATTTTAATAAACTGATTTCTGAAAAAAAAGGGATACAGCTACAATCTGGCGAGCAGTGAATGAAATCCTTCATAAATCTAGGAAGGGATCAACCAATACTCATTCACAAATATCTCCAAATGATTTTAACAAACACTTCATTTCGCTAGCAGACAACCTAAAATCTTGTCTCAATCAGAATGATTCCCTTGATACGGATGATTGTTTTGAAAAATTAAAAACATTCTGTGGACAAAAGTTGACTCAAACTGACACGTTTTCTATTCCTCCAATCTCAGTGCACGAAGTAGGAAAACTGGTAGAACAAATGGCGAATAAGAAGTCAATGGGTCCAGACAAGATTCCAGTCAAGTTGCTAAAACTTGCTTTACCTTACATTGTCGATTCCCTAACTTATGTTTATAACCTAAGCATACAACAAAACGTTTTCCCTTCTATTTTAAAGTGTGCAAAAGTATTACCCCTTCCAAAAAATAAGGATCTTACAGACCCAAACAACTTTAGACCTATTTCCCTCTTACCTGTTCTATCTAAACCCTTAGAAAAGCACATACAAAAACACCTACTGGCATATATGGAACAAATGAATCTGTTTCATCCTTTTCAGTCTGGATTCCGCTCTAAGCATTCCTGCCACACCGCCTTAAGCTCTTTATGCGAGACTTGGCTGTCAGCAATAAACAAAGCAGACATAACGGGAGCGTTGTTTTTGGACTTTAAGAAAGCCTTTGACCTAGTAGATCACTCACTTCTACTAAAGAAATTAAAGTGCTATTTAAAAGACGACTCAGCTTGTGCCTTTTTTGAATCGTATCTTTCAAAACGGACAGTATGTATCCATTAACTGTAAAACTTCGTCAAATGAGTTTGTCAGAAAATTTCCTCCCCTTGAAAGATCAGTTGACGTTATACAAGGCTGTGTTCATGTATAAAATTCTAAATGACGACTGTCCTAAATATTTGCAATCACATTTCAAACATGCCACAAAAAGATATGGGTCCCAAAAAATCATCCCTCCTATACCTCGCATAGACCTCTACAAATCGAGTTTAGCCTTCTCGGGAGCGTTTCTCTGGAACTCCTTACCCCAACAGATAAGAAATGCAACTTCAGTGACAATGTTTAAGAGACAGTCACGTTCACACATCATTCGTGAATGAAATGTCTTGTTCGATTGTTATTTTGTTAAACATTTTGTACTAATGTTAACGGATGTGTAGCTGATCGGAGCAACTTATTCCCAAATGAAAGGTATAACTATGTCAATGTAATTTTGTAATTTTTTGAGTTCTCCTTATGTAATTCCTTAAATGCACATTGTGTTGCATTCTGTACAATGTATTTCTGTATTTTATATGATTGAATTTATATTTGTAATGTGCGTCTGTCTTTATGTGTTGTATAAAGAACAGGTTGGCAGAATAGGCTTTGCCTAAAACCTTTATCCTTTTGTAATAAAGTTCTGAGTCTGAGTCTGAGTCTGAGTCTGAGTCTCTCTCTCTCTCTCACTCTCTCTCTCTCTCTCTCTCTCTTTCTCTCCACCCTCTCTCTCTCTCTCTTCATTGTTCTCTTTCTCTCTCTCTCTTTCTCTCTCTCTTTCTCTCTCTCTCTCTCTCTTTCTCTCTCTACACCCTCTCTCTCTCTCTCTCTCTCTCTCTCTCTCTCTCTCTCTCTTTCTCTCTTCATTGTTCTCTCTCTCCTTTCATCACCATCGCCTCACAGTCCGACTCAGCGGAAAGAATATTTAGTTAGCGTATAAAACGTAATATTTCAAATTGTTATACAGTAAGAGTGAAAACAGAATTAAAACAATATAACATCATATGTACGTATACAATTACATTATTTTAATAATTGCTGAGTATAGAATTTAAACATTATCACATTATAAGCTTGATATAGTTTCCGTGTCAATGGAATAAAATAAATATACTGAACTCCAAAAGAAACGCAAGATTAAGAAATGTAATCTCATTCTTTGGCATTTCATTTTGACGAGATCGAATCGAAAGAATTTCACGAAAATTGGTACAAAGCATCTTGGGGCAATGTTCTTTGATTGTCACTAACAAAAAACGTTACTGAAAGAAAGTTCTCATCGCCAGACTCAGTAACGCGTGTGTCCCCCATTGGCGTTGACAAGGGCCTGGCATCTGTCTCTCATGGAGCGCAGCAGGCGGTTGACGGTGTTCCTGGAGGTTTCTGTAGCCGGGAGGAACGGTTGGCGCAGGTGCTGACGGTACATGACCCGGTCCTGGTGAGCAGTAGCCACACGAGGTCGTCCGCTTGTAGCGTCATCACGGGTGCTGCCGCTGGCTCGGAATCGGGTCCACAGACGACAGATGGTCGAGGTTGCCACGCCCATGACATTTGCAATGGCAGCTGGGCGATTTTCAGCTTGCAATCGCCCGATTGCTCTCTCCCGGTCAATGGCGCTCAGTCTTGGCATGCTTCTACTGTACAAATGGCTGATTTCAGACAGTGGACGGAGACAGGTTTTTGTTCCTTGTGTGAGCTGAGTACTGTTAACGAAAAAAATTAGGTCTGGCAGCTTTTGTGTGGGCTGCGCGAGCGAAAAACAGTCTCAATCTTCAGCACGCTGCAGAGAGCGCACTCTGGGCGCTGCACACGTGATTTTCACAGGCTACGTGCAGGACACTATGCTAACTCATGCTCGTGCAGAATGTTCACCTGAAACCCACCTTTAGTGCATGAATTTTAACAAAACCTTAAATAACTCTTAACTTGCGTTTCTTTTGGAGTTCAGTATATATCGGGCAATATTTTCCGCAGGCACCAAGCAAGGACAAGGGGACCAAGATAGCAACGTACAAAGGAAAACATTTCTACGCGACGGACAACACACGTGTTGATTTTCTCCCCAACGCGGGGCTGTCTCTACGCTTCGCCAGACCTCAGGATTCCGGCAACTATTCTGTGCAAGTGAAACTTCAGCAGGCAAACTCGTCTCTTGCTTCCGTTTGGAGGACGGTGACGCTGTCTGTTACAGGTAATTGTTTTTGTTTTTTCACGTGATGGCTTTCTATGATGAGCAACAACTACCAGCAAGCGATGTCGAAGATAAACGAGTGTAAAGCAACGTGATTGCTACATTCATCTATTTGCATTATTATGTTATGTGTGTTAACACTTTGTATTTGTCAAAACATTTAGGACTATTTTATTTCAAAAGCCAATGTAACCGTCGTGGATCAACTGTGGCAGGAAAATGAAAATTAAAAGTGCGTAGTTTATAATGTACTGTGACAGCGGTCATATAAATTAGCACATTCACTGTTCGTTGCAGACAGACCCCCAGCTACACAAGATGGCGCCCTCCGCCTCACACTGAGTAACGCGGTTCGGGATGACGTCACAGAGGACTGGACACTGCAGCTACACTGTGGTCAATTTGTGGACCTTGGTCATCCCCCTGTAGATGTCGTCTGGAAGGTGTGTATGTGTGTGGGTGTGTGTGTGTGTGTATGTGTGTGTGTGTGTGTGTGTGTGTGTTTTTCAAATCTTTAATTGTCTAAAATTGTGTGTGTTGTACTAGAATAACGTATGCGTACATGGAATGACATTGCGGGTTACCTGAACATTGACAATGACGAAAGAAAGATTGTGTGTGAGTGTGTGCGCGCGCGTGTGTGTGTGTGTGTGCATGTGTGTGTGCGTGCGTGTGTGGGTGTGTGTGACCATGTTTGAATTTATTCGGATTTAGTTCTCTTTCCTTGTTTGTATTATGATTGTGTAAGTGTAAAGCGCTCTGGGCTCGTCACCACGAGGTTTACGCGCTATATAAGTAATCGTTATTATTATTATTATTAAGGCCACAGCCCCTTACAATAGTGGTTAAAATAGCAGCAATAGTATCTGCACAGTTATAAATTATAGTCACGCATAAAATTCAACAAATACATTAAAACCCTGATGACATATCACTGAACCTCATTTATAAGGGTTCGTCTCTTCTGTAGCATGAAGAACACAAATCTGCTGAAGCTGTTCATCACATTTTCCTCATTATTGCCACAGAAATACACAAGTTGTTGTTGCAGCGTCTTAGAGTTCGAGATTTTCAAATACTTTGCTCGAAGGTCTTGATAAAAAGGACATAAAAATACAACATGGTGTTCATCTTCTCTATCAGCTGTACAGAGAGGACAGTTTCTTGTCGTTTGGTTTGGTGCGTACCGAAACTTGTGAGCGTTGATTTCGGATACTCCTGCGCGGAAACGAGTAAGAGCAACTCTGTACTTAATATCTTCGATTAATTCAATGTATTTCTCTTTTAGCCTCTGTTGACCTTGCCAATAACATTCACGATTTAACCATTGGCGACAGAATTGAATCAATGCATATGCCTGTGACCTTTGCGCTTGGGTTGAAAGGGAATCAGCGCCAGCCCCCTAAACAAGCACGTGTCTCAAAAGTTGTGTGGAACGATGCAAAAAAGAATGATTTTATTGAAAGTGTTAAATCAGACGATTTTAAAGCTAAGTTAAAGGAAGCGTGCGACATCATCAGCGCAGACATGGACGAGGGGCTGGAGATTTTTAACAAAGCAATGTTACAGTCGGCAAGGTGCATGACCAAAAAAGTCGGAGGTGACGATGAAGGTAGAAGTGCGTCTTCATGGTTTGATGTTGAATGTTTGGAAAAGAAGCGATCTGCTAGACGGTTGCTGAGAAGTTACCAAAGAATTAAAGCAGAAGATAAAGAAGAAAAAGAGATAGCAAAGCAAAAGTACGCTGAAGTCAGGAAGGAGTATAAAGACCTTCTTCAAACAAAGCGAACAGAGTACAGGTTAAAACAAGTTCATAACTTAGTGCTCTCTGCTGATAAACCAACGGAATTTTGGAAGGAAATAAGGAAATGTAATAGAAAAGAGGTGCACTCCAACTCCGTACCAAAAGAGGCATGGTACGAACATTTTAAGGATGTTTTAAACACCGATACAGTTGAAAGTGAACCCGAAGACGATCAGTTGCCTGATACAGGTATCAGTGACGAAATTCTTGACAGTGAAATAACTGAAATTGAAATTAGTAAAGCAATCAGAAATTTGAAAAATGGTAAAGCGGCAGGGTTTGATGGTGTGTTGAATGAAATGTTGAAAGTGTCTGAAAGTCTTATTTTACCCTTTTTAGTTAAATTGTTCAACAACATTCTCGAGAAGGGGGTGTACCCAAGAGAGTGGTCCAAGGCCATTATTGTGCCGTTACATAAAAAAGGAGACTGTGATAACCCTGATAATTACAGAGGAATTTCCCTCACCAGTACGATGAGCAAAATTGTTATGTCTGTTCTGAACGACCGCCTGTCTGTGTGGTCAGAAAATAATAACATTTTAGATGAAAGCCAGGCTGGCTTCCGGAGGAATTACTCAACTATTGATCATGTGTTTACCCTTTACGCTTGCGTCCAGAAACAATTTTCACAAAAGGCCAAACTGTATGTAGCCTACATAGATTTTTGTAAGGCTTACGATAGCATTAAGCGCCCCGTGCTCTGGTCAGTGCTTTTTCGATTAGGGATACAAGGCAAAATATTTAAGGTGTTAAAGAGCATGTATGAAAACGTGAAAGCATGCGTGCGGTGCGGAAACGAATACACTGATTTCTTTGAATGTATGCAAGGCCTTAAGCAAGGTTGTGTAGCCTCACCGACAATTTTCTCGTTTCTGATCAACGAACTGGCTCAGGATGTCATACAACGAGGCAGACATGGGATACGTTTATCTCCGTCTGAGTTAGAACTGTTTGTAATGCTTTTTGCTGACGACATTGCGCTGTTATCCAGCACTGTAGTAGGCCTACAAAACCAGCTTAATGTCCTGCGCTGCTCTGCAGAAAAACTGTGTCTGAATGTGAACTTGACAAAGACTAAGGTCATGGTTTTTAGAAAGGGCGGGCACATTGCACAGAAAGAGAAGTGGTTCTACGGAATGGATCGTCTTGAGATTGTGAACTCGTTTAAATATCTCGGTGTAACCCTTTCCACCCAACTGAGCTGGAACATTGCAGTAGAAACAAAGACAACCATGGCGAAAAAGGGAGTGATCGAAATCGTTAGATTACTGAACAGACTTGGCTGCCATTCGGCAAAGGTGTTTTTCAAACTGTTTGACGCACGGATCGCTCCTATGCTCTTGTATGGTTCAGAGCTATGGGGATATGGAAAGTATGACTCTGTGGAAAGGGTCCACCTGTTTGCGTGTAAAAAGTTTCTGAAAGTGACAATTCGAACTCCAAACAACATTGTGTATGGTGAATTGGGAAGACATCCGCTGTATATTAACTCTGCAGTCAGATGTGTGAAATACTGGTTTACACTGCTGAAGCAACCTGATTCAAGATATTCCAAGATTGCATATAAAGCTTTATGTAATTTGGCATCGAAGGGCCACACAAATTTGGGTCTCACATGTGCAGTCTTTTATGTGTGTGTGTGTGTGTGTGTGTGTGTGTGTGTGTGTGTGTGTGTCTCTGTGTGTGTGTGTGTGTATGTGTGTGTGTGTGTGTGTTTGTGTGTGTGTGTGTGTGTGTGTGTGTGTGTGTGTGTGTGATGTTTCATATTACTAATGTGGCATTTATTTTTCACAGTGGAAACACAGCACGGCCTCAATCGACAGAATGTCAACTTATTTCAGATCATCTGAGGACAGTACATGTACATGCTTTCAGTTCTCTGTTTTGACCACTTGCTTTCTGCTTTGTCGTTCCGTACTAGTTGTCTATCTTACACCACCGTTGATTTTTCGAAATTTTCTCCATGTCGAACATTGATTGTCTGACAGACCCCATCAGGTGAGGTGAGGAAGAGCAGCTACAGGGACAATGGCACGTTTGTCCTGTCGCTGTCCAGCCCTGTCCAGGGAGGTAGCTATTCCTGTCACCTGCCCCCTTCTGCCCCCGCTGCCCGCTGTCTGACCGCTACCTCGCTGCGGAAAGCTGCAGCCCAGCTCTACGTAGGCAACAAGGACGTCAGGTTGTCGTTCTTGGAGGCCCGCCAGAGGGAGATAGAGCAGGTGAACAAAGACCAGAATGGAACCATAGAAGACATGATGCAAGTGATCAAGGACCAGATTGGAATCATAGAAGACATGATGCAAGTGCACAAGGACCAGAATGGAACCATAGAAGACATGATGCAAGTGAACAAAGACCAGGCGATGCAACTTCAGGAACAAGGCCTACACCTGAACCAAACCATATCAGAGATGACCCAACAGTGCATTATGAGAGCTCGTGAGTACATACAGAGAAAACCTTTCACAAAAAGATACCAATAACTTTTAATAATTAAAAAAGGACACATGGGTTATAAGACCATTTGTTTAAAGAATGTGTTGGTCAACAAAACTGTTGACCATTGGGTTGCTGCTGTGTCTGGTTGAGGAGTTGATATGTGCTGGCTTACCTCGATGTCTTTTCATTTGCTTGAGGTCGCATGACAGCGCTGTGTAAATGTATGGGTGTGGTGTGTGGGTGAGGGAGGGTCTGTCAATGTTTTTGTATATGTATAGGTTACATCACGAGTTTTTTTTTATATGGCTTGTATTTCATTCAAGAACCCAGCGGATGAACATCAAGGGACACGTGAGCCTCTGGCGAGTGAATCCTTTTGATACATGTATTTACCCTGGGTCTTGACTGAAATACAATCCATTCAGAAACATCACGAGTGTTGTAACCTGTATATCCCTTGAAGACCCAAAAGTCAAAGTGCGATGGAAACATTAAGTTTCAGTTGTCTGTTCAGATGAGGCACTGAGGGCTTAACCTCATCACATTAACAGCTATTGTGTTTTGAGCGTAGCAATATGGTCCGATATTTAGACGAGACAAGTATAATGCTGACAAGTCGAAGACGAGTCGCATTATACTCGTTCGAATCTAAATATCGGACCCTATTGCTACGCTGAAAACACAATTGCGATTATGTAGCTGTTATGACCTTGATTTGTTGTTCCAAACTTACAAAATGACAGTTTTTGCGTCGATGCGTTGATCTCAGGTTTTGATAGCAGACATGTTCGCGCAGACATGCTCACCGCTACACGCTTTCTGACTTTGGAAGAAAAACTGACTCCAAGTGCATTCGATTTCACAACACAGTTGTTGAAACAGCTTTTTATTAGTTTATTTGTATGCAACAAACAGAAGTTTGAGATTTTTAATTTTGAAAAAGGCTAATAATGAAGAAAATCAAAACATAACATCAACGGAAAACTAGAAACAACTGAAGAACTATAGGAAACAAGAAGGGGTGAAGAAGAGATAATGGAACAGCCATTTCGAACAACGCGCGGCGACAGCAAAGTTTTCAGTTTATGTCAGGCAACTGACCTCACAGTCACACAAAAACGGCTGTTCCGTTTTACTCCCCTGTTTGTATTACATCTTTTGACTTTGGGCATTTTGTGGTGTTTAGGGACAGAAAATAATTGGTTTAGTTCTGTTTCATCGGGAAGTTAGCAGAAAAGGGTATGCTATCGACATTTGTAAAGCTGAAAAACATTTCCGAGAAGAATTTCAAGTTGTCAGTGTATGCTGTTGTCGATAGAAACATCGCCGCGTGGTACAGATGGGTAAACCGGAACCATGCGTCTTTGTTATTGACAATATGCTTTTGGATATTGAGAAAAATGGCCGACTTCCGTAGCATTATGCTTTGATGATCGGAAGAGACCATCCAATCACAGCCCCCGAATTCCCCCACGTGTTCATCAGAATAGCTATATAACTTGATCAATGCCAAGTTGGTGCATAATAACGGCGTCGCTGTCCCTGTCAGTTGAAAGCCTCTTACACTGATTTGACTGAATACCTAGTAAATGGTTATACACATGCATCTGCTGAGATCTTGGACACCTTCATCATCAATAGAGCCTACTGCACCGCAGAAGAGCTAGAAATACTTGCAAAATGCATGAAACTACCTGTCCAGAGGACTCTTGTAGTCGATGATGTACCGATAAGAGCGTGTGTAATAATAATAATAATAATAATAATATAATAATAATAATAATAATAATAATAATAATAATAACATGGGAGATTTATTGAGCAATGACGTTCTCCAAGCGCTTTACGCTTGACGTTCTCGAAGCGCTTTACAATGAATTGGTGAGAGGTCAAGGCAGGTGAGGTAGCCCGTGCGTTGAACATCTCTCATGCTGGGTAGTTTTGTGTTTCTATAACTCACCGAACTCTGACATGGATTACAGGATCTTTTCCGTGCGCACTCGGTCTTGTGCTTGCGTGTACACACGAAGGGAGTAAAGTCACTAGCAGGTCTGCACATAAGTTGACCTGGGAGATCGGACAAATCTCCACTTTTAACCCACAAGGCGGCAGCGACCTACGGGACTCGAACACACGACCTTCCGTCTTACCACCACGTCACTGCGCCCGTGTACCGAAAAGAGCACGCCTGTGACATCTTAGGCATGACTGTAGCGTGAAAATATTGACAGTGTAGGTCGGACGGATTGGGTTTTTAACGATTGCTAGTTTGACTTCTGTTTTACTGGAGAGAGCCGGCTAGAATTATCATGTTGATCACAAGAGAAAAATAGAACATCGAAAACGAGGAAACAAATAACAGTGGACAATTAGGTCCCCGAAAAATGACGCGATGGACGCCAGACGTCATGACATCTACGATGATGTGATGATAGTCTCGGCAGATCGAGACTAAAACTGAGCTCACTGAACAACTCTCGCGCAAGTTCTCAACACCGTGGTATTCCCAGACACATCTAGTCAACTGGTACATGTGCACTGTGGAATGTCAAAGTCGACAGAAAGTAGTGCACCCACTGTTTCTTGTGTTATAAGAGTAAAATTGATATACCATATGGTATAACAATATAGTACTCTTAAAATACAAGAAATATACCCACTGTAGATTTACAGAGACAAAGAAGGGAGGTCATGGGGTATATACATTTGTCATCATTTTCACGAGTTCTCATTCATAACCAGCTGGGGAATCCCCATGCAATAAATCGAGGTGGTGGATGGGTTTGAGCTTTCAGGTAAACAGTGGATTGTCAAAATAAAAGCCAATCAGGCTGTTTGGTTGATTTTTGGAACCATCGCGCGCGGTTTTGGATTTGTGTTTCCGATGACAAAGACTTAAAACGTTCACTCTCAAAGACTCAATCAGTGTTGATAATCATGCAACTAATCTGTACAATCACACATTGTACAACGAAAGGCTTAAAACACTAAAAAAACAAGTCGCGTAAGGCAAAAATACAACATTTAGACAAGTAGCTGTCGAACTCACAGAATGAAACTGAACGCAATGCAACGCAGCAAGACCGTATACTCGTGGTCCACCGCTCACGGCATAGGCAGTGAAATTGACAAGAAGAGCGCGCGAGCGGGGTAGTTACGCTATGCTGCATAGCACGCTTTTCTGTACCTCTCTTCGTTTTAACTTTCTGAGCGTGTTTTTAATCCAAACATATCATATCTATATATTTTTGGAATCAGGAACCGACAAGGAATAAGATGAAAGTGTTTTTAAATTGATTTCGAAAAAAAAAATTTGATAATAATTTTTATATATTTAATTTTCAGAGCTTGTTTTTAATCCGAATATAACATATTTATATGTTTTTGGAATCAGCAAATGATGGAAAATAAGATAAACGTAAATTTGGATCGTTTTATAAATTTTTAATTTTTTTTACAATTTTCAGATTTTTAATGACCAAAGTCATTAATTAATTTTTAAGCCACCAAGCTGAAATGCAATACCGAACCCCGGGCTTCGTCGAAGATTACTTGACCAAAATTTCAACCAATTTGGTTGAAAAATGAGGGCGTGACAGTGCCGCCTCAACTTTCACGAAAAGCCGGATATGACGTCATCAAAGACATTTATCCAAAAAATGAAAAAAACGTTCGGGGATTTCATACCCAGGAACTCTCATGTCAAATTTCATAAAGATCGGTCCAGTAGTTTAGTCTGAATCGCTCTACACACACACACACACAGACACACAGACACACACACGCACATACACCACGACCCTCGTTTCGATTCCCCCTCGATGTTAAAATATTTAGTCAAAACTTGACTAAATATAAAAAGGAAGGGTACATGCTAAAAAGTGACTGACCTTGCAGATAGGATGGCACCCCTGTGCATTTTTAGACTCCAAGAAAAGCGACGTAAAGTTTACGTTTGACATCACATTTTCAATTATGACGCGATCGATTGAACTTGTGACCTGTTTTGAGGCCATGAACTGCATTCTCAAAATCCGCCTCCCTTTGGGTAATCATGCGTACCGTCGCACCACCAAAATAGTCAGGTCGTCATTTCCCGATTTTGACCTTAACCCCTCAAAAAATACCTCGGAGAATGTTTTGACTGTTTTGAACTCTGTGATGTCTGTAGATTACAGATCCGACGGATGACACTCTGTCATCCTTGGGCATTTTGATGTATTCAAGATGGCGGACAAGATGGATTCCAGACTGCAAAATAGTCGAAACTGCATGCTATAAACTAGCAGAACTGTATTTATTTATGTTTTCCGGGAGATAAAACGGGAGTTAATATGCATAACAACAGTTACATGATTAGCAGACACTATAAACCGAATGGCTGGTCCGTTGAGGGACCGTTAAAACTGGTTAACGGAGCAGGATGATATAGTTAGTTTTAGCAATATATTTTTTCAGTTACAGCTAATGGTTTAAGCTTATATGTGTTGTAGGCTTTGATTACTGTTGCACTTTGCTTGACCTTCATCGCATTTCAAGGTCATATGAATGTCAAATGTTCATTCAAATGATAAAGGATTATACTATTTTTGAAGATAAAATGACGAAATGTGTTCATCTTCTTAAAACTTGCCATGAATAAAAACGTTCACCAACACTGAAGGTCACACGTTTTCAAGGTCAAACAATTTCAAGGTCATATATTTTAATGTCTGCAAAACCATCACTTAGCACGTGTATCACTACAAAGATCACTGTCAAGAAGACGAAGCTGAGAATGTATGGCCATGTAACAAGAACAGGCGGGCTCTCCAAGACCATCTTACAGGGTATGGTGCGCGGAAAGAGAAGATAGAGAAGACAATTTTTTGAAGAGAGGGACAGATATCATTACAGAGTGGATTGGGAAATGTTTTGCAACTTCCCAAAAATTGCTCACAGCCGCCAGAGGTGGAGACAGCTTATGAAGCGCTCGTCGTTGAAGTGACCCTACCATCCTGGTGGGTTCCAGAATGAATGAGTGACTTGGTCGGTGAGCAAGCAGATAACAACTTAATCCTGGAAAAGTGGCTGTAATACCTAGAATAACTTAAAGTTATCTTGTGCTCTTTTTTTTAAGAAGATCTAGTCAGGTGAGGAATGTATACATCAGACGAAAGGCCTTGTAAGGTGTCACAGCGCCAAGCGATTCGGCATATGAAATCCCTTTTGACACCATATACACAGTGTTGTGTCAGTTAGTGACGCCCCGAGGAGGTGTATTAGGCGTCATGTCAAGAGGCTAAACCTGATGTACCATGTCTCACATACAAAAGACCTCTATCTCATAACGTAAAGGTCATGGCGACGAACCAGGGATACTGGTTAGTATGCACTTTACCTCGCCGATGACCACACAGGATGATGTGTAGTTTACCACTCCAGATGACCAGGCGGGATGACCACGCTGGTTTACCACACAAGATGACATGGTCATGCAGTGAGTTTCCAGTTTGAGGGCAGCCACCATCGATCCTTTTTTCAATTGCCGAAATGGTAGCGGATGACTATGCCTGATGACCAATAAATGACCACGCCCGATGATTACGCAGGATGTCATGTAGATTACCAGTACGGGTGACCGGTGAGAATTGCCAGTGCGGATGACCAGTGCAGATGACCATGAAGGATGACCAGTGCGGATTACCGGTGCGGATGTCCAGTGCAGATGATCATGAAAAATGACCAGTGTGGATGACGAGTGCGGATGATTAGTGCGGATGACCAGTGCAGATTATCATGAACGATGACTAGTGCAGATGACCAGTGCAGATGATCATAAAGGATGACCTGTGCGGATGACCAGTGCAGATGATCATGAAGGATGACCTGTGCGGATGATCATGAAGGATGAATAGTGCGGATGACCGATGCGGATGATCACAAAAGGATGACCAATGCGGATGACCGCAAAGGATGACCAGTGTGGATGACCGATCCAGATGACCAGTGCGGATGACCGGTGAACGTGACTGTTGCCCAGTGCGGATGACTACGATGGATGACCAGTGCGGATTTGTGCAATTTCCAAGGAGTAGACATCGACATAAGATGGCACACGCACATTGACCGACTGCGCAACCACAGCATGCTGTTGCACATGGTAAATTTCTCCACAGCCAACCTTCAAAATTAGCATGACTTCAGTTGGTGTAGGTTCTACTCCAGGCGGTTTTCTGCCCATCCTACAACCACCCGAAGTCAACTGGATCAAGATTTGGAAGATCCCCGTAGAATTGCAATACAGCCCTTTTCAGATGGACGTTCAGCAATGGGCTGATGTGGGCGGTAGTTTTTGATTTATGTGGACTGGTGCTTGGAGGTTCTAGCTAGCCAGGTTTCATATCTCTCACGTGATATGTTGGTTGAGATTTTGCACCTGTAGCACTCGCTTACAAACTGCGACATTTGCTGAAAGACTTCACCGATTTTCACGCATGGATCTTCTGCAGAGAAATCAAGCACTCCTACGAACACACTGGTTAATGAACAGCTGTCACCAGATGGCATACGCTTCCCTCTAAAATAGCTCTATCGTCTGGTAAACAATCAAATCGGAGAAAACTAGTCTCTCACGATGTTCTTTGATCATCGCCCGCCATTTTGTAAGATCAATTTACAAGTTTTATCTTCGACAGTGAAACCTGTGCTTTGGAACAACAAGTCCACGAATAACACAGGTTTCACGTCTTCTCAGCCTGTATGTAATTCCATACACACTCATGTGCAAATTGTTTCCATTTAGCAGAATGAAACACGTCAAAGGCCTTTGTTTTTTGTCTTGGAAGAGGAGCTCAAGTTCGGACACGGACAACACTACAGGCCATACTGTACGTGTCGTCATATTACTCATTACGTTTTCCCGACGTCATGAAGTTATGACGCCATTCTAGCCCTTTTTTCTATGGAATGCCTTTTGTGTCTAAACAAAAAAATCAACATTTGCTAATTTTCCTATAATTAATTTTGTCTCAATTTGCCCAAGGATTTAAAGATGTCATCCTGCGGATTTGTAAACTTCAGGAGTTAAACTACCCAAAACCATTAAAACATTTTCCGAGGTATTTTTCAAGGGGTTATTGCCCTGCCGTAAGGACTAAAATGATGACAAAAACGATGTTTGCTGGCTTGTTGTCAGACCAGCATTTTGTTGTTGGTCCTCTGGGAGCATATAGCCTTTTGTAACATATTTATCAACCGCGGCCTTCGGCCTTGGTCGATAAAGATGAAAGAAAAGACGATTATGGTCCCCTCGGAGCAACACAAAAGCTGGTCTGCCAACAATTAAGCCACCAAACATCTTATAGTATCTTCTAAACTGCAACATTAGGCTCATTTATTAACCGCAGGTAATAAACTATTCTGAATTCTGAATGTTTGGATTGTCATAATATATTCATGAGTTTGTTTTGTTCTATTCCCCCCCCCCCCCCCCCCAGGTAATACCAGCTGTGTGGACTGGTTGAGTCTTGACCCTCTAAGCGGTCTCCGCACAGTGTGTTTGTCAGGAGAACCAGTCACTGTGTACTGCGATCAGACCACGGACAACGGAGGATGGATTGTAAGTATGTGTGTGTGTGTGTGTGTGTGTGTGTGTGTGTGTGTGTGTGTGTGTGTGTGTGTACCCATGTTTCCACAGGTTTGGTTGCCTAAATCACCATAAGGCAACTATCCACACGTGGATGGCAACCTAAACTCTGGATGGCAACCTAATTGTGTGGATGCTCGCTTCATTTAACACCGTTAAATTGACTTTTTTGACGGAAAGAATGTCATAACAATGTTCAAAATGACATTCTTTCCGTCCTCTATAGGCGACGAAATAGGTCAAATTTTGTGCATTTTATAGTGCAAAATTCTTCGATGCCGGAGCGAGTACTGCACCCAGTGCTGTTGTAGTGCAAGTGCACTAGAAAGGCACTACACCCAGTGCCGCCTCTTAGGTAACCATCCACACTTTAGGTACGTGTGTGTGTGTGTGTGTGTGTTACTGCATTGTATTCGTAATCCGAACATTTATATTTATGCTATGTTGCCTCTGAAAATGTGCTATACTTAAAGAGAATGGGTTATTGCCAATGAGGTCCTATGTTCGCATGCCTGGCGGAGACCAATGTGAACCGTTCGGTCTTCGATTTCGGCTAACCAAGCCTTTGAAGTATGGATGACTGATCTCGGGTTTTCAGTGTTGATCTCTTAGTTTCAGGTCGAAAGATTGGCACAATGATCTAATATTGTATCACGCGACTTTTTTCTTACAGAATGATTTAGCTGTTTAATGGCCAAGTCTTGGTGAAACATCTCTGTTGTGCAAACATTTTTGTCCAAAATACGTGAATAATGAAATCTTCTTGCACACTAGACCTCAAAACGATACAATTAATGAGATACGACACCGATTGCAAAAAACAAGACGATTCTTCTTGACCCTCTCATCTAAAAGGAAATCTTTGACGATAAAAGCGAAGTGAAGTCCGAACAGACACCATAAATGCCTATAATGTCATCACGTAAAGGTTCTGTCACTTCTTATGTATGTCCAAGGTAAATGACAAAGAATGTCTAGAATTGAATTTGTCTTGGTGACTTATTGTCATTTCAGCAGAGAAAACTTAATCGCAAGGTCACCGCCAAGCTGTACAGGTATCAGTGTCGTATAAAAGGTTGGATATTTGCACCCTCGTAAGTATGCTTACACCGCCTTTTTCAGGTTTTCCAGAGAAGAATGGACGCCTCAGTGGATTTCTTTCGGGATTGGACGGACTATCGCAATGGGTTTGGTGACCTGGAGGGCAACTTCTGGCTAGGTTTGTTATAAATGATTCAATTGTATTTAAATACATTGTCTAAAATTGCTGGGTTTTCCAGTAATATACAGAGTGGCCCGCTCAAAAATCAACCCACAAAAATCCTAATAACATCTTCATCGGTTGACCGAAATACTCGCTGAAGCTCGTATTTTTCATGATCCGCTAACTTCGACCATTAATTTAAATATTCACCGAGACGAGGCTTGTATCCAATGTATTCCTCCTTTCTTCAGATTTTCAAAGAAAAACTGTGTTTTTGTGCCACAGTTTAATCGAGTTCTAATTACTCTGCCAAATCAAGGGATTAATTTTATGCGCGGTGAAAGAGTCCAATGAAAATCATTCAATTCTGCAAACACTTAACATCAGTTTATTTGGGTGGGAATAAAATCAAGTACACAGTTATGCTCTGTTTCTGCTAGGGCGATAAAGACAGATACTTTTTTTTATTTTTTTTTATATCGCGAAGAAATTTGTTTACGTTGTATTGAGTAGCAGACGAACTTTTGCACCCGTGTTCAAACGTCAAATACGGTATGAAGTTCAATTTTCTGAGTCAAGACAGTGTATTGAACCGGTTCGTTTTCTTGACATTAAAGGATATATGCATTTGATTGTATGTGTTCTGTTTATGAAATGAAATATATTTGAGGATTGACCGACAAATTGCAGTCTTTTTGTCGAAGATGCCGATGTGTCGAAATCTGGAAGGGATACAACTCTAGTCTCTACACCGAGTATGAGAGTTACTTGCCTTAAAAGCTTCGCGCCGATGGTTCAGTTGTACAAGTTAGATTTTGATTTTGATTTCATATTGGATTTCGATTGTTCAAGACTGTAGTTGTTAGTTTAAACGCGGTATGCTTGTGTTGTCTCTCCGGAGATTTATACTTCGTACATTTGAGCATCTCAACGCATATGCTATCGAGGATTCAGATAGGTTGCTGGGAGGTTATTTGGTTGGTTGCTGGGTGTTTATCGCTTCTTTACATCTGTAAACTGCGAGGGCGAGTTATTTTCGGTAACTACCCCGCAACCAAACAAATAACTCGCCAACAACAGCACGAATCCTCGATAGCTCACGGGTTGAGAAGCTACACTTTGTGGAAACAACTTTTGCGACTGAAAAGTTCCGAACGCTCTGATGTACAAAATATACATCTCTGGAGCAAATAACACAAACCATACCTCATTTAAACTAACAACTACATGTTTCAACACACGAAATCCAATATAGAATTCATGAGTTTGGTTGTTATTTGAATCGGAATTTACCTTGTACAAAACCGATACAAAATGTTTTTACTACGCGAGTAGTTCTGAAGGCAAGTAACACCCCAATCACACACACACGCCGCTTCTACTACGTTGTAAAATTGTCCGAGAGCGTGGCCAATCGTGGGCCAAACGTGGGAGGATTTCCTTGGGCGTGGTTTGATCGGGATGGGGTCGGGAAGCTGCACGCTCTCCCCACGCTTGCACAAAAGCCGGGTTGTGGCCTACAGAAAGCGTGGCAAAGTCTTATTAAGAACGTAGCGGGAATGCCATTATCGTACAAGCAGCGTGGTAGCATCGTGGTGAGATATCTGTAATCGTGATAAAACCACCATCAGGTCTGTTCATTTTTGAAGGTGGGTACGTATAATCGCCGTTAAAATCCAGCACATGGCAAATAACAACAAGTCGCGTAAGGCGAAAATACAACATTTAGTCAAGCTGTCCAACTCACAGAATGAAACTGAACGCAATGCAATTTTTCAGCAAGACCGTATACTCGTAGCATCGTCAGTCCACCGCTCGTGGCAAAGGCAGTGAAATTGACAAGAAGAGCAGGGTAGTAGACTAAATGTTTTAACGTAGAGGGGAGAATCGAGACGAGGTTCGTGGTGTATGTGTGTGTGTGTGCGTGTGTGTGTGTGTGTGTGTGTGTGTGTGTGTGTGTGTGTCTGTCTGTCTGTCTGTCTGTCTGTCTGTCTGTGCGTGTGTGTGTGTGTAGAGTGATTCAGACTAAAATACTGCACCGATCTTTATGACATTTGAAATGAGAGTTCCTGGGTATTATTATTATTATTATTATTGTGATCATTTTTATGCGCCTAATCTAGATATAGCCCTAGGCGCTTACATATGATAACCTCAGACGTTTTTTTCATTTTGTTGATAAATGTCTTTGATGACGTCATATCCGGCTTTTCGTGAAAGTTGAGGCGGCACTGTCACGCTCTCATTTTTTAACCAAATTGGTTGAAATTTTGGTCAAGTAGTCTTCGACAAAGCCCGGACTTTGGTATTGCATTTCAGCGTGGTGGCTTAAAAATTAATTAATGACCTTGGTCATTAAAAATCTGAAAATTGTAAAAAAATTTTTTTTATAAAACTATCCAAATTTCCGTTTATCTTATTCTCCATCATTTTCTGATTCCAAAAACATATAAATATGTTATATTTGGATTAAAAATAAGCTCTGAAAATTAAAAATTATAAAAATTATTATCAAAATTACATTTTTGAAATCAATTTAAAAACACTTTCATCGTATTCCTTGTCGGTTCCTGATTCCAAAAACATATAGATATGATATGTTTGGATTACAAACACGCTCAGAAAGTTAAAACAAAGAGAGGTACAGAAAAGCGTGCTATCCTTCTCAGCGCAACTACTAAACCGCTCTTCTTGTCAATTGGGCGGGGATATAGCTCAGTTGGTAGCGCGCTGGATTTGTATTCAGTTGGCCGCTGTCAGCGTGAGTTCGATCCCAGGTTCGGCGGAAATTTATTTCACAGAGTCAACTTTGTGTGCAGACTCTCTTCGGTGTCCGAACCTCCCCCCGTGTACACTACATTGGGTGTGCACGTTAAAGATCCCACGATTGACAAAAGGGTCTTTCCTGGCAAAATTTCTTAGGCACAGTTAATAATTGTCTACCTATACCCGTGTGACTTGGAATAATAGGCCGTGAAAGGTAAATATGCGCCGAAATGGCTGCAATCTACTGGCCGTATAAAATTTCATCTCACACGGCATCACTGCAGAGCGCCTAGAACTGTACCCACGGAATATGCGCGATATAAGACTCATTGATTGATTGATTGATTGAATTTCTCTGCCTTTGCCATGAGCATGAGCGGTGGACTGACGATGCTACGAGTATTCGATCTTGCTGAAATATTGCATTGCGTTCAGTTTCATTCTGTGAGTTCGACAGCTACTTGACTAAATGTTGTATTTTCGCCTTACGCGACTTGTCTGTTTAAACTTTCTGAGCGTGTTTTTAATCCAAACATATCATATCGATATTTTTTTGGACTCAGGAACCGACAAGGAATAAGATAAAAGTGTTTTTAAATTGATTTCGAAAATTTAATTTTGATCATATATTTTATATTTTTAATTTTCAGAGCTTGTTTTTAATCAAAATATAACATATTTATATGTTTTTGGAATCAGAAAATGATGACGAATAAGATGAACGTAAATTTGGATCGTTTTATAAAAAAAAAATTTTTTTTTTACAATTTTCAGATTTTTAATGACCAAAGTCATCAATTAATTTTTATGCCACCAAGCTGAAATGCAATACCGAAGTCCGGCCTTCGTCGAAGATTGCTTGGCCAAAATTGAAATCAATTTGATTAAAAAATGAGGGTGTGACAGTGCCGCCTCAACTTTCACAAAAAGCCGGATATGACGTCATCAAAGGTATTTATCAAAAAAAAGAAAAAATGTCCGGGGATATCATTCCCAGGAACTCTCATGCAAAATTTCATAAAGATTGGTCAAGTAGTTTGAATCGCTCTACACACACACACACGCACACACACACACACACACACACACACACATACACACACACACACACACACACACACACACACACACACACACACACACACACACACACACACACACAGAAACTTGACTAAATGTAAAAACTACATCAAAACTGTACTGCGCCACGAGACCGGCACGGTTGGCCTAGTGGTAAGGCGTCCGCCCCGTGATCGGGAGGTCGTGGGTTCAAACCCCGGCCGGGTCATACCTAAGACTTTAAAATTGGCAATCTAGTGGCTGCTCCGCCTGGCGTCTGGCATTATGGGGTTAGTGCTAGGACTGGTTGGTCCGGTGTCAGAATAATGTGACTGGGTGAGACATGAAGCCTGTGCTGCGACTTCTGTCTTGTGTGTGGCGCACGTTATATGTCAAAGCAGCATCGCCCTGATATGGCCCTTCGTGGTCGGCTGGGCCTTAAGCAAACAACAAACTGCGCCACGACCCGGCTACGCTTGTTTTGTGCAGTTCAACATAAGCGTAGGGAGAGCGTGGAGCATCGCGATCTTGCAGATCCCACCCCGACCAAACCTCCCACGTTTGGCCCACGATTGGCCACGCTCTGGATTTTGACGGCGATATGCCCCGATTTGATAACTTGTTCATGGTATGGTCGTGGTAAGGACGTAGCGCTGTGTGACGCGGCCGTAACTATCACACAGTGTTTAGAGACTAGAGTAGTTCCCCTTCCGGATTTCTTCAAACTGGGGCACTTCGACAAAAAGACAGCAATCTGTCGGTCAATTGGAACACGAGTGCAAAATTGCGTCTGCTACTCTGCTTGGACGTAAGAAAATTTCCTTCGCGATACCAAAACAAGAAAAGAACACAAAAGTATCTGTCTGTATTGCCTCAGCAGAACAACAGCATAACTGTGTACTTGGTTTTATTTATGACGAGTGTTAGCAGAATCGAATGATTTTCACGAACGCTTCAACTGTGCATTAATAACTTGCTTGCGCAGGTAGACTGGCAGAGTGGTTAAGAATCGATCACACTGTGGCAGAAAAACACCGTTTTGCTTTAAAAGTCATAAGAAAGGAGGAATAAATAGGTTACACACCTCGTCTCAGTGATATTAACAATAATAATGTCAGTTCAAGGTCACTGAAGCTCGCATTTCTCATGATCCGTTAAACTTCCACCATTATTTTTAATACTCACTTAGATTCGGCATGTAACCTCTACATAACTAGCCCTACAAGTTTACAGAGGTAAAGAAGCCGAGGGGCCGGGGGAATAGATGAATAAAATGACGTCATGTGGTAAATTACGTGTGTGTGTGTGTGTGTGCGTGTGTGTGTGTGTGTGTGTGTGTGTGTGTGTGTGTGTGTGTGTGTGTGTGTGTGTGTGTGTGTGTGTGTGTGTGTGTATTTTCACGGTGCAGGACTGGACAAGCTGCACAGGCTAACCACCTCACAGAGGTACGAGTTGCGTGTGGACCTGTTCCAGTGGAACGGAACCAAAGGGAGTGCGACATACAGCGGATTTTACGTGGAAGACGTCTCTCACAAATTCACTCTGCGCTTTGACAGCTTCACTGGAGGAAACGCTGGTAGGCCTATGTACTTTGCAATAATACCCCTAAATGCACAAAGCACATGTGTCATTCTGTCTGTCTGGCTGGTTCTCTCTCTCTCTGTCGCTCTCTCTCTCTCTCTCTCTCTCTCTCTCTCTCTCTCTCTCTCTCTCTCTCTCTCTCTCTCTCTCTCTCTCTCTCTCTTCATTTATCGTGTAAATATTTATGTTACCTTGTTCGATTTTACCATACCACAAATAAAAGATCTACAAGTTATTATCTCCCTTCATTGGCTCTGTCGAAGCCCATTTTTCACCGCTTGCTTCCCTTTCTATAAAGATCTGCCAATAAAACGTCGTTTTTTCCAAACAAAATCTTCAATATCTTAACAACAAGAATGGAATTCTGGGTTTGGAAATTCTTCAATGGAATAACGTCAGCACCTTTCGGCGATTGGTCAATGGAATAACGTCAGCACCTTTCGGCGATTGGTCAATGCATTTTGGAGCTTAATCAACTTAGTGTGGATCGGAACAGCGAGATCGACAGAGCGTTCAGTACACGAATACGGATGGAGAATTTCGGAAACCATCGAGCCTATACCGACACATGCTCGAGAACCCACGTGTCAAAATTACTATTTTTACCCAGTGACACAGTGTGCCCGGTTAGCTCAGGTGAAATCGTTAGATCAGGCGGTCACGGGTTCGAATCTCTTTGCATGCAGTCAATATTTTTTTTTTCTCCTAATGATTCCATATTTTCTAAATTTTCTCAAATCGTTATTTTTGTATTTTATTCATTTAAAATAGTTTCTTAGGTGATGTAATAAAGATCAAATTTGTCAAAGGGTTGCATTATTGTCGAGTACCTCTGAACGATTTCCCAGAAGTCCTCTGGCGTAATTTCTCCTCTTTATTTTTCATTGTCACTCTGCTTGTCCGCCTTTGTCAGATGTCTGCAATTCTGGTTGATATGTTCTTTGTCTAACAATTAGGATCTTTTATTTGCGCTTAGTGTATCGATACAACGTCTTGTACACGGGTCAAAATGTGTGAGTGTAAGGGGTCCATTGTTTTGACTTGAACATGAAGTTCGTGTTTCTCGGAACGTCTGTGACTGACTAGAAACAGAGACACAGAGAGTGTGGGAGCGCAAGAGCAGTAGAAAACAAGAGATTTCTCTCGGGTGAGAACCAAAAGGTCGAGGGTCAAAATGTCGAGGCACAAAAGGTCGAGGACATTTGGTCAAGAGTCAAAAGGTCGAGTGCGACAAAAGGTCGAGGGTGACAAAGGTTAACAGCAAAACGTCTACGGGACATAAGGTCGAGGATTAAAAAAGGTCGAGGATTAAAAAAAAAGGTCGAGGATTAAAAATTTCGATTGCATTTTTCTGTGTCCATTTGTGATGAAAATTCTGTTTTGAGTGCCTATTGTGCGTATCACAGTGTTGAGTTGTAAATATGATCACACACACACACACACACACACACACACACACACACACACACACACACACACATACACACACACACACACACACACACACACACACACACTCACGCTCGAACGCGCGCACACGCACAGACACATTCTTAGTTTATGTTTTCACAATGTTGGATGTAAGACAAAACGACAGCAGTAACCTTTGCGTACTGTCTTGTCGTTTCCTTTCTGTGATTTGACGAGCTCAATTCTGTGTCTGTGTCCCTGTCCGAATGTAACTCTCTCTTCGTTTGCAAATGCTTTCAAAATTTGGGAAAGAAAAAAGAAGAAACAAAAACTCAAGCTTTAAGCGTATCAGTGACATGTTTCACCAACAACGATCTGTTGAGTGTCGAGCTGTATTCACCGTTGACCACACTACGGTTCATTTACCGACAAAGCCGTTGGTCCATCAACACAAACACCCGTCACTCAAGGCACTCTTTGTACAAACACTGTTTTGAATAACTAAACAAATAACACAACACTTATAAATGCACACAAAGCAGCGTTTTCTCCAAGTAATACAAAAAGATGAATTTAACACACACGTGAACAGAAAATTATGCCGACAGTTTTTTAATCCTCGACCTCTTTTTAATCCTTGACATTTTTATAATCCTCGACCTTTTTCAATCCTCGACCTTTTTCAATCCTCTACCTTTTGTCCCTTTGACGTTTTGCTGTTGACCTTTTTGTTACCTTCGACCTTTTGTCGCCCTCGACCTTTTGACTCTTGACCAAATGTCCTCGACCTTTTGTGCCTCGACATTGTAAAACTCGACCTTTTGTCGCACAACCGTTTCTCTCTCTCTCTCTCTCTCTCTCTCTCTCTCTCTCTCTCTCTCTCTCTCTCTCTCTCTCTCTCTCTCTCTCTCTCTCTCTCTCTCTCTCTCTCTCTTTCTCAAACACACACTCTCTCTCTCTCGTTCTCCCTTTCTCTCACACACACACACACAAACACACACACGCACACACACACGCACATACGCATACATACACACGCACATTCGCACACACTCACGCACATACACACACACACACTCTCTCACACACACACACACGCACGCACACACTCTCTCAGTCACACACACACGCACATACACACACACACACACACGCACATATGTTCATACGCATACACACACACACGCACATTTGCCCACACTCACGCATATACAAACACACACACACACACACACACACACACACACACACACAAACACACACATACACACACACACACACACACACACACACACACACACACACACACACACACACACACACACACACTGACCAGCCTATAACTGTCCATCCCCAGGTGACAGCCTGTCCTTTCACCGTGGTCAGCAGTTCTCCACCAAGGACAGGGACCACGACACGGTCAGCGGGAGGAGCTGTGCACAGCATTTCCACGGCGCCTGGTGGTACAAGTCCTGCCTCCAGTCCAACCTGAACGGTGACTACAGTGCTCCCAAAGGTGACGGGTTGAACTGGAAAACCTTTGGGGGCAGAAATGACGTTTCCATGAAGTTCACTGAGATGAAGTTCAGGCCCATGTAGAGCAACACTGGGAGCAACCTACGTGTATTACTTTCATTCAAGGCGAAATAAGTCAATACATATAATGAAACGACGTCATTGTCATTGTTTTATTCGTTAACAATAAATGTGTGTCTACTTTTCTCCAACTCGTTTCTCTTTTTTGGGGCCCGTGTCGAACCAGATGATTACCCACATCTCCCCATTTTCAATCCTAAAACTAAATACAATATATTTTTGTGTTCAAAATCATTGAGTGCGGAGGACGTCATACCTGGGAATTTAACAAACCTCTCACATTGATGATACTTTGAGATAGTTCTCCTTTATCCGAATGTTTATTTCTGATCGGTCCTACCAGGTGCAATATTACAGAGTATCAAGCTACAGCCCTCGCCATTTTTACAACTGCACTTTGTGTTTGTCGCTGTTATCTCTTTAATTAACGTGCAACCAGTAACGCGTACGGTGTCGGGTTGTTGAAAGCTTTACACATGTAGCAGATAGAGCAGGTTGGCTGTGTTTCTAGTGTTTGTGTTGTTCAATTGTTGGCAAATAAAAAGTTCCCACTTTGAAAAAGCAAGAATGGATATGAAATTGGTATGACTACGTATGTACGCTCGTGCGTGCGTGTGTGTGTGTGTGTGTGTGTGCGTGCGTGCGTTCGTGAGTGCGTGCGTGCGTGCGTGCGCGCGTTTGCATTGATTTGTTTTTATTGGATTTGGAATACTAAAGACTGATAGCTCTAACAAATTTGAAAATGATCGGAAGCTGAAAATAAACAAGCAAACAAACTTCCGAAACAGCAGGCAGACAAACTGACATACAGTCTTGCGAACATACACGCAGGCTTTTAGAGAAACAGACTGACCAACAAGCAAACAAAACAGCCAAATAATAAATAAAAAATAAAAACCAACAACAAACAAACACGAAAACAACAAACAAACCTCACAGACAAGCAGACAGACATACAATTTAAAGCCCCACTCCGCCTCACAGGAGGTTTACATAACGATTGAATTTGTTCACGAAAACAGCAATACTGACCCGATGAATCACATTGACAACAGCATTCTACAACTTTAAATGACACATACAGGTCACTTAAAGCCCCACTCTGCCTCACCTGAGGTTTACAGAACGATGACATCTTTTACTAAAACAGCAATACTGACCCGATGAAACACATTTACAAAAGCATTCTGCAACTTTAACGGACACATACAGGTCTTTGCACCATAGATGCAGTGTTAAAGAGACAGAGAGGGAGAGAGAGAAAGAGAGAGAGAGAGAGAGAGAGAGAGAGAGAGAGAGAGTGTGTGTGTGTGTGTGTGTGTGTGTGTGTACACACGCACGCACGCACATGCACGCACACACACGCACACACACACACACCCACACACACATACACACACACACACACACGAGTGCGCGTGCGCACACACATGCACGCACACACACGCACGAACGCACACACGCACGCACACACACACACACACACACACACACACACACACACACACACACACACACACACACACACACACACACGCACACATTCTTAATGTTTTAGTTCCAGGCCAACACATTAACCAAAACAAGTCGCGTAAGGCGAAAATACAACATTTAGTCAAGTAGCTGTCGAACTCACAGAATGAAACTGAGCGCAATGCAACGCAGCAAGACCGTATACTCGTAGCATCGTCAGTCCACCGCTCACGGCAAAGGCAGTGAAATTGACAAGAAGAGCGGGGTAGTAGTTGCGCTGAGAGGATAGCGCGCTTTTCTGTACCTCTCTTCGTTTTAACTTTCTGAGCGTGTTTTTAATCCAAACATATCATGTCTATATTTTTTTTGGAATCAGGAACCGACAAGGAATAAGATGAACGTGTTTTTAAATTGATATTGAACATTTAATTTTTATATTAATTTTTATTTATTTAATTTTCAGAGCTTGTTTTTATACCAAATATAACATATTGATATGTTTTTGGAATCAGCAAATGATGGAGAATGAGATGAATGTAATTTTGGATCGTTTTATAAATTTTTTTTTTTTTTTTTAATTTTCAGATTTTTAATGACCAAAGTCATCAACTAATTTTTAAGCCACCAAGCTGAAATGCAATACCGAAATCCGGGCTTTGTCGAACATTACTGGACAAAAATTTCAACCAATTTGGTGAAAAAATGAGGGCATGACAATGCTGCCTCAACTTTCACAAAACGCCGGATATGACGTCATCAAAGACATTTATCGAAGCAATGAAAAAAACATCTGGGGATACCATACCAACAAACTATCATGTAAAATGTCATGAAGATCGGACCAGTAGTTTAGTCTGAATCGCTCTACACACACACACACACACAGACAGACAGACAGACACACACACACACACACACACACACACACACACACACACACACACACACACACACACACACACACACACACACACACACACACACACACACACACATACACCACGACCCTCGTCTCGATTCCCCCCTCTACGTTAAAACATTTAGTCAAAACTTGACTAAATGTAATGATTTGATATTACTTTTTAATTGATGCTAGGTGTGTTTCAGTCTTTACGATTGGACGGACACAAACATACCCTATTTTTAAATTTGTGTCGGACTCTGACGTCACAGAGCTCAAGAAGGGAAATCAAACGTTAAATTGATACATTAGATTGTATTTTGTTTTCGTTGTAGTTGCTGTTGTTGTAGTTTTGGTTTTCATCGTACTCTTCATTTCCCATTTGTCAACAGTCGTCCAAAACGGGGCGGGGATATAGCTCAGTTGGTAGCGCGCTGGATTTGTATTCAGTTGGCCGCTGTCAGCGCGAGTTCGATCCCAGGTTCGGCGGAAATTTATTTCACAGAGTCAACTTTGTGTGCAGACTCTCTTCGGTGTCCGAACCACCCCCCGTGTATACTACATTGGGTGTGCACGTTAAAGATCCCACGATTGACAAAAGGGTCTTTCCTGGCAAAATTGCTTAGGCACAGTTAATAATTGTCTACCATACCCGTGTGACTTGGAATAAGGCCGTGAAAGGTAAATATGCGCCGACATGGCTGCAATCTACTGGCCGTATAAAATTTCATCTCACACGGCATCACTGCAGAGCGCCTAGAACTGTACCCACGGAATATGCGCGATATAAGCCTCATTGATTGATTGATTGATAACCCCCCCCCCCCCCCCGCATGTTTTTGGCGAGACGGGGGAGGTGCGAGGGGGGGGTGGGAGTGAACACACAACTTGAAAAGGCAGATAATATATTTATGAATTGTCTCTTCCCTTCCATTTTTCCGCCCTTTCCATCGATCAAATCCTATCACACTGGTCTCCATCCTTTAACACATTTTATTTCATTTTCATTTTGCGGAAGGGGAGAGGGGAGCAAGGTGTCCAGAGACAAAGAAGATAATGGAGTACTTCCCCTCGTCTTGGCACCAGCCCCTCTCCTCCCCCTCATTCTAAACAAAGCCAATCTCTCCTTTCTTTTCTTTTTAGGGGATGGGGTAATGGGGTAGGCTGTGGGATAGGGGGGGGGGGGGGGGGTTCAACGTTGTAACTGGCAAGGCGGAAGATAGATTTCATATATTTTTCTCTTCCTCTTTGATTGCTGCCGTCCCTACTCATCCTTCCGTCACAACTGTCACAGAGGTCTCAGCCCTCGTTCAATATTATTGAGTTTTGACTAATTGTTTTAAGATAGACTCGGAAGCCAGACAAGGGTTGTTACACCCCCGGTATAGGGGTGTGTATAGGTTTCACTCGATGTGTTTGTTTGTTTGTTTGTTTGTGTTCGCATATAGATCTCAAGAATGAACGGACCGATCGTCACCAAACTTGGTGAACAGGTTCTATACATTCCTGAGACGGTCCTTACAAAAATTGGGACCAGTCAAACACACGGTTAGGGAGTTATTGGTGGATTAAAATTATACAAGGACTTATAGAGGGACATCTTCATGGTCAAAGGGAAAAAACCATTCTCACTCAGTCACTGCCACCAACTGAGAAGGTTATTTCCCTTTGACGGGGGTGTTTTTCCTACCTCGTAGGAATTTCTTGTTTAATTCTGTTTTACATGTTCATTCAGTTTACATTATCATAAAGGAAAAACAACAACATGGTGTTGTCTTGAAGAAAATTTTTTTTCGTATTCCCTTCCCTTCGCCCTGATCCTTTTTGGCTCACGTAAGTGTAGCCTATGCGATGGTAAACTTTGTCTGTCTGTGCGTGCGTGCGTGCGTGCGTATGTATGTGTGTATGTCTGTGGTAGAAACTTTAACATTTTTGGCTAAACACCGAAATACTCATTTCACGTGGTTAATTTTCAAGCACCATCTTCAAATTATTGAAGCAATGATCAACATTGTGTCGGCATGTGTGTAGTTAAAGCGTGTATCCAAAGAAAACGGGTGGTGGGGGGTTTTGAAGGGGTACAAGCAGTTGACTGATTTGTGTCGTGTTTGGCATGTAGACGGCAGGTCAGGTGTCAAGATCAGGTCAGGGGTCGCGCGAAGGATTGTGGTCCAGTTCTCACCTCGCCGATTCGCCGGGGAAGACGATTTCATGTTGTTCGGTTTCTAAGCTCCAGAAAAGTAAATAAAGAAGATACCAAAGGGAGATTTCCTACAATTTGATCTGCACAGCGTGTTTCCAATGTCCACGCGAGGAAGAGCTGTCGAAAGCGCGGCAGTCAGTGTCGATCTGGCAGCCGTATCCCGGTAAGAACAGAGACAGATCTAGTGTCTCCCACTCTGATAACGTGTCACCTAATCCGTTTTGTTTTAATTTCTTTTTATTTCAGCAGACACGGATGTCAAACACAGTGCTAGGCAGTCACCTCTAGTGAAATGAGTTGATCTAAAGTGCCTGTAATGTTTGGATGTCTTTGCTCGTGGTTCGATTTATGTGAATTTCAAGACTTGCAGTAGAGTCTCAAGTTAAGTTTACTCTGCCCGAAGAAAACTGTCCACCATTTACTTGAACATGCAGATATAAGGAAACGGAATGAATCTGTTCTCAAAGTCAAAATGATCACGATTTTTTCCTCAGATTCAAAACATGCACTGTCATGATTTTGTCTGTACAATCAAAGAAACTACAATGGGAAGAAGGATAACTTCCTCATTGGGCATGCTTAGAAATGAGAATGGCTAAATACGAGTTATTGCCCTTTTCTACATGCTGACCAGGCTGTCTCCTGCTTTGTCATGACTAGTACAGTCGATCTTTCTCATGCTGTGACTTGCTTTATTTTCACATTTTCGGTATTTAAAACAGCAAACACACACACACACACACACACACACACACACACACACATACACTGAAGAAGTTTCCATTCTGATTCGGTTATTTTATTTGGTGCTATATGTTTGCTTCACATTGTTTCTTCTTTTACATTGCTTTAGGTATCCCAATTCGCTAAACACATCCATAATGCATGCATGGCTCATTCGAAAGAGGGCAACTGAATAACTGATGCCCAATAGCAATAAATACTGAACAACTGAAAAATAAATAGCAATAAATGATGACAGCGCCAAGTTTTTAAGTACAAAGTGAAATCATGTGACTGGACAAAGGCACAATTACAAAATACAAATAAAAAAATCGAGGCTCATTTTAAATTAAGTTCTCAGCTCATGGGGAAGCATAAGGTGACCCTAGAAACCGAAATTAGGAGACCTCCCGCCCCCAGGGCAGACTACAAAAAAAAAGGGGGGGGGGGGGGGCTAATTTGTGAAAAAGTATAAAAGGAATCGAAAACTGTATACATGTATTTAGTTAATACCCCAAAAATTGTATAGTATATACAATGTCAGACCCTAAAGAAAGTTTGTTAGTCATTGCTTAGGCAAAACAAAGCAAAATAGCCTGTTTACGGTATCCCGACCAACCCTATTTTTCTAGACCAACCCTAGACTTTTTGGGGGGCATTTTGAGAAAAAGAAAAAAAAACAAAAAATCAATTTTGTTCCTGTTTTTTTGCAAAATAATTTAAAAATATGGTTATAAAAAAAAAAATTAAGAAAAGCCGACCTACCGACCCTCTTTTTGTGTGCCTATGTTACTGTAAACAGACTAAAAGGTACATCAGAAACAACACACCAGGGATGCTACTCCCCCCTTAAAAATAGCCATGAGTCATAGGTGTGACGTTTGAATCTTTTAGCTAAATAAAACCATAGGCAATTGATCGGAAATATCAGGAAAAATCTTAACAAGTTTATTATTTGTTTGCTTGGACCAATCCTCTTGCCGAAGAGTTTTACAGTAAAAATTGATTTTACGTCAAAAATATCACAGGAATATCGAATGTTGAGGTAAGGCTGGGATAGCCAAGTTCAAGAATAACGGAAGGCGACTGTTAAATCTTTTTGAAAATGTATAAAAAAAATAGATGGTAGGCAATTCAAAATTAAAAAAAGGACTCTCGGAGCATGGAATTACTGAGTCAAAAATTAAAGAAGGCTCTATGAGCCGAAGTACATGTTTTGTCTATTGTCTTTTTTTATTTTGAATTCCCTACCATCTATATTTTGATACAATTTTGGACCCTCTTTGTACGGAGAGAGTTGGCAATTGTTAATCACATTCTCTCATCTCATTGACTCTCCTTCGGCTCCTTGGTAACATGCGTTCCCGTCTCTGCCAGGATTGGACACAGCAGCAGATAACCGGTAAATATGTAACAGGCATAAATGGCAAAATAGCTCGCCTCGCCTGATAATATATGAGACAACTGTTCTACTACAAAGTCTTTCTTGGGAGGCTTGGCTAATTTACTCGCTCGTTTTACACGGGGTTCCATCGTTTTCTTTTCTAATCGGAAAACCTTGCTCCTCAGTTTGTTGACCTTCTGCCGAAGTTCCGCTTCACGAGGGGATGGGGAAGATGACGACTTTGATGCTTTACATCCTATGTCCTCCAGGATCGCCTGAATGTCATCTAAAAAAGAAAACACACATAAAATAACATAACCATAACAAGTTACAACCTGGAAGAAATTAAAACACGTGTAATTAAATCACAAAATGAAAATAAACAATAGCGTAGGAAGGCAGGCCAGAAATGAAGTGTATTAGCAACTATGGATACGATGTGGAACAATGATGGAATTGACCTTGTTTGGTACTGAATGGGTGAGGCCATTAGAACTGTACCCACGGAATACGCGCTATATAAGCTTCATATTGATTGATTGATTGATTGATTGATTAGGACAACAGTACCAGGTAAACTCCTCACACACCATGCCTCTTTCTTTCTTTCTTTATTTGGTGTTTAACGTCGTTTTCAACCACGAAGCTTATATCGCGACGGGGAAAGGGGGGGGGGGGAGATGGGAATAGAGCCACTTAATTGTTTCTTGTTACACCATGCCTCTAACAGGATATGTTTCCCATCTTTACGTGTTGGAACTACAGGTACAATTTCATCCATCCATGCATCCGCCCTATACAGCTTCTTCTTCTTCTTCTTCTGCGCTCGTGGGCTGAAACTCCCACGTGCACTCATTTTTTTGCACAAGTGAAATTTTACGTGTATGATCGTTTTTACCCCGCCATTTAGGCAGCCATACGCCGCTTTCGGAGGAAGCGTGCGGGGTATTTTTGTGTTTCTAAAACCCACCGAACTCTGACATGGATTACAGGATCTTTTTCGTACGTACTTGGTCTTGTGCTTGCGTGTACACATGAAGGGGGATAAGTCACTAGCAGGTCTGCACATAAGTTGACCTGGGAGATCGGAAACATCTCCACACTTAACCCACCAGGCGGCCGCGACCGGGATTCGAACCCTCGACCTTCCGAGTTAATAGACCGACGTCTTACCACCCCGCCACAGCACCCGTCACCCTATACAGCAATTATCAACTATGTAATGGATGGGTTTAAACATTTTTTGATGTCAGGGTGTTCTTCATGGTTAAAAATCTCTTACCTGGTTGAACAATTTGTGCATCAGGCGACAGGTCGGTGCTGGCTTCATTTGTAGCTACCCTTTGCGATGGTGGCTTCCTCCCACTAGCAACCTGCAAATGCACAGCTCTTTAACTGACAAACTCACAACCAACACCCAATCACAATGAAACAATTCTCCCAATTTCATGGCATTGGTCTTAGGCCACACAAAAAAGTGTATGTTTCTCGTAAGGCAAAACAAAAAATAATCTGTTTACAGTATCCGGACCGACCCTATTTTTTTCCCACCGGCCCTAGACTTTTTGGGGGCATTAAAAAATGAAATTAAAATATTCAGATGGCTAAAATACAAAAATAAAAAGCCGACCTACCGACGCTATTTTTGGGGGGCCTATGTTACCTTAAACAGACTTTTTTTGTGGCCTAACATGACTAAAGGTGGAGATTTTTTTTCTAAACTTTTTTTTTTAAACCATCTTTTTAACTTATTTTGTTGAAAAACAGGAAAACAATTGATTTTCGAATACCCCTTTTATTTTTGAAAATGCAAAATAAAAGTCTAGGGTCGTCGGGAAAACATAGGTAGGGTCAGGTGACCAGAAACATACAACTTTTTTGTTGTTGACGCCGACCCTATACTTTTTTGCCATTTTTGGCAAAATAAGTTCATCATATCATCATAATCAAGACGTCGATCCAAAATAAGTAACTTTTTTTTGTTGGCCTTATCATTTTTTTGCGCTAAATGCAAACAGGCATTATTTGATGGGAACAATGCTGGGTTTTTTCAATTCTTACATCAGCCTCAAACTTGTCATTACTCAACCTGCATTTAATAGTGTGCTTCATTGGTTTGCAAAAACCTAAAACCAATAAATAAATAACCTTCGGTGGTGGATTGGGCACTGCAAACAATGTCGGGACAGCATTCCACACAAGTGATCCTCTCTGCAGGATTGTTTTACTGGTTGGCCTCAAAGTGATCAGTACAAAGCTTGAGACCTTGAACATCAGCTGGCTGCAGCTTTTCAAAGTCCTCTCGCCTTGTGAATTGCATCCATATTCTGCACCTAGTTTGACAATAAAAACAACAATGTTATTGTTAAACTAAGCAAAAAGGAAAGACAAAAAAAGCTAAATCAGATCTTCAGTCTAAATCTAACGCTCTGCCTGAACGCAAAACGGATGAGTGATGTACCTTTGTACTGTAGTTTTCCCGTAAGCAAGGTTTGATAAAGGATTCGGCAAATATGCCCACGGGTAGTTTGTCATCAAGTGTAAACTGTTGTTTTGTACTGACTGCTGACTCACACTCACAGTCGTAAGTACAGTGTACACATGCACACACAGGTACACACGCAGACACACGCGTACATAGTACAGCTAGTACAGAAATCTCAGGATGAACCGATCCATGCTATGTTTGTAATATTTCATTTGCATATTAGTTCTATAAATACTGTAGTATCATAGCAGACAAAAATGCCCAGAGACAGTTTTGAGTTAGCTTATCTGAGTGAGTTGACTCGAGCCATTGCATTCTCATTCTGAAGAAGGTAAACCTGATGAAATAATCACTGCACAACCCACCTTTTTTCTTCTTTAGGGAACTTGTGGAAAGTTTTCCCGAAGCAGCTCTGTTTGTAACGGGCGTTCTTGCAACAAAAAGCCGAGCACAATTTACCACCACCTCGCACGCGATCGGTACCTACGCGATCCGCCATTTTGTTTTCGCCGTCAGCATGTGACTAGGGACGATAACCCACAAACACTTTTTCGCATTTTCTTCGCAAGTTCCACGTCTTCCTTTTGTACAGTGTTTGAATTTAGTAAGTCTTAAGTAGGCTACTTTGCAACAACTTCCTTGAACGTGAAAGACAGTTTTTAAATGCTAGATCTGTATCGCGTTTCATTCCAGACTCGATCCTCTCTTTGATTGTAGATCTACTGTTTGCTGTTTACGCACTATCATATGATTCGCTATGTAACGTTTGGTAAGCTTACCTTGCCACAGCTTTCTTGTCTTTGTTGGCATTTCTGGCTGTGTTGACCGTCAGAATTATTTTAAGAACCAGGCTGCTGCAGTCGACATGTTTCGCATATTGTAGGGTTACCATGCTGCATAGGTAAAGTGGCTTGTATAACCTGACTATTCTGTTTCAAAACACTGTTTATATTTGTGTAGGTTGTAGTCATCATAACTAATCGCATTTTGCCATTTGTTTCAGAAAGGAGGTTAACCTACAACAAGATCGACGCTATGTCAGATATATGCCTCAGCCACATGAAGACTTCCGAATTTAGATCTACTCGGCATGGTGACAAGTCTTGATGAAAAGTATAGGACTGAGGACAGCAGTGGAAAAAGTGCCCACATGGCAGGTACCTAACCTATTACCCTAGTCATTTTATCTGTTTGCCTTCTTTTGAAAATTATACATGGAGTTGATATGATGCGTTAGTTTTAACTGTGTGTGTGTGTGTGTGTGCGTGTGTGTGTGTGCGTGTGTGAGAGTGTGTGTGTGTGTGTGTGTGTGTGTGTGTTTGTGTGTGTGTGTTACGGAGTGAGTGAGTTTGTGTTATGTTACTGTTTGTTGATTTCTTACGGGAGCCTTGAAGGCTTCGCCTCTTGTTTCCTTACCTTTTATATATATATATTTAGTGTTGTTGGTGGTGACCTTGCTTCCATGTCCCCATCCTCCTGACAGAGCTGGCACAGAGATCTCATACTCCCTGGAGACTACGTTGTGTCGGGTGGCACAGACGAGGAAGATAAGAGATAGTATCGGGGTTTTTTCCATTCCTTTCTGCATGTTTTGTCCTGCCTCTTCTCCTTATCTTCCCCAGGGAATGATCACATGGGTCTTCTCCTTCCTCCGGATTTCGATTTTTGTTTGTGAGTGTGTGTGTGTGTGTGTGTGTGTGTGTGTGTGTGTGTGTGTGTGTGTGTGTGTGTGTGTTTGTGTGTGTGCTTGCCTCTGTGTGTGTGTGTGTGTGTATGTGTGTGTGCGTGCGTGCGTGCGTGCGTGCGTGCGTGTCCGTGCGTGCATGCGTTCATGCGTGCGTGATTGCGTACGTATAAGGGTGCGTCTCAGAATCTCGTCCTCTGTTTGTGACATTATCACCAAAAGTAAAATCTTCCCAGAAAACTTTGATAATACTATTTACACACTTCTCAGGGTGTACCTTTTCAGTTTAAACAAGAAAAAATATAACATTGCCTTTAGTTTGCCATATATTGAGCATTATTTGGACCATGTGTGCAATATCACCCGTGTAACATGGAAACAATAAAAGACAACAAAACTGCATTTATAAGGCTGAAAACGACTTTTATTCAGTTATTATTGTTGAATCACAAGCCATTATAGAGTTCAATATGAAATGACTTCATGCAAACAACAAAATAATGTTTTTTTCAAAGTTCCATGCATTTGTCAAAATTTCAATACAAAAATGAAAATTAATTAATGATATCCTGATCAGAACATGTTGATACATGGCATTCATTCAGTCTTATTGACATTTAACCTTCACAATAGCATATATATATACAAAGATTTGTTGCTCTAAGACAAAATGTTAGAAAGTTATCCCAAAAGAATGCAAACTGGTCATCGATGTAACATGGAAACATCACTTTTGTAACAAAGAAACGGTTATGCTTTTTCCAACAAACTTTACTAAATGAAGCTAATTTTGCAACCAGATTCTTCTTAGGTAAAATGCCAAACACTAAAACAGGAACAGAAAGAAAAAAAGCTGGACAAAATCAAGCAAACTTTGCCCCAAAAAAGAGAAACATTAATGAAAAGTTCATCACCGACGTAACTCGGAAACGAACAACCAGACATGTATTATAAGGTTTGACATGAAGAATGCAAATGTTCAAAAGTGGTTCATTCAATTGTTAAGACAATAAACCAAAGGCATTGGTTACATATAGAACAGTTGCCACTTGCAGTTAATTAATTTATTTCAAAAGAAATAATGCCCCCTGGCATTGAAGGTGGGGTCACGAATCATGGTTGCATCAGATGTAAGGACTAAGGAAATATCATCGATCCCTGGAAAGCAATAGTAGTTCCCCTCCGGTTTCCTTCGAAGGAACTTTACCACCAGTTCATCAGGTCGAATCTCTTGCACCTGAAACATGCAAGTACCTGCGATTTCAACCAAAGATTGATGCAATATGTGTACTAGTTTCACTAACATGAATTTGTTTGATGTCTATCAAGATTTTGATGCATCCACATTCACTGGCTAAAAACAAAATAAAGTAATTATTTTGTTCAGACTTACCATTCCATTGAACATACAACTTTTACAATTAAAGAAAACATTGACACTTACCGTTCCTTTAAATCGATTTCGGAAATTTAATTTTGATCATAATTTTTATATTTTTAATTTTCAGAGCTTGTTTTTAATCCAAATATAACATATTTATATGTTTTTGGAATCAGGAAATGATGTCAAATAAGATGAATGTAAATTTGGATCGTTTTATATATAAAAAAAAAATTATTACAATTTTCAGATTTTTAATGGCCAAAGTCATCAATTAATTTTTAAGCCACCAAGCTGAAATGCAATACCGAAGTCCGGCCTTCATCGAAGATTGCCTTACAAAAATTTCAATCAATTTAATTAAAAAATGAGGGTGTGACAGTGCCGCCTCAACTTTTACAAAAAGCCGGATATGACGTCATCAAAGGTATTTATCGAAAAAAGGAAAACAACATCCGGGGATATCATACCCAGGAACTTTCATGTCAAATTTCATAAATATCGGTCCAGTAGTTTAGTCTGAATCGCTCTACACACACACGCGCACAGACAGACAGACACACACACACACACACTGCATACACCACGACCCTCGTCTCGATTCCCACTCTATGTTAAAACATTTAGTCAAGTTTTGACTAGGTGAAATCGAAAGAAAAACTATTATTAACAAATGTTTAGCCTAATTTTTCACTTCATAGAATATCATAGCAGCAAAAACTCACCTTTTCTCAAGAACCTTGGGTGTTTATCACTGTCGAAACAAAATCACAGACTTCGGAAACATTCTCGAAATATTTCTTCGCTGCTGGAAGCTGAACTATTTCTCTCTGTAACTGCGCATGCGTAGTTACCCGCACCTCTAAGTCACTACGCGCAAAATAGTTCTAATCTTTCTTCAAAACTCTGAACATTATTTGCAAAACCGTTCACCATCGTAACTGAATTTTGAAGAAGCATGTCATATTGCGCAACTTTCAACTTAGTTTGCAGATATATGCAATTTTGAGAAAATAATACTTAAATAACATTTAGCTTAGCGATTTTCTATGCCCTTTCATGTCAAGATCGTGTTGAAGATGAATATGCAAATTCTAAAGTTCAAATTTAGGACTTGTTGCTGTTGCACGCGTGTGGAAACCTATGTTACGACAGTGATGGCAAACTTTCAAGCGATTAATTTCGTTTAAAAAAAACAATTCTGTGGACAAAATAACATTTCAACTGTCAAGTACACTTAAACCAAACACACATAACAAGAATAGCAGTCCTTGGACATTCTAAACGATTCTTGTAGTGAGGTGCAAAACTAGTTGATGGTTCATGTCACAGATCAGACCTCCATTTTTCACGCATCCAATCATTTCTTTCGCAAAACAACCTTCATAATAATCATGCAAAATACTCAGTTTTGTTTGTACTATTTCTTTATTCATTTTACTTCTCAAAAATACCAATATCATGATTTAAAATTCAGTATGTTTCAATTGTGGGCTAATTTGATTGTGACACACACAAAAGGATCAGTTTCTGAGACGCACCCATAAGCATTTTTTTTGTAAGTCTACTTGCCTGGTTGCTGCTCTCAGCTCTTTATGTGAAACTTGATTATCAGCTATTAATGGCCAATATGAAGCCCTTTGTTTGTTTGTTTGTTCGTTCATGGGCTGAAACTCCCACGGCCTTTACGTGTATGACCGTTTTTACCCCGCCATTTAGGCAGCCATACGCCGCTTTCGGAGGAAGCATGCTGGGTATTTTCGTGTTTCTATAACCCACCGAACTCTGACATGGATTACAGGATCTCTTTCGTGCGCACTTGGTCTTGTGCTTGCGTGTACACACGGGGGTGTTCGGACACCGAGGAGAGTCTGCACACAAAGTTGACTCTGAGAAATAAATCTCTCGCCGAACGTGGGGACGAACTCACGCTGACAGCGGCCAACTGAATACAAATCCAGCGCGCTACCGACTGAGCTACATCCCCGCCCCAATCTCAGCAACCAACAGAGCCGCTTTCAGCACAATTCCTCCACCCCTCGTCCACAACCTGCCCCTCTCCACCCCACCACCCCACATCTCCCTCCTCACCAACCCTACCCCCATACATTTGTTTGGGAGATCAGTAAAGATCGCTAGAGTTTTCAGCAGTTTCAGTAAAGACGACGTTCGGCTCAGTTTGGCAGAGACGGTGTGAATTGTCTGGGATATTTAGATAGCCTCGGAAAATTTACAACATAGTCGTGCTTATTTGGAATGTGACGTCCTGTTCTTCGTCAGTCACACCTATATCGAAAAATAAGCGTCGCACAGAACCAGCGCCCTTCCATTAATATGCAGAAGTAGCCTCAGAGATTTTACAGCAGTCGAAATCCGACATTTGGTTTAGTTTGGCGGAGATGGTGCGAATTGCCTGGGGTATGTATAGATAGCCGTTTCACTGACATTACTTTACAAATACGTGTGATCTAATTCTGAAATGGTGTGCCATTGTGTACTTGTAGTAGGCTCTTGCTGTAAGAAAGGGCCATAATATGGACTTAATGCGCTATCATCCTTCCGTAATACATTTTTCGAGTTTGAGATTGAGTTCAAGTTTTCACTTTCTCTGTCACTATATTTGACTGTCTCCCTCTGTCTTTCTCTACCTCTCTATCTGTCTGTCGACCCACCCTCACCACCCCCTCCGCTTTCTCTCTCCCCAGCTCTCTCTGCATGTCTCTCTTTCTCTCTTCTCTCTTTCTTTTTCACTCTCTCTGCATGATTCTCTCTCTTTCTCTCTTACGTTCTCTCTCCCCTTCTATCTGTCTACATGTGTGTCTGTGTATATGTCTGTCTGTCTGTCAGCCTGTCTGTCTGTCTGTCTGTCTCTCCCTCTCTCTCCATCTCTCTGTCTCTCTCTCTCTCTCTCTCCCTGTCTCTCTGTCTCTGTCCCTCTCTTTCTCTCTCTCTCTCTCTCTCTCTCTCTCTCTCTCTCTCTCTCTCTCTCTCTCTCTCTCTCTCTCTCTCTCTCTCTCTCTCTCTCTCTCTCTCTCCCTTAGTCAGAAGCCATAGAAGGCGGAACTTTTTTTTTTTTTTTTTTTTTTTTCCGACCTCAGTTGCATGCACGGCTGCATCAACCCATCTTTTTTGCCTCTTTCGTCTTTTTTTTTTTTTTTTTTTTTTTTTTTCTTTCTTTTTGGGCGGTGAGCATATCCTTCTTCATTGGTCTTTTTTTTTTTAATGAAGTTTTAATTTTGTTTTCTTTTACATTACAATTTAACTAATGTCTGCGTGTATGTGCGTGTGTGTGTGTATGTGCGTGTGTGTGTGTGTGTGTGTGTGCGTGTGTGTGTGTGTGTGTTGTTGTTGCTGTTCCCATAATTCTGTTATATAATACATTTTCAGCGGGACAATACATAACAAGTTAATTAATCCAACGCTCGATAGACAAAGGCGAGAATTTACAAATTACCAATTACAGTACCAGTTTTCAGCACAGCATCATACAGCGCATATATAAATAACTTTACATTAACAGCACAATACTACTAGTTATCTATATTCTTATACACAGTTCAATTTTACTAGAAATTTCGAACTCGAGCTTGGTTCTGAAATAAGATCTTCATGTTAGTTTTTGGATTTCCGTACTTAAACTGGCTTATGCACATTTTCGATATCAATATAAGGTGATTAATTATGAAGGTTTTCTCTCTGGGGATATCACGTGTGAAATACCCAAAAAGAGCCTCTTCGCAGCTTAACTTTATATTTTTGCCTGTACATTTAAATATGTACCCTTGACATTCCTGCCATATGGGTTGCACTGCTCTACACTGCCAAAAAAAGTGCTCGATGAAGTCGGTTTCGTTACAATACTGACAAAGATTTGTTTGACGAATTCCCATCTTATGTAGCAAAATATTGGTGGGATATATATTGTGTAAAATTTTCCAATGCAATAGACGAAGACGGGTTTCTGTCGAGCATTCGTTAGCTAATTTCCAGTGTTTATCTTCTAATGTAATATTTAATTTGTTCGACCAAAATCCAGCTGAGCTTGGCTCCTTTATCTCATAATTTAACATCTTTAGGCGAATTTGGCGTGGAGATAATTGTATAAATGGCATATGATCAGAACGGGCCTGACCCGTATCACGCAATAATAGAGCTTTAATGGCAGTCTGTATTGCATTATATTCAAATAGGCGAGACTGTTTATATCCAGTTAGTTCACATATTTCCTCAAAAGAGCACATGTCGTTATCGTTAAAAACATCTTTAACAACGCATATTTTAGCCTTTATCCAGTCATTCATGTATAGCGTTTGCTTCCTGTACCTTATATTTGTATTATTCCATAAGGTTTGATTGCGTACACTTATCTGCTGTTCATTACTGCTTATTTCTTTGATCTTGTGTTTATTGTTTAGCCAGGTGATAAAAGCTTGTTTCCAGAAATATTGCTTTATGGCACCTAGTCCTTTAAAATTTTCTGCACTCACATTTGAGCGCAGACAGCATAAGCGTTCGCCCAGATTTAAAAAGGATGCCAATGGAATCTGTTGCCACTTTGCGTTACTTCCGTCCAGCAGCCTCATAATCCATGAAATTAGAAATGATGTTTGTACATCTTTGACATTAATCATTTTCAGACCTCCAAGATTTGTCTCTTGGCACATTACTTTTCTATTAACTTTTTCATAAGCTCTTTTGTTTGAATATTTTTTCTTCCAGATAAATCGGAATAGAGATGAATTTAGCTTATTGAGGAAGTTTTCTGTGGCACATAGAGATTGCAGTGCGTAAGTAAACTGTGACAACATTAATGTTTTGACTATACAAATTTTCCCCATTATACTTAGGTTTCTTTTCGACCATGTTGCTATTAATGAATTTACTTTATGTAGTTTGGGTTCCCAGTTTTCTTCTATGTTGGAGGCTGGGACAGAGTTGTTGAAATGAATACCTAAGATTTTGATTTGTTTTTTCCAAATAATATTACATGGTCGGTCAGCAGAAAATTTATTTATACCAAGCCACATTGCTTCTGTCTTTTGATCATTCATTGCTAACCCTGAAAATTTTGAAAACTGAGTTATTAGATGTAATACGTTTCTTAGGTCTTTCTCATCTTGTAGGAAGAAACTAATGTCGTCAGCATACATAAGTAGTTTAAGAATTTCACCATGTCTATCAGAATTCCTTGGCAGTTTAATCCCTTTAACATCTTGATCTGCACGGATTTTGATTGCTAACACTTCGAGGGCCAGAACAAAGGCTAATGGTGAAAATGGACATCCTTGTCTTATTCCAGCATCACATGGGAATGGACTCGAGATCCATCCCATGTAATTAATACTACTCTCTGTATTTTTTGTTAAAGTATCGACCCACCTAATAAAATGTTCACCAAATCCGAACTTTTGGAACGCCCAGAGCATATATTCTTTAGATATCGTGTCAAAAGCGGCTCTGTAGTCTAGCGCCATTAAAATACCTGGTTGATTACTGTTATTCATATATTCAATGACGTCATCAATCATTCTAATAACAGTGCTGGAATTTCTTTTTTTTAAAAACCCAACTTGATCTTCACTTATTAAGTAATTGACGACTTGATTTAATCTGTTTGCAAGGCATTTCGCTAATAGTTTATAGTCGGTGTTCGTTACAGATATAGGACGCCAGTTATTTAGGTGCTCTCGTTTCAACCCCTTTCCTTTGTGTATCAGTGTGATTGCTGCTCGCTTCTGGGATACAGATAGTTCCCCTTTTTCAAAGGCTGACCAAAAAGAGGATAATAACATTTTGTTTATATTACTCCAAAAGAACTTTATGAAATTGGTTGTTATTCCATCCAATCCTGGAGCAGAATTACTTCGCATTCCCTTAAGTGCAATAAGGAGTTCTTTTTCTGTAATTTCTTGATCAATACTGCCCTTTTGCTCCTCTGATAATTTTGGGATGTCAGTGTTTTTTAAAAATTCGTCCCCAAGAAAGTTATTAAAATTGGTGTTTTTAGTGTATCTGTTGGTAAAGAAGCGGGTTTGTTCCTTTAATATTTCAGACTGACTTGTAATAAATTCATTCTCTGTTATTTCTATTCTATCTAGTATCTTATTTTTTGCGTGAGCTTTCTCTAAGTTTAGGAAATAACGCGTGTTTTTCTCACCCTCCTCAATGAATTTTATCCTAGATCTAATTTGTGCCCCTTTAGCTTCTTGTATTGTAAATAGTTCTAGCTCCTGCTTGATGTGCTCTCGCTTAGTCACCAGTCTGGCGTTACTGGGGTCCAGAGCCAAAAGTCTGTCCGTTTCATTTAACTGCTGTTGTAAAAGGGTGTGTTTGTTTATACTGAGAGTTTTCTTTTCTCTAGAATACGATATACACATCTCTCTTATTTTTATTTTACATATATCCCATCTGTCTCCCTCTGTCTTTCTCTACCTCTCTATCTGTCTGTCTGTCTGTCGACCCACCCTCACCACCCCCCTCCGCTTTCTCTCTCCCCAGCTCTCTCTGCATGTCTCTCTTTCTCTCTTCTCTCTTTCTTTTTCACTCTCTCTGCATGATTCTCTCTCTTTCTCTCTTACGTTCTCTCTCCCCTTCTATCTGTCTACATGTGTGTCTGTGTATATGTCTGTCTGTCTGTCAGCCTGTCAGCCTGTCTGTCTGTCTGTCTGTCTCTCCCTCTCTCTCCATCTCTCTGTCTCTCTCTCTCTCTCTCTCTCTCTCTCTCTCTCTCTCTCTCTCTCTCTCTCTCTCTCTCTCTCTCTCTCTCTCTCTCTCTCTCTCTCTCAGTCAGAAGCCATAGAAGGCGGAACTTCATATTCAGGGTGTCTGTGTTGCAGGTTCCATTGTATAGAAACTAACTCATGTACAATTGCAACAATCCATTGCACGCAAGGCAATCACTGATTCACTCAAACAAGCAACTTGTCACATGGGTGATAGATTACACTTTGAACTGCCAATGTTTGATTTTAATATTTGTTGACAAACTTTAAATATGCTTTTTACTTTTCGAACCGAGTTGTTTTACAACATGGTGGCATAGCAAAAGATAAGCCAATCAAAGAACGTAACGCACATGTAAAAAAGATAAACAAACGCCGAACACTTCCATGCAACGCTCTAATGTTTTAATCGAGCTTAGAGCTGGTAGGCCAAGCTAAGATGCTCAGGCTATGGTAGGCTGTAGTCCCAGGCTATATAAGTTGACCTTTAAACCTGATAGCCTGGACCCGTATGCTCAGCTTATAGCTCCATACTAAAGCTTAATAAGGTGCTCTCACTCTCTCTCTCTCTCTCTCTCTCTCTCTCTCTCTCTCTCTCTCTCTCTCTCTCTCTCTCTCTCTCTCTCTCTCTCTCTCTCTCTACGCTACGTTAAGACAATATTGAATATAACGTACAGCTCTTTGAAAGAAGAACAAGAGGCGAAGCCTTCAAGGCTCACGTAAGAAATCGACAAAAAGTAACACAAACTCAATCACTCCGTCACACATACACACACACACACACACACACACACACACACACACACACACACACACACACACACACAGTAAGCATAGGTGAAACTGTGCAAGAAAGCGAGACACTAGATCTAGATCTGTCTGTCTGCATGTAGCCTACTTACAGGGACACGACTGCCAACTAGTCTCGGCCCGCTCAAAATAAGAATGACCGAGACTTTCAGTAATTCCTTCGCGTGACGTCTAACCCTCTTACGCCATAATGTGACGTCTTCAAATGACGAAATGTTAAAGTTTCTACCACAGACATACACACGCACACACGCACATACGCACAGACAGACAAAGTTACGATCGCATAGGCTACACTTCGTGAGCCAAAAAGGACTTCACCTGCGATTCAAAGCTTTTCACCCTGTACACCCAACCCCTCTCCCTGGTCATCGAACGGCACGGCCTGAACTACAACTCCTTTGCCGATGACACGTAGCTCCAGAACAGCGCCAAGCCGGAGGACGTTGACGATCTCCTTGGATCCATCTCCAGTTGTTTCACTGACATCAAGAACTGGATGACTGAGAACAAGCTGAAGCTGAACAGTGAGAAGACGGAGGCCCTTCTCGTTGGAACACGACAGAAGATTGCTTCCCTCACTGTGACCGACCTCCAGCTGGATGACGCGACTGTTCCATTCTCCCCTGCTGTCAAGAGCCTTGGCGTCTTTCTCGACTCCACTCTCTCCATGCAGACACACATCTCCTTCATCATCAAGACCTGCTTTTTCCACCTACGACGCATCGCCTCCATCCGTCGCTACCTCACCCACGACGCCTGTGTCAAGCTGGTTGTCTCCCTCATCTTCAGTCGTCTGGACTACTGCAACTCCCTTCTGGCTGGCCTCCCCGCCTCATCCATTCATGGCCTACAACGAGTCCAGAACGCCGCTGCCAGGCTGACGTTGAGGAAGACGAAGCGAGACCACATCACCCCCCTACTTCGTGTTATGGAGTGGTATAGCCCGGTTTTTAGACAATCATAAATGCCTCTACACAACTCTATAAGTTTAGTATTTGTTTACAAGCTTGAATGTAATCTGAATAGTTGTCCGCTACAGTAGCTTACAAGGCACAAGCGCACACGCACTCACACACGCAAAAACCTGGTGTTAAATGGATCTTGACACTGCCAAGACTAATTATTATTGTTTACAAAGCTTTTTACATCACAAAATCATTTCCGGGCCTCGACCAGTACTCTAGGCCGACAACACCGCAAGAAACTCTACAGTCCAAGACGCAGACACCTTTTGGCTCAAACAAAGCAGCTTAACAGGTAAGACGAATAGATATTCTACTGTACGTTACCCTACTGCCATCTTTCGGCCCTCAAGATGTTGGTATGGCTGTAAGTCCTTCAGACGACTGACAAGGGTGCACCAGTCCTCACGACACCGCAACCATTGCTTGACGTAGTCCTTGATCCTTCCAGTTCGTCTCGGCGGCTAACTGTAGAACTCTGCCAGCTCTCCATGCCATGGTCATGTACACCAAGCCGCAGTCACCAGTTCAGTTCAGCCTCCGTCGATGAAAACCCTCCAGTTGGAACACTGTAAAGTTTATAGTCCATAAATCAACTTGTCTTTAGTTTCTTTCACTCGCACAATAAAAATACTCACTCGTCCAACATATTAAGCTGCATGAGCCAATATAATTATTTACACGTTAATTCCTGTTTTCTAAAGCCAAGAAAACGTTACGTAAAACCCTCACATGTTTAAGCAGTGTAGCACAATAGCTTAGGCCTACACAATAACGTTAAACACAGAAACAGTCACTCTTCTCACATACGACAACATGACATGAAAATATAACCGGTTTCAAACATACCTCAAAAGAGTGTAAAGCCAACATTTAGTACAGTCGCCGGCCTGGCATGAATATGAAAATGGAAGATATCATGTAAGCTGATAGGGAAAGTTCGTCAGTCTTCATCCTTCTTCAGTCAGATACCTAAAACAGGACGACTGATTTTACAAAGTCGTTCTTGCTATGACATTGCCAGTGAGCTGTCGTCTGCATCACTTGCACGTGAAAAACCTTGTCAGTTACACAAAGGTTCAACTGCGGTCAACGTGACGGTATGCAGCCTATAGCCCTTTCCAATGTCTGACCATCGCTATAGTCTATTCTATTTACAACAATACACATTACCAAAAATACGAGTAAACCGCTTCGTAACATCACCCCCTTTCCTCAAAAAAAAATGAATTGTTGAAAAAACGATGAAATTTTCTGAATCTCGATCAGAGATTATCCAAAAGTCAAAAGAATTATATACAGGGGTCATGTTCAGAAGCTGTGTACAAAAAATATCATGAATGAAACAGCAAGTGACAACAATCATCCTCAACCCAGTCTAGACAAGATGTCTGCCTCCAGATTGTCAGTACCACAGATTGGCATGACCGAGAACTGGTATTCCTGCAACGCCAACGCCCACCTCATCAACCTACTGTTTGTGGTCTTGCTGCGTTGCAAATACGTCAACGGTCTGTGGTCAGTCTCTACGACAAAGTACCTGCCTGTCAGATAGCGTGAGAACTTATCTATCGCCCATACCAAAGCTAGACATTCCCGTTCTATCGCTGAGTACCTTGTTTCTCTGTCCAAGAGTTTCCTGCTAGCGTACATCACTGGGTGGATATGACCTTCATCATCTGTTTGCATCAACACCCCAGCAATGCCTGTTCCTGACGCATCTGTTCTGACCGTGAACGGTCTGTCAAAGTCAGGAAGAGCTACCGCAGGCTGTTCTGACAATCTCTGTTTGACGGTCTGAAATGCTGTCTCACACTGGTCAGTCCACTGGACCTTTGCTGGTTTGTTTTTCTTTGTGAGTTCAGTCAAAGGAACCATGAGCTGACTGAAACCTGGAATGTACCTTCTATAGTACCCTGCAAGTCCCACCAACGCCCGCACCTGTCTCTTTGTTCTAGGTGTCTCTAGCTTCAAGATCTTGGTGACCTTCTTGTCCACAGGCCTCATCTTTCCCATCCCTATCATGTGACCTAGGAACTCGATCTCTTGGAAGCCTACTTCCACCTTCGTTGGTCTTGCAGTCAAGCCAAACTCACCTAGTCTCGTCAAAAGCTTGTCTAGCGACTTCAGGTGTTCCTCCCAGCCTACACTTGCTACCAGAATGTCGTCAAAGAAGCTGACGCTCCCACATTCTGCTAGTTTCAGCTGTCTCATCATACGCGCAAAGGAACTTGGAGCTGTGGCTAATCCAAACGGCATTTTCAAAAATTGGAAAAGGCCTTGGGATGTACGGAAACTAGTCTTGTGCTTGTCCTGGGGGTCTAAAGGAATTTGCCAATACTCCTTCGCAAGATCTATTTTGGTGAAAAAGTTTTTGTCCCTCAAACTCACAAACAAACTTTCCGGGTCTGGTATCGGTTCTGAATCAAAGATAGTGACCTTGTTAAGGCCACGAAAGTCTATGCAAAAGCGAACCGATCCATCAGGCTTCTTCACCAAAACAATCGGCGAACTGTATGGAGACTGTGATGGCTCTATGATCCCCAAATCTAGCATCTTCTTCACCTCATCCTCGATGACTTTCTCTGTATCGAACGGCATGGGATACTGTCTCTGATTGACAACGATGTCACCGTTACGAACTGAGTGCTGTATAGTATGAACTGTACCTGGCAAATCAGTCATAATCTTCGCATGCTTGTTGATCACTGACTTCACTTGCTCAAGTCTCTCTGGTTCTAAGTCAGGGTTGTAATGAACATCCTCGACAGTCTCTGTCTGCATAGTGGGTACCACACGAACGTCAATGTTCTGCACATCCTCGTCAGGCTCTAACACTGATCCCATGATCACTGAAACTGCAGTGCTATTCTGCTTATCTCCCTGTGCTCGCCTTTCATACTTCTTGAGCATGTTGATGTGGAACATCTTCTCCTGCCCCCTTGCTAGTTCTATGACGTAATCACAAACCCCCTTCTTCTGCACTACTTTGAAAGGCCCTTTCCATTTCAAAAGAAGCTTAGAATTGTCCGAAGGCAACAAGACGAGAACCTCATCTCCAACAACAAGTGACCTGGGCTTGCTTCTCTTGTCATAGCGACCTTTAGCTTTCCCTGCAGAATCGATCAAATTCTCCTGCGCCAAAGCCATCATCTCACTCAAGGTCTCTTTCAAATCAGTGACAAACTGATGAACAATCTTTGGCTCGCTTGAACCATCCGAACCTGTCCATGTTTCAAATAGAACGCACGACGGACCTCTCGGTGTTCTACCAAACATCAACTCAAACGGTGAGTAACCGGTTGCGGTTTGCGGAATTTCCCGGTATGCGAACAAAGCTGCCGGTAAATACCGATCCCAATCTTTTGGTTTGTCAGTCATCAATCTTTTGAGCATGGTTTTCAGTGTTCCGTTGAAACGTTCGACCAAGCCGTTAGTCTGAGCGTGGTACGGAGTACTGTGAATCTGGTGAACTGATAAAAGTTTCATGACTGCCTGAAACAATTCCGACGTGAACTGTGAACCCTGATCCGACAGTATCTCACCCGGAATACCGAGACGCGAAAAAATACCCATCAGTGCTTCAGCTACCGATTCTGTGTCAATTCGCTTCAGCGGAACAGCCTCAGGATATCGTGACGCGTAATCAACAAGAGTCAAGATATATCTGTAGCCTGTATCAGAAACCGGCTGAATCGGACCAACCAAATCGATGCCTACACGCTGAAAAGGTGTCTCGATCACTGGCAATGGTTGCAATGGAACCCGAGGAATCTTACCCCTAGGGACTGTGCGTTGACACTTGTCACACGTTTGACAGTACTGATGTGTCTCCTTCCAATAACCAGGCCAATAGAAGTACGGGTGAAGTCTCTTGAAAGTACTGTGTGAACCCATGTGACCTCCAAAAATACCATCATGAACCGCTATCAGTACGGACTCCCGAAGCGGTTTCGGTACCACTAACTGAGTAGTACTGGCCTGACTATTGGACCTATAGAGAAGACCATCCTTCATGACAAAAGTCTGACCGTTCACGCTTGTGCCATTGGCAGCACGTTCGAATGACAATGACAAGGTCGCGTCTTCTTTCTGTAATTTTGCAATTTCAGTAGGACCAATGTCCAGTTTCGGCGCTCGCGCGGTCAACAACGGCCTAAACGGTCTTTGATCTTTGATCTTCTGTGCTCTGGTCTGTACCGCAGCCGCGATATCTGCCTGATCCAATTTCGCACCTGGAATTCTACCAAGAATTACGTCTGAAATAGGATTCTCTATGACGCAAGCACTGACTTTCCCCACGAAGTACGGAGTATCCAGATCAACTAGTGCTACTGGCAGTTCCACTATCTCACCGTTGAACTGTCTACAGCGACAAATCTCACCAGTCATCTGACTCTGCAATACTAGACTCTTGCGTACACCGCAGGTAGTGCAACCTGTGTCTAACATCACTTCAACTGGGTTTCCATTGAGTGTACCTTCACACAACAACAAACTGCTTTTGTCGGTTTCTCCTGCTGCTGTTTCTGATGGGTCAAAATCATGTCCACAATTCTTGCTAACAGTATAGTCCTCGCTACACACCTTGCAACACCCCTTGGCAGGAACTGACACTGATGCCGATAATATCTTGGGGCATTTTCTCCTGAAATGACCTGGTTCCTTGCAGTAAAAACAAACCTTACGTTCAAAACCCCCAGTATGAGCTCCCCTAACTGCACCCCGTGACCCAAACTGGTTTTGACCGATAGTTTGTTTTTGTTGCTCTTGGTTAAACTTGGTGTCAGACGGTTTTCCCTTACCCCCTTTACCACCCGTGTTCTGCCTATTGTCTGTGAAAGCTACATTCGCCAACAATGCATCACTGGTTTTAGCTGACATGGTCTGAGTAGGGTGGGCTAATCTATATCTCTCAGCTACCGTGACACACTCTTGTACAGAGCGAAGCTCTCTCTCTTTCAAGAAGACAACAAGTGATGGAGAACATTAGGCTACAAACTGCTCTCTCAGAATCAAATCAATCACTTGATCTGCCGAAGACTTGTCAACATCCGCCATCTCTAACCAACGCTGAAACAGTAACTTTGAACGACTAAAGGGGATATAGCTCAGTTGGTAGCGCGCTGGATTTGTATTCAGTTGGCCGCTGTCAGCGCGAGTTCGATCCCAGGTTCGGCGGAAATTTATTTCACAGAGTCAACTTTGTGTGCAGACTCTCTTCGGTGTCCGAACCACCCCCCGTGTATACTACATTGGGTGTGCACGTTAAAGATCCCACGATTGACAAAAGGGTCTTTCCTGGCAAAATTGCTTAGGCACAGTTAATAATTGTCTACCATACCCGTGTGACTTGGAATAAGGCCGTGAAAGGTAAATATGCGCCGACATGGCTGCAATCTACTGGCCGTATAAAATTTCATCTCACACGGCATCACTGCAGAGCGCCTAGAACTGTACCCACGGAATATGCGCGATATAAGCGTCATTGATTGATTGATTGATTGATTGATTAAAGTAAGCATCCATAGTCTCGCCACTTTCTGGTTTGGCCGCTCTGAACTTGTTTCTGTATCCGTCTTCTGTACACAAGTATCTCTTCATCAAATGAATCTTGATCTCTTCATAGCTGACCTCAACATCACGAGCTAACTCATAATACGCAGTCAAAGCTTTTCCCTTAAGGCCTGGCAAAAGAGCCGTAATCCACTGATCTTGTGGCCATCCTGCAGCTGAACAATAACGCTCAAACCTAAACAGATATGCATCTATAGACTCATTCTTCTCATCGAATGGAAGTGGTTTGGGAGCCTGTAGAACCATCCTAGGCCTATGCGTATTCCTATTCTGAGGCTCGTCTTTCTCTATCAGAATGCCATTTTCATCTAGTTCAAGATCATCATCAGCATCTCCTCTCTCAAGTCTAGCCTGTGCCATCTTTCTATCTAGGTCTGCCTTCTCTTCAGCGATGCGCCGTGTCAACTCAAACATTCTCATGTTTTGCTCCTCCTCTATCTTCATCTTCGCTTTCAGTTCTCTCTCCTCCTTCATTCTATCCACTACATGACGCTTAGTTTCACGATCAGTGAGCCCCAACACTTGCGCTTCATGTAAGAACTGCTGATGTAAAACATCAAACTCACTAGTGTCTATGGTTGCCATGACTACAATAGTATCACTATTCACACAAAAAAAAATCTCTGAAAACCTTTGCAGTACAGCAAAGTTACAACAATGAAGAAATTTGAAGAAAAATGAACTCGAGTAAGACCTTGGCCTTGCAAGAATATACCAGTCAACACATCAAATCAAAAATCAAATCAAATCTGAAAATGTTACTGGATAAACAGGACAAACAAAACAACCATTCACACCCGTGTAAGCGCACGTGCCTTGAGATAGAAAACAATACTGCTAAAGGGTCAAACAAACAAACACTATTGGGCGCCAGATGTTATGGAGTGGTATAGCCCGGTTTTTAGACAATCATAAATGCCTCTACACAACTCTATAAGTTTAGTATTTGTTTACAAGCTTGAATGTAATCTGAATAGTTGTCCGCTACAGTAGCTTACAAGGCACAAGCGCACACGCACTCACACACGCAAAAACCTGGTGTTAAATGGATCTTGACACTGCCAAGACTAATTATTATTGTTTACAAAGCTTTTTACATCACAAAATCATTTCCGGGCCTCGACCAGTACTCTAGGCCGACAACACCGCAAGAAACTCTACAGTCCAAGACGCAGACACCTTTTGGCTCAAACAAAGCAGCTTAACAGGTAAGACGAATAGATATTCTACTGTACGTTACCCTACTGCCATCTTTCGGCCCTCAAGATGTTGGTATGGCTGTAAGTCCTTCAGACGACTGACAAGGGTGCACCAGTCCTCACGACACCGCAACCATTGCTTGACGTAGTCCTTGATCCTTCCAGTTCGTCTCGGCGGCTAACTGTAGAACTCTGCCAGCTCTCCATGCCATGGTCATGTACACCAAGCCGCAGTCACCAGTTCAGTTCAGCCTCCGTCGATGAAAACCCTCCAGTTGGAACACTGTAAAGTTTATAGTCCATAAATCAACTTGTCTTTAGTTTCTTTCACTCGCACAATAAAAATACTCACTCGTCCAACATATTAATCTGCATGAGCCAATATAATTATTTATACGTTAATTCCTGTTTTCTAAAGCCAAGAAAACGTTACGTAAAACCCTCACATGTTTAAGCAGTGTAGCACAATAGCTTAGGCCTACACAATAACGTTAAACACAGAAACAGTCACTTTTCTCACATACGACAACATGACATGAAAATATAACCGGTTTCAAACATACCTCAAAAGCTAAACAACGAAGTGACTGTGGTAAGATGAACAAGGTTAAAAAACAAAGGAATACTGTACTCACCAATACAAGAACGGGACAAGACGGTACGAATTTTCGCTTATGGAAGCTTCATCAGGAAAAACAAGAACACAAAAGACAACAAAAAGCAGACGATGAATTGTGTTCTTGTTTTTCCTGATGAAGCTTCCATAAGCGAAAATTCGTACCGTCTTGTCTCGTTCTTGTATTGGTGAGTACAGTATTCCTTTGTTTTTTTTAACTCAAAAGAGTGTAAAGCCAACATTTAGTACAGTCGCCGGCCTGGCATGAATATGAAAATGGAAGATATCATGTAAGCTGATAGGGAAAGTTCGTCAGTCTTCATCCTTCTTCAGTCAGATACCTAAAACAGGAGCCCGTCTGCTAAAGTGTTACGAAAAACATGAGTCGAGCTTGGCTCCTTGACGGCGACTGATTTTACAAAGTCGTTCTTGCTATGACATTGCCAGTGAGCTGTCGTCTGCATCACTTGCACGTGAAAAACCTTGTCAGTTACACAAAGGTTCAACTGCGGTCAACGTGACGGTATGCAGCCTATAGCCCTTTCCAATGTCTGACCATCGCTATAGTCTATTCTATTTACAACAATACACATTACCAAAAATACGAGTAAACCGCTTCGTAACACTTCGCTCCTTGCACTGGCTCCCTGTCAACACCCGAATCTCCTACAAACTGTCCACTCTGGTCTACAAGTGTCTCAACGACTCTGCTCCCGAGTACCTTCAATCCTCCCTGGACCTGTACACCCAGCCCTCCGACCGTCCCCTTCGTTCTGCTGCTGACCCTCTCCGCCTCCACATCCCTCGCTCGAAACTCGCATCTGCTGGTCAGCCTGCATTTCCCTCCGCGGGCCCCTCCGTCTGGAACTCCCTGCCGCTTGAGCTTCGCCAGAGCCCCTCTCTTGACGCGTTCAAGAGTAGGTTGAAGACTCAGTTCTTCCCGTAGCTGGCTGCGACTTTCATGCTCGACGTGATGTGTTGTGCCCCAAAAGACATTCTTGTGCTGTGCTCTGTGAGAGGTGTTTTCTTTGTGCTTAATATTATTTTGTTTGGACCTAGCTATTGATGTGTACATTGTTGTTTAACAGTTGTTTGTTTACCAGGGTTTGCTAGTGTGTGATAGGGTTCGTGTCCGTCTGAAGATGTTAGTTTCTTTGTTAGTCCTGTGTTGACAACTCTTCGACAAGCGCTTAGAACTGTACCCACGGAATACGCGCTATATAAGCTTCATATTGATTGATTGATTGATTGATATTTCAAAATTGTTTTCTAAACAATAACAGTAATTAATGCTTTTATACTTTTTATCTCAGATGCTGGAAGAGCTGAAAGGGAAAAGAAAAATGTCGTTTCATCTATATCGGTCAGACAATTCACACCATCTCCGTCAAACTGAGTCAGATGTCGGAAGATCGCTGACAACTCCGGCCATCGACATCAACCAAACCATTCATACTATCTCCACCAAACGGACTCACCTTCAGTTTTATACTGCTGAAAAGTATAATGATACAAGAGAAATTAAGCGAATGTGGATTGTACACGTATACACATTAACAATCTACATGTTACGTTAATTTCCTTTTTGTGACATGACGGAAAAGTCATACCATCTCCGCCAAACGGAGTCACATATTGGTCGATCAATAACTGAAAATGTCCTTCCAGTCAAGTACGACTCAAACCAGGCCACTGCGGTGCCAGGGATAGTGCACGTTTAGTCTGCTCAGAAACAGTGGGTTATCATTGGTATCTATTGACACTGTAATCCATGTCAGATTTCAGTGTGTTATAGAAACATGAAAATAACCAGCATGCTTCCCCCGAAATCGGCGTATGCTACCTGAAAGGCGGGGTAAAAACGGTCATACACGTAAAAACCCGCTCGTGAAAAAACATGAGTGAACGTGGGAGTTTCAGCCCATGAATGAAGAAGAAAAAGAAGTCTCCAAGAGCTCATTTATAGATTTAAATTGTTGTGCACAACTGTTGTATACTAAATTCCATGGCTTTGTAAAACATAAATGGAAATAGAACACTGTTCAAACCATATGTTGAAAATGAAAGGCGCAGGGAGATATATACAGAAACGATGGACTGTGCCGAGAAGTGGCGTGGTTCAGGATAAGTCCCTGGACTGCATACCCACGGCGCTCGCTCCATGTCAACGCACATGATTCATCGCTCTCCAGTCTCGCCATTCCCGCCCAGATGTAATACTGACCGTTTCTGAGAAAGCGAGGCAGATGTTTGCTGGCTGCCAGAACTCTGAACAACGCAAGAAAAGAAAGAAGTATTTAAATTTATTCCGCCATCGTGCTTTCAACTGTTATGTTTTTATTTGGATTGCTTAAAATAAGCACTATGCTTGAGGAAGAAATTCTAAATGAAATATATATTGTTTATGTCACGATAAAAATTGAATAAAGTATCGTTTAAACCCAAAGGAAGAATTACGGCCGATGTATATGTATAACCATAATGCACTTCGCACGTCATAAGTAGGGCCTATGCAAGGTTTGTGCAGTCAGTCTTTGCCAACTGCAACTCCAAGAAAACGAGATCTCTGACTTTTGTCGGCTGCCTCTTTTTTTGTCAATATTCTTCCACTACAAAAACACTGACCATCAGAGTCAGTCAGAGTGCTGTTGAACAAAAAACACACAAGCATAGATAGCAATGAACAAGCGACTTTTATACTCGAATATATGAAGGTCGATCGTTCATTTCAATGTTTGTTGCTTGATTGGCTGATCCAGGTCACGAGAATGCTCTGGCCAAGGATTATTCATAATCGGTATTATAGTATTTTACCCGGAATGAAAACCATACTGTGGCAATCGTCACACAAAGGTAACACAAAGGTTGTGTGAGTCTGGCTGTACATTGACGAACATTATCTTGCTGTAACACAAAGGTTGTGTGTGTCTGGCTGTATGTTGACGAACATTATCTTGCTGTAACACAAAGGTTGTGTGTGTCTGGCTGTATGTCTCTCTCTCTCTCTCTCTCTCTCTCTCTCTCTCTCTCTCTCTCTCTCTCTCTCTCTCTCTCTCTCTCTCTCTCTCTCTTTCTCGTATTATCATTAGATTAAACCCTCCCATGGGCGAGGGCTGGATGTAAAAAAGCACCTGTTTGCTTATGCCATTACCCTCGTTAATAAAGAAATTGTCATTGTCATTGTCATTCTCTCTTTCTCTCTCTCTCTCTCTCTCTCTCTCTCTTTCTCTCTCTCTCTCTCTCTCTCTCTCTCTCTCTCTCTCTCTCTCTCTCTCTCTCTCTCTCGCTCTCTCATCAATAGAGAGAAACGGACGTATTTCAGTTCATTCGATTGACAAAAAGGCTCAGCGTTTTTGTTTTTAATCAAATTTCTTTGTGTTTCTTTTCTTTTTTTTAATTGTCTTTCTGTCTGCTTACCTGTGAGGTTTTTCTGTCAGTCTTTTGGGTTGTTTTCGTGTTTGTTTTTTGTAGGTTTTTATCTTTATTTTTGTATCTGGTGGTTTTGTTTTGCTTCTGTTTGCTCGTTGGTGAGCTTATGTCTCTTTCTCTGAAAGGTACTGAACTTGTCAAATCAAGGTGCACGGAGCCCCAGTGGGGCTCAGTTTTAGTCATACCTCAGGCAACTATTCGTTAGAAGAACTACCAAGTTTCATTGCCTTGCACCCAAAGAGTCAAGAACTGCGATTTTTTACGAATTAATTTCGTACTCGGACCCGGCTGGTCTTGGCCTATTTTTGGATTTAAATTTAGATCAGGTAGATCACCACATCATGCACACAAAAATACGTCACTAGCAAACTATGTCAGACGTCATCATGAGTTTGTGTAAAACAAAATGGAGGCCGGAATCACTCAGTTGAATCGAACTCCGACCAAACACCACGTAATAACTAGGTTAATTTATGCACTCGCGTGAACAAGAAACTGTCGAGCTTCACAGATGTTGTTGGGTAGCGTTGGATTTGTTTTACTACCATAGGAGGATTTTTGAACTGTAAATGCACTCAGCTGCAACAAAAACGCAAAACGAAGGCTGTGAGCTGCACTGTGCCTTTATGTGGTGAGTGAGAGAAATCTGTATTGACATTGTGTGACTGTGTCAATAGAATTATTATTTCTAGCGCCTGTATCACGTCAGAGGCTGTTATCATAGGTATGACGTAGGTATGACGTAGGTTTTAGGGTTTCGTCATTTCACAAACAGGGGTGTCAGCTTGTGTCTATCGGTTACGTCTGCGTGTTCGATTTGGATGAAACACACAGACTATGCATTTGTTTGAATATTCCTGAATGGGGAATGTTTAGTTTTGTTCTTAACAAGCTAAATTTGTTTAGATCGTATTGATAAAAGAATGTTTGGGTTGGCGACGCATAATCAAGCAGCGTCATATAGGGCCCTCTCCCCCCTTCCCCTTTTCCCGACTAAAATGAGTAAAAGTTGTAATGAACTCGCCCAACGTTGAAACAAACGCGCACTTGTGACCTGGACTGGCAGAGAAAAACATGTCAAGCTTTGCCGGAATTTGGATGAATTATGCATTTGTGAAGTGAAACAGTGTGTGTTGGTGTGTACCAACTGGACTGATCCAGTGATGGAGTGGGTGATGTATGTCCTGGATTTTGAATGCTGTTGTGAACCAGGGAGTGTTTCGTGTACAGAGATGATGTAGACCAGGTGAGAATAGACCTTTTGTTATCGGTACACTTCTTTGGAGTTGGCACAATAATTTGATTTTTCTTTAGTCATGTAAATGTGTTGGAATTAGATCTCAGCAAGCACAGAAAGTTGGTCCCCTCTCGGACCAATATTGGATTTGGCTAAATGGCCTGTTGTGGCAAAAACTATTGTTTTGTCTGGAAATTGACAGCTGTAATAAAATGATGTGTAACTAACAACAGAAGAGAAGGCCAATGAGAAGATTGAGAAAACCAAACATGCATGATGTATTTTAATACTGGAACTTGAATAATTGTAATTGTGGTTATGATGACTGTGTGAGATGATACTTTGATATGAATTGTCGTTTCGGTAATTACTGACTTTGCTTTTACTTTTT
>NC_090257.1:26404856-26407397 GCF_037325665.1 Littorina saxatilis
GACGGTGTTTAGCCTTGAATATTTTCGACCATTAGTGGTGGACACAGCAGTCAGACGTGACTGTATGCCTGTCCTCAAGAGTCACAGTGTTTAAATGCCTTGATCTAGCGACAAAAGATGTAAACAATTTTTAGGGCTTGTTGTTATTTGAACTTGGGTCACCTGGTTAAACACTCGAACAGACGACAGTTGTTTGGTTTCAGAGTGGAACTGTTCTGCGCGAACTTAGAATCCGGTTTCATTCTAGAATGGACCGGGTCCAGGTTGGAATTCTAACCCTGCGCAAGTACAGGGGTGCCATTCTAGAATGAAACCCTTGTTGCTGGTCCATTCTAGAATCGGCCGTGCGCAAGGTTGGAATTTGGGTCCAAGTTGGAATAGTCATTTCAGTTAGACTATCACACAGCCAAAGCCACAAATGTGGATTTTCTGTTTGTTTTTGTTTTTTGTGTGTTTGGTTGGGTTTTTTTTCTCGGGTTTTTTACACTTTACTCAAAGACATCGTGAATTGGGATTGTGATGTTCTGAAAGTGATTACGATTTTGAGAGACACTCAGCACTGATCGCTACGAACGGAAATTTCCGGACTGACAGTGTTTTGCCGATCTCGCTTGTAACTTTTAATCTTATTCATATACATGAAGTTGGTCTTCTGAATTGTAAAGATATAATGTCAACTTTTTTTTAAACCTGTAACAACAGCTCTATAACTCACTCTGTCCTTCTGTTGGTCTGTCTGTCGGTTAGTCGGTCTGACCGTCTGTCTGTCTGTCTGTCAAAAAAATTGTCAAAAAACCGGACATTTCCGAGAGGGAGACAGCGCTGACATTGCAAGCGGCCGCAACCGGCTCTCATCACAAAAACAACTGCCCTGCAAACAATACCGCCCTGGTAGTCCCCCTTGCTATGGTCTGCCTTTGTTTATTGCGTACTCAGGAGTGTCAACTTTCTTGACATGACATGACATCGCAAGATCGCCAAAGGATTTTTTTCAGGGGTAGACAAATCAGCCCCATTTTATCAAAGGGAAGGTGCAGGTGGAGATAATTCAAGGGAAGACAACTCTGTCTTACCTACAAACATTACGGCCCCCTTTATTCAAGGGTTTCATTCTAGAATGGCACCCCTGTACTTGCGCAGGGTTAGAATTCCAACCTGGACCCGGTCCATTCTAGAATGAAACCGGATTCTAAGTTCGCGCAGAACAGAACTAATGAATCCAGGTTTTGTCACCACTGACGATATTCCATGTTGATTTGGACAAGCCATTGCTGATTTGTTCAAGTATTGTCAGGCAACATTCTGCCCTACCCCTATTTTTCCCGTCACTGGGTTCATGTGGTACCCAACCGGCAAATCACTTTGGGGGTCATTAATATTTGTGTAAGATCTGTTCAAATGCAGAGCTTTTAATGCCAAGGGCATATTGCATCTACCTGATTATAATTAAGTGATCTTCTCATATTATCTGTTCAACAGCGCCAATGTTTTCGAGGATAGCGGATTAAATGAGTAGACCAGGGTGGGTATCATTTTTGAGGCTCCGTCTACCCGGTTTGAAATTGCTGTACCAGTTTTACACCACGGCTCTACAAAGAGCATTCATCCTAAAAACATGCCATCACACTTTCATGCAAATCGGCCTCTTTTAACCCTTATTTTGCAGTTATTGTAAGTTATGGCTCCGAAATCGCAAAATTGAGCTTCATGACGCAATCTTATACATTGCGCGGTCAGTATCTTCGAGTCAACCAAACGACATTACTCTGGAACTTCATTTTTTGTGTCAAGCCTCACGATAGTCTATTATTTGACAGTATGCTTATGTATTTAACGCCATATTGCCAGGAGCCTGGATTCTAAATAATAATGGAACAGCCCTCAAATATGTGTGTGTGTATGTGAGTGTGTGTGTGTATGTGTGTGTGCGTGCGTGCGCGCGTATGTGTGTGTATGTGTGTGTCTGTGTGTGTATGTGTGTGTATGTGTGTGTGTGTGTGTGTAGAGCAATTCAGAGTAAACTACTGAACCGATCTTCATGAAACTTTACACGAGAGTTCCTGGGAATGATATCCCCAGACGTTGTTTTTCATTTCTGTCGATAAATGTCTTTGATGACGTCATATCCGGATTTTTGTAAAAGTTGAGGCGGCACTGTCACACCCTCATTTTTCAATGAAATTAATTGAAATTTAGGCCAAGTAATTTTCGACCAAGGCCGGACTTTGGTATTTCATTTCAGCTTGGAGGCTTAGAAATTAATAATGAATCTGGTCATTAAAAATCTAAATATTGCAAATAAAATTATTTTTTCATAAAACGATCCAAAAACAATTTCACCTTATTCTTCATCATTTCCTGATTCCAAAAACATATAAATATAATAATATGTTATATTTGGATTAAAAACAAGCTCTAAAAATTAAAAATATGAAAATTATGATTAAAATAAAATTTCCGATATCGATTTAAAAACAATTTCATCTTATTACTCGTCAGTTCCTGATTCCAAAAACATATAGATATATGTTTGGATTAAAA
>NC_090257.1:26407597-26420097 GCF_037325665.1 Littorina saxatilis
CCTGTTTGGCAGAGACACGGCCCAACAGCCCTTCAATCAGGGGTGGGCTTATGATATGCTGGGTGATCTTAGAATAACCCTTTTTAGCGGATGAGCGTATGATACGAAGAGCGGGGCACGAGGTGAGTGTCTGCAGAAAAAATGTAATAACTCCTAAAATACTAATTATCCTGCAACCATATTACAGTTGTCAAAACCCGAAATGTAGCGCTACTTATTCACGTTGCTCTTTTTACAAAAAAATGCGTATCTATTGAATAACTATCCAAAACACAAGGCAGGTCGCTGATTTGTGGTCGGGTGCTCTTATGAAATACCCCCTGTGCGCTTATGATAGCTTGATTTTTCGGATCGGATGCGCTTATGACTGGTTTTTCGCTGCGCTGCCTAGTTTTTTGCTTGATGACCTGAATGATCTTAATTAAATGTTCTCATTTTACAGATCATGGATTATAGATGTTACCATTGTGGAGAAGGGTTCTCCATCTTCAAAGAAATCATAACCCACACAGTTGATACACATGAAGCACATAAGCTTCGGTATTGTTTTGTTCAGCTTAACACGGAGACAGACAAGCGGAGGCTATGCACAAAAGCATTCGATTTTTCACCAAAAGAGTGCGCTGAGAAAGGCTGCAAAATATTTGTAACCGATCAAAACAAAATAATAGTGGATAAAATTCCAAATTCCATTGGGCTTATTCCAGCATCTCAGAATAGCAATCAAGAGGCTCAAGAGCCTACGCCAGTGTCTCAGAATGACGATAAACATCCCCAAGAGCACACTCCTAGTGCGGTTAACTATTTTGTGAATAACCTTGCCGAAAAGGCTGGACAAATTCTGGCTGAAAACGGCTTGATAAGTGAATGGATTAGTTTTCATCAAATGATAATTCAAGGACATTTTCCCCTTGATAATATTGCCTTTCGGTTATTTCTTGACGTTGTGAACTATTACGCCACTGGAGACAAAACAAGTCGCGTAAGGCGAAAATACAACATTTAGTCAAGTAGCTGTCGAACTCACAGAATGAAACTGAACGCAATGCAACGCAGCAAGACCGTATACTCGTAGCATCGTCAGTCCACCGCTCATGGCAAAGGCAGTGAAATTGACAAGAAGAGCGGGGTAGTAGTTGCGCTGAGAAGGATAGCACGCTTTTCTGTACCTCTCTTCGTTTTAACTTTCTGAGCGTGTTTTCAATCCAAACATATCATATCTATATGTTTTTGGAATCAGGAACCGACAAGGAATAAGATGAAAGTGTTTTTAAATTGATTTCGAAAATTTAATTTTGATAATAATTTTTATATATTTAATTTTCAGAGCTTGTTTTTAATCCAAATATAACATATTTATATGTTTTTGGAATTAGAAAATGATGGAGAATAAGATGAACGTAAATTTGGATCGTTTTATAAAAAAAATATTTTTTTTTACAATTTTCAGATTTTTAATGACCAAAGTCATTAATTAATTTTTAAGCCACCAAGCTGAAATGCAATACCGAAGTCCAGGCTTCGTCGGAGATTACTTGACCAAAATTTCAACCAATTTGGTTGAAAAATGAGAGCGTGACAGTGCCGCCTCAACTTTCACGAAGAGCCGGATATGACGTCATCAAAGACATTTATCAAAAAAATGAAAAAAACGTCTGAGGATATCAAACCCAGGAACTCTCATGTCAAATTTCATAAAGATCGGTCCAATAGTTTAGTCTGAATCGCTCTACACAGACAGACAGACAGACAGACAGACAGACAGACACACATACACCACGACCCTCGTCTCGATTGCCCCCTCTATGTTAAAACATTTAGTCAAAACTTGACTAAATGTAAAAAGAATGAGATACAGTAAAGAGTCCCTTCTGTTTTGGCACACAGGCTATCGCTTATTCCATGGCAGATTCATTCGCTTCATGAATGGAAGAGAAGCTGAAGAAGATAGAAAGCTGGCACAACATGGGGATAATCTTTTGACAGGTGCTGGAGCGGATACATATGAAACAGAAGTTCGAGTGGATATGACAGAAGCTGAGACCAAACCTGGAGTGGATACAGATGAAACAGAAGATCGAGTGGATATGACAGAAGCTGAGACCAAACCTGGAGTGGATACAGATGAAACAGAAGATCGAGTGGATATGACAGAAGCTGAGACCAAACCTGGAGTGGATACAGATGAAACAGAAGATCGAGTGGATATGACAGAAGCTGAGACCAAACCTGGAGTGGATACAGATGAAACAGAAGATCGAGTGGATATGACAGAAGCTGAGACCAAACCTTGAGCGGATACAGATGAAACAGAAGATCGAGTGGATATGACAGAAGCTGAGACCAAACCTGGAGCGGATAGAGATGAAACAGAAGATCGAGTGGATATGACAGAAGCTGAGACCAAACCTGGAGTGGATACAGATGAGATAGAACCTGGAGTGAAAAGAACCAAGACAAAAAGTGAAAAATGTGATTTTGACAGAGCATACAATATAAATTTTGCTGTACCCAGCCTTCAGAGATTATCCTAAGAATCCAGTAACAAGCCGAAAATTTCTCCCGGCATACTAAATGAATGTGTGGACCACTTTTCTCAAAACACCAAATCGAAACTGGTCAAAGTTGCCCTTGGTGGACAGCCTGTCATGGTGACATAGATCTTTGGGGGTGTGAAACTCCACCGACATACAACGAAAACGTTTCAAGAAAAGAGGAGGAACTTCACATTATCAAAGAGAAAATCGCAAAGGTAGACAAGTGCCGGTATCGGCAAACCTTGTCGCGGCAAAGGGCTAAATAAAATAATGTGTATACGTTTTAGTAGCAACAAGGTAGCAAGAAAGTGGGAACTAAGCAGCCCAGCGAAAAACCAGTCATAAGCGCATCCGATCCGAAAAATCAAGCTATCATAAGCGCACAGGGGGGTATTTCATAAGAGCACCCGACCACAAATCAGCGACCTGCCTTGTGTTTTGGATCTTTTTATTCAATAGATACGCATTTGTTTGTAAAAAGAGCAACGTGAATAAGTAGCGCTACATTTCGGGTTTTGACAACTGTAATATGGTTGCAGGATAATTAGTATTTTAGGAGTTATTACATTTTTTCTGCAGACACTCACCTCGTGCCCCGCTCTTCGTATCATACGCTCATCCGCTAAAAAGGGTTATTCTAAGATCACCCAGCATATCATAAGCCCACCCCTGATTGAAGGGCCTCCAATGATTTTTGAGAAGTAGTATTTCGCTTCCTGGCAACGGAAAATTACCTGCACAGAGATGCTTCTGGTGTGTTATGATGAGAACAGACTATTTTATATACTTGCTCGATAAAAAAATAAAATCAAAACGTTTGTCGTTTTCCCTTTTCTTAGTTCAACATTGACCGCATGAGACATCAGGACTCCACATAGTTTTGTCACACAAAGGGTCACCCAGATTGTCGGACCAAAACTGTAATTTTTTTATTCAGTCACTTGCAATCAATGAATTGGCTTGATGTTTGGTAGTTTTCTTCAAAAATCATTATATTTTCAGAAAACATCAAGTTTGAATACCTACATTAAGTAGAACAACTGACAAAATTATTTAATTCGTAAAATAATGGGCAAAATAAACCTGCAAAAATGCTAATTTTAGCATTTTTGAAATATCTCTTGGGGAAAAACTATGTGTCCAATTGAAAAATAAATTGGCACTCATATTTAAAGCATCATTACCTACAGTATGTTCTAAAAGCTTTCTGTTTTGTTGGAAATGTTGCTTTTAGTAGCATTAGCAAAAGAATACTATAATTCTATATTATTATGATATATCACACAATAAAAAAAAATCTATTTTTCTGATTATCAGCTTCATTCTAGAACAAACTATAGCCAGTCAAGTGAACATTTGATGTGCAAAGTTTCAATGGAATAGGTGAATATTTAAAAAAGTTTTTCATTCAGCCTGTGATTTCGCGCGAACTTTCACCACATAAAACAGCAAAAAGTTCAACATCTATCAGTTTATGTCCTTTATGGGGGGGTCATCAAGAGATTAGAATCAAAACTATCTTCACTTGAGCTACTGTCTGATTCATCATCTGTGTCTGACTGTTCTGAGCAGTTTTTGGAATCAAATTCATCATCAGAACCGATAATTTCATTCAACAGAGGCCTTGATTAAAGGGATTTTTAATTCCCACGAACCTACTTTGACCACTTATTGCAAGAAAACTATGTATGCTAGAGACAAAATGTAAACTGCACATGAAAATAGAGATATTGTTCTAGCTTTTGGCAACATCATAATTTAGTATATCTGAAAAACGATTTTTTTCCAAATTCTAAAGTGGGGCACACAGGGCCCCGATGGTTCGGGGGTTGCATACACCACGAGAACTGGTGTGCTTAGTAAACACTCAAATGACTTGTATCTGTCATTTAAACTTATAGAATGCAGTTGTGAATGTGTTTCATCAGGTCAGTATAACTGTTTTGCGTGAAAAGATTCAATCGATCTGTAAACTTTCTGTGAGGCGGAGTAGGGCTTTAAGTGACCTGTATCAAAGATGTGCTGAATAAGAAGAAGAAAGCTTTTAGAGAAGGGAATTGTAATAACATGAGGGAGGTTCAGAGGGAGGTCCAGAGTTCGATAAGGAGGGGGAAGGAAGAGTTTAAGAGGAAGGTAGAGGGAAATTTCACGGGGAACAACATGAAGAAGGCATGGGAGGGGTTGAATGTCATGAGTGGCTGCAAGGGGAAGAAGGGTGGGAGTAAGGAAAAAAGCAACGCTACGCAGTCAGATGCAACTGATCTCAACCAGTTTTATGCACGCTTCGATAAGCATGACTTCAGCGGGGAAAGGAAGGCAATGCGGGACAGGTTGACCAGTGATAGTGGGCTTACGGAAGGGGATTCCCCAATAGTGGTGACGGAAGAAGAGGTGGAGAGGGGGCTGAAGAATGTTAATGCTAGCAAGGCGGGGGGACCAGATGGGATGATGCCCAAAGTTTTAAAACTATGTGCAGAGCAACTTAGTTATATTTTTTCAGTCATTTTTAACATGTCGCTTGGTGCTAGCAGGGTACCGGCCCTATGGAAAACTTCATGCATTGTTCCTGTGCCAAAGAAAAAGACTGTGATAACCATGAATGACCTGAGACCTGTGGCACTTACTTCTGTTTGTATGAAAGTCTTTGAGAGAGTTGTTTTGTTCAAACTGAGTGATTGTGTGAAAGATTTTATTGATCCATGTCAGTTTGCATACAGGAAAAACAGGAGTGTTGATGATGCTGTGTTGAATGTTTTAAACAAGATCTACTCTCATTTAGAAAAGCCTGGCTCTTATATTCGCTTGATGTTCTTTGATTTTTCCAGCGCTTTTAATACTATACAGCCTCATTTAATGGCGGAGAAGCTTTTTAGCATGAATGTCCCAGCAGCCACCATCCTCTGGGTTATGGACTACCTGACAAACAGGCCACAGTATGTTAGGGTGGGGGGGCAATCAGTTTCAGACACAATCTGCACAAACACAGGGGCACCACAAGGCACAGTACTCTCACCTTTTCTTTTTTCTCTCTACACAGCAGATTTTAGAAGTTCTAGTGACTCCTGCCCCATAACCAAGTTTGCTGACGACACTGGACTGACCGGACTGCTGACTGATGACGACGACTCTGACTACAGGCAGGAGGTAGATAGGTTTGTGGGGTGGTGTGAAAACAACTATTTAGAGCTTAATGTGGGGAAGACAAAGGAAATGATAATGGACAACAGGAGGGGGGAACATGTACACAGGGAGATAGTGATCAAGGGGGAGGTCGTACAGAAGGTAGAGCAGTATAAGTATTTGGGGGTGATTATAGACAATAAGTTGACATGGAAACCAAACTCTGATGCCCTTGTGAAGAAACTCCACTCTCGCCTGTACTTTTTGAGAAAACTCAGGTCTTTTAACATCAGACAAGAAATCCTTCAGATGTTTTACACTTCAACGTGCAATAGTGTGTTGTACTTTGGCTCCGTGTGTTGGGGTGGCAACATCAACAAGCAAGACAGGGATAGATTAGATAAATTCATCAGGAAAGCAAGTGGGGTGGTTGGGAGGAAGCAGGACAATTTCACATCAACACATGAACGACGACTGACTGACAAGGTACAGAAGATTTTGGCTGACGACTCGCACCCACTCAGACCGGAATTTGACAGTAGACGGACAGACAGGAGCAACAGATTCAGACAACCAACCGCAAGATCCACACGCTACAGAAATTCGTTCATTCCATCTGCAATTCACATCTTCAATTCTCAGGTGGGGCGGTAGATGCTGGTGTTGTCGCTCTGATGCACGGGGTCAGTGTTCTGTATTGTTTCAGTATTGTTGATTTTGTTTTGCATGATTATATACTCTTATTCTACTCTCTTAGACAATTTGTGATAACCGGCAAGGTGCTGACTTTCGTTTGTGCATTGTTGATGGTGAATGCATGTTAATTTATTTTTAATATATTTTCTTATGTGATAACCAATGTGCTGTATTTTCTCAGTTTTGCTAATGTTATACGCTTGGTACATATATTTACTCATTTTCCTTAAATAACATGTGATAACATTACTTCATAGCTAAGCACATTATTTTACCTGTGGCACAACACAAATCTCTAGCCTCCCTCTCTGAGATGCGTTTGAAGACAGACTGTTAAAAGAGAATAAATGTATGTACATAATTATGATAGAATATTGATGTATGAATTGAAGAAATGTATAAGAACACAAGAATGTATGAATGACAAAGAACAAATGTTTATTTTTGAATGTTTTATGTATGTTTTATTACGGACACAAAAGCTCAGCAATGCAATTTCTCTTTTAGAGATTAATAAAGTTATTGTATTGTATTGTATTGTATTGTATTGTATGTGTCATTTAAAGTTGTAGAATGATATTGTCAACTAGAGGTTACATGCCGAGTCTCAGTGATTATTAAAAAAAAATGGTCGAAGTTAGCGGATCATGAAAAATGCGAGTTTCAGCGAGCTTTTTCATGACCGCGAACTGAGACCATTATTTTTAATATTCACTGAGGCGAGGTATGTAACCTCTTTATTCCTCCCTTCTTCAGTTATTCAAAGAAAAGAGGAGTTTTTGTGCGAAAGTTTGAATAATGCGCGGATGTATAGTTCAGGGAAAATCATTCAATTCTGTTAACACTTCTTGTCAGTTTCCCTGTTTTGGACTAAAATCAAGTACACAGTTATGTTGTTATTCTGCTGTGGCGGTAAAGGCAGATAGTGTGTGTTCTGTTCATGTTTTGGTATTGCTTAGGAAATGTTTTTTCTTCGAATGGGACTAGCAGACGAACTTTTGCACCCGTGTTCCAACGTTAAAAACTGTATGAAGTTCAGTTTGCTGGGGCAAAATAGTGTATGAAACCGCTGTATGTTCTTTAAATTGATGAGATGTGTGCATTTGGTTGCGTGTGATCTGTTTATAAAATGAAATATTGTCGAAAACTAACCGTCGGATTGCAGTCTTTTGTCCAAGCAACTCAGTTCAGAAAATTTGGAAGGGGAACTACTCTTATCGCTAGACAGAGTACGAGAGTTACTACTTGCCTTGGAAGTTTGCTTGCACTCCTAAGAGATCTAAAGCGAGTTTCTCTGCACTGATCGTTAGATTTGGATTTAGAAAACAACCAAACTCATGGAATTTATATAGAGATTAATGTGTTCAAGCCTGTAGTTGCTAATTTAAATGCAGTATGTTTGTATTGTTTGGTCTAGAGATGTATATTTTATACATTAGAGCGTTCGGAACTTTTCAATCGCTAAAGTAGTTCCCTCAAAGTTTAGCTCATCAACCTGTGAGCTATCGAGGATTCAGACCCGTTGTTGGGTAAGTGATTTTGGTTGTTGGGTAAGTTACCGAAAAATAACTAGCCCTACACGTTTACAGAGAGAAAGAAGCAGAGGGGGGAATAATGTGTTTTTTTGGTCAGTATTGCTGTTTTTGTGAACAGATTCAATCGTTCTGTAAACCTCCTGTGAGGTGGAATGGAGCTTTAAATTGTCTGTCTGTTTGCTTGCCTGCTTGTCGTTGAGGTTTCTCTGTCGGTCTTTTGGGTCGTTTTGTTCTTGGTTTTTATTTCGATTTATTAGCTTTTTATTTGACTGTTTTGTCTGTCTCATTGTCTGTGCATGAGGTTGGTCTGTTGGTCTTTTTTTATTTGTTTTATTTTCTTTATTTCTTGATCAGGCTGTTTGGTTTGCTTCTGTTGGTTAGTTTATATTGAATGAGTCTTTCTCTAAAAGTATGTATTTGCCTGCTTATGTGTTCGCAAAGCTTTCTGTCTGCTTTTATCTAAGGTTTGTCTGTCTGTCTGTTAGTTGTTTGGTGGTTGTTTGTTTGCTTGCATGTACACGCACGCACGCACGCGTGCACGCACGCACGCACGCACGCAGGCACGCACGCACGCACGCGCGCGCGCACGCACGCGCGCACGCACGCACGCACACACGCACGCACGCACACACACACACACACACACACACACACACACGCACACACACTCACTCACTCACACAAACACACAGACACGCGCGCGCTCATCCAATTTAGTTCTTTACATAACTATTCTTTCCTTTTTCAAAGACGGACATTTTTATTTGCCAACAATTCAACAAAATCAAACGCACGAGAAACACTCTCAAAAGTTCTACCTGTTACATTTGCAAAGCATATAACAATGTACACGAGTACTGGCTGCACATACAGAAATAACAGCGACAAACACAATTGTCAGTAAGTACTGGTGTCACATGACTGATGTGAACCAGTTGATTGGCTAATGGCGATGCGCTAAAACTGTTAGCGCACTCTTGGAGTGCGCTAACTTTTCCACAGAGCGTATTCTTGCGCCCTTTGCCTAAGCAAGACTGTGCTCTCATCCTCAGAATTAATTAATGACATGTAGCTTATATTCTCCACAATACCAAATGACCATAAATTCCCTGCTTCTCAATTAAAGCAGAAGTGGGTTTTTTTCTGACAGATTGCATGTGCCAGTGCCAGTGCCAGTGATCTAAAAAAATAGAACTAGAAGCCGCTGTGTTTCATCTAATTTTCGCCGACTTGCATAGATTCTTCTCATATGCCGTGTTAGTGGCATGTAGCTTATCATCCACATTACCAAATGATGAGTTAGTATACAATTCCCAGCGGCTAACAGAAAACACAAGTGTTATTCCGATAACGTACCAGCTAGACCAGTTTGGAAGACTGACTCGATCGACTCTGTAGCAGACAACACAGAAATACGACTACATCAGTTCAGTAAATGAATGGTTTCAGAATTATTATTTCAAAGCAAGAACAATCGTAATCGAAAACGTGTAAGGTTCAGAACGTTCTTACCATATATAAGATTTATTAGCAGCCTGCCTCATGCGTACAGACTCAGTGCAGACTGCAGTCGTTCCATTGCCCAGGTTGGCAGGTAGCCTAGCAGACGACATTAACCCCGCTCAGCAAATTAACATGTTGGGCAAATGTAAACGAACAAACGATGGGGATATAATACGTGTAGGGTTCAGAGCATTCTTACCGTTCATATTTAGTATCAGACTCCCCGATGAGTGAAGATAGAACATGAGAAATATGCCACATTTGTTTTGAAAATGTGCGAACCGTCGAGTCCCGCTTTGAGTCAATTCAAGGGGAGTCACTCCGCATAGTCAATCCGTCGAAGCTCGACTGGAGGTTTCGAATCGCAAATAATGAAGAGCCTTTCTCCGAGTTCAAATGAGGTCTCTCTGAAAGATCTTCACTGTTCAGATTAACGCTACACTGGAATTTACCAACAGAAATTAAAATGCGTGTGACGAAAGCACGACACACTTGAGACACCCCACACAAAAGTAGATCTTTACTGTGCACGACCTGACCACACAGTTATGCCTATTCAAATGCGCGTTGCAAAATGTGCGTTTGGAATCTTCTTCTTTCTATGGCGGTACTGACAATATCGTTATTGAAACAATCCCAGTGCACTATAAAGGGATTTATAGAGCAAATCTCGAAAATAATTATTGAACTCAGCGCTATGCGCTTCGTTCAATAATGAATTTTCTCGATTTGCTCTATAAATCCCTTAGTGCACTGGGATGTCTCAATAACTTAAAGTACACGTGTAAATATAGCGAGGGCCTAAGCTTGATACTCTTGTGATATTATTGCACCTGGTAGGAACGATATCAGAAAGAAACAGTTGTCTGAAGAAGAATCATGGCAAAGCATGATTAATGTGAGAGGTATGTTATGCATAGGTATGACTCACTGATTTTGAAAATAAATTCCATTGTATTTAGTTTTGGGACTGAACATGGGTAGATGGGGGTAATCATCTGGTTCGAAAAAAAAAGAAGGAAAGAAACTAGAAGAAGTAATAGAAGACAAAAATGCATTGTTAACGGATAAAATGAAGGATAAAACAATGAAAATGACGTCGCGTCATTATAATGAAGTGACTATATTTGCCTTGAAAATAGTAATACACGTAGGTTGCCCCCAGTGTCGCTCTACATGGGCCCGATCTTCATCTCAGTGAACTTCATGGAAACGTCACCACCGCCTCCAAAGGTGTGCCAGCTCACCCCGTCGTGTTTAGGAGCACTGCTGCTGGTCTTGTAGTCACCGTTCAGGTTGGACTGGTGGCAGGGCTTGTACCACCAGGCGCCGTGGTATTTCTGTGCACAGTTCGTGCTGTCCCGCGTGTCGTGGTCCCTGTCCTTGGTGGAGAACTGCTGACCACGGTGTTCTGACAGGCTGTCACCTGGGGATGGACAGTCATTGGGTGGTCAGTGTGTGTGTGTGTGTGTGTGTGTGTGTGTGTGTGTGTGTGTGTGTATGTGTATGTGTATGTGTATGTGTATGTGTGTGTGTGTGTGTGTGTGTGTGTGTATGGGTCAGTCAGACGTCCTTGGTAGCCGTCAACCAATCTCTTAAAATAAGTATTGATGAGATGACAGAATGGTGCACCACTAATGCAATGATTATTCACTCTGTTAAGACGAAAACTATGGTGATTACAACTAGACAAAAACACCAATTAAAACCCTTTCAGCTTCAACTGTGATAGGATGAGATGGAAAGGACGTGAAAATGGAGGGGAAGAGAGAATTCATAAATATAGTATCTGCCTTTTCAAGTTGTGTGTTCACTCCCACTCCCCCCCCCCCTCGTACCTCCCCCGTCTCGCCAAAAACAAGGGGAGGGGGGGGGGGGGGTTATGACCGTTTTGGACGACTGTTGACAAATGGGAAATGAAGATGACGATGAGAACCAAAACAACAACTACAGCAACTACAACGAAAACAAAATACAATAAAATACAATCTAATGTATCGATTGAACGTTTGATTTCCCTTCTTTGAGCGCTGTGACGTCAGAGTCCGACAAAAATTCATATTTAAGTGGCCAGCCGAGACTAAAAATAGGGCATATTTGTGTCCGTCCAATCGTTAAGACTGAAACACACCTAGCATCAATTAAAAAGTAATATCAAATCCTGTTGGTTAATGTGTTGACCTGGAACTAAAACATTAACACTGTGTGTCTGTGTGTCTGTGTGTGTGTGTGTGTGTGTGCGTGTGTGTGTGTGTGTGTGTGTGCGTGTGTGTGTGTGTGTGTGTGTGTGCGTGGGTGCGTTCGTGCGTTTGTATGTGCGTGCGTGAGTGCGTGCATGCGTGCGTGCGCGCGCGTGTGTGTGTGTGTGTGTGTGTGTGTGAGTGTGTGTGTATGTGTGTGTACGCTAGTGCATATGTGTGAATTTACATGCGCCTGTTTTTAAACACACACACACACACACACCAACACTCTCACAGACACACACGCGCACACACGCACACACACACACACACACACACGCTCTCTCTCTCTCTCTCTCTCTCTCTCTCTCTCTCTCTCTCTCTGTCTCTTTCTCACTCTCTCTCTCCCTCTCTGTCTCTTTCTCACTGCATCTATGGTGCAAAGACCTGTATGTGTCCGTTAAAGTTGCAGAATGCTTTTGTCAATGTGTTTCATCGGGTCAGTATTGCTGTTTTAGTAAAAGATGTCATCGTTCTGTAATGTGGGGCTTTAAGTGACCGGTATGTGTCATTTAAAGTTGTAGAATGCTGTTCTCAATGTAATTCATCGGGTCAGTATTGCTGTTTTCGTGAACAAATTCAATCGTTATCTAAACCTCCTGTGAGGCGGAGTGGGGCTTTAAATTGCTTGTCTGTGAGGTTTGTCTGTCGTTTTCGTGTTTGTTTTTTATTTCTTTTATTTTTTTATTTATTATTTTTTATTTGGCTGTTTTGTTTGCTTGTTGGTCAGTCTGTTTCTCTAAAAGTATGGATCTGCCTGCGTGTATGTTCGCAAGACTGTCAGTTTGTCTGCCTGCTGTTTCGGGAGTTGTTTGTTTGCTTGTTTATTTTCAGCTTCCGATAATGTTCAAATTTGTTAGAGCTATCAG
>NC_090257.1:26422597-26440097 GCF_037325665.1 Littorina saxatilis
CTAAGAATGTGTCTGTGCGTGTGCGCGCGTTCGAGCGTGAGTGTGTGTGTGTGTGTGTGTGTGTGTGTGTGTGTGCGTGCGTGCGTGCGTGTGTGTGTGTGTGTGTGTGTGTGTGTGTGTGTGTGTGTGTGTGCGTGCGTGCGTGCGTGTGTGTGTGTGTGTGTGTGTGATCATATTCACAATTCACCACAGTGACAATACGCACAATAGGCACTCAAAACAGAATTTTCATCACAAATGGACACAGAAAAATGCAATCGAAATTTTTAATCCTCGACCTTTTTTTTAATCCTCGACCTTTTGTAATCTTATGTCTTATGTCCCGCAGACGTTTTGCTGTTGACCTTTTGTTACCCTCGACCTTTTGACTCTTGACCAAATGTCCTCGACCTTTTGTGCCTCGACCTTTTGACCCTCGACCTTTTGGTTCTCACCCGAGAGAAACCTCTTGTTTTCTACTGCTCTTGCGCTCCACACATGCATCAGTAGAAATGACATTACACAAGAGATACGCAAGATACAAAAACAAAACAATCTGTTCTGGGCAGATAATTGATTTGGCTTTCTCCTCATATGTACAAGTTGCCAAGTTAAGACCTTTATTAAGTGGTACCTGACGTTTTTGTCAGGTCGATTTTGGGGGTACCCTTACTTCGGCGGCGGTCACGTGATACCTTTAACAGAAATCTTTGATCCGAAAAGTGCGCCAGTAAGCCAAGTAAAAGGCCTTTAATGGCATATAAAGTTGGAATGAAATGACACGGGAATGAATGTTTTAGTTGGGGTACGTAAATGGGTGCAATAATTGTTTTACTCAGTTTATAAGTATTGCATATCGGAAGAACTTGAAGCTAAAACTGTTTGTTATCCTTTTTCACGAGTTTTCCTTCACAACCAGCTGGGGAATAAATAACACTGTTACCCATGTAACAAATCGCCGGTGTCCATTGTTGCAGAAAGAAGGTTACATGGATTATCAAAAGCAACTCCGATAGAAACGCTCGGGAACTCTTCGGCTCCTCACATTGACGTTTTCCTAGACCCAGACAACGACACTTCTTCGCAAAATTCCGAAAGGAACGAACTGAAAAGTAAACAACAAAACAAAACTACTTCATGAAAGGTAACAAATTCATGCATTTTGCAAACAAATGAAACCTTGCGATATTTGTTGTCTTCTTACAAAGTCATTGAGTGCGTGTGTCTCTGTTTCTAGTCAGTCACAGACGTTCCGAGAAACACGAACTTCATGTTCAAGTCAAAACAATGGACCCCTTACACTCACACATTTTGACCCGTGTACAAGACGTTGTATCGATACACTAAGCGCAAATAAAAGATCCTAATTGTTAGACAAAGAACATATCAACCAGAATTGCAGACATCTGACAAAGGCGGACAAGCAGAGTGACAATGAAAAATAAAGAGGGGAAATTCTGCTAGAGGACTTCTGGGAAATCGTTCAGAGGTACTCGACAATAATGCAACCCTTTGACAAATTTGATCTTTATTACATCACCTAAGAAACTATTTTAAATGAATAAAATACAAAAATAACGATTTGAGAAAATTAAGAAAATAATATTATGGAAACATTAGGAGGAAAACAAATGTTGACTGCAAAGAGATTCGAACCCGTGACCGCCTGATCTAACGATTTTCCCTGAGCTAACCGGGCACACGGTGTCACTGGGTAAAAATAGTAATTTTCAAACGTGGGTTCTCGAGCATGTGTCGGTATAGGATCGTTGGTTTCCGAAATTCTCCATCCGTATTCGTGTACTGAACGCTCTGTCGATCTCGCTGTTCCGATAAACACTAAGTTGATTAAGCTCCAAAACGCATTGAATCGATAAGACATCTGACCTTAGGCTTCTCGGACCCTTCGATCCCAAGCCAGCACCGATCTCCTCCATCCAAATCGGTCAAAGTGTACACCAACACCGTAAGTAGCAGACGACAGATACTAGAGCCATGCGTGTCGTACATGCAAATGAACTAATTCACATGACCTTCGTAAGCCAATCAGCTGCCCGTGCTCAACCCAGCTGGGAATGTGTACTGTGCTAGTCGGCGGACTGTCGGAGCACTGACAAACTTTGTTGTGTCACTTGAACTCGGGCAAATTGGACCTACCTGGACACGTGGTTCCAAGCGAAAGACCCACAAGAATAGTATGTGTTTTGTTTTCAGTTTGTGTTGTAACTTTTGTTTCGTTTTTGCAAGTTCTCTCTGTTGTTTGGTATTCGTGTCATTCGTGTCGTGTTGTTTGCCCCCCCCCCCCCCCCCCCCCTTCGTGCCCCTGTTAGTGTGTTGAGCTGGTGGTCGCGTTTCTATGCTGTCTATTATCATCACTACGCTGGATGTATGGTTCTATAATTCTCATGCCTGTGTCGAATATTAATGGTTCTGTTTGTTCGCTGACGTATCGTCCAGAGTTTGGTTGTATGTCACTACTGTTTTTGTGTGCTGTCTCCCAATGTTTACAATTTTTTTAAACTCCTGGTCCTGGTGTTGTCGCTTTTACCACCTCGACCTGTTGCTGTGCTTTTCTGCTCGAGTTGTGAGAAATGGCTGCTTTCATGCATGTATTTGGTTGAAGTCACTGTTAGTGTTGATAGCACAATACGAGCCATGCGGATGTTTTTACTTGATGCTCCACTCAAGTAATGCGTGTATTTGTGTTGAATGTGGTCAGGATTTCTTTTTGTACAATGCATGCCTACAGGAGCTACACTGTGACACCCAAGTTGATGCTTTTGCCATGTTTCCTCCCTGTTTGCTTGTGAGACCCTGTTTTTGCTGTACCACATGCCCCCTTCTCTCAAAAGATGGCCTACAATACACTTTTGACGCTTGATCAATATATATTTGGATGAAAAAGTATAATGGTTTTTGTGTTTGATCACAATGGTAGTCCATGAAGAGTTAAAAATTTGTTCCTTTAATGTAAATGGACTTGGAGACTTCAAGAAAAAGAAAGATGTGTTTGATTTTTTAAGACAGCAGAATGGAAATGTTTTCTTACTACAAGAAACTCACTGGAAAAGCCACCAAGAAAATTTGATTAGGTCACAGTGGGGCTATGAATGTATTGTTGCTGGTAATGATTCTGCAAGTAGAGGTGTTGCTGTATTGTTTAAAAATAATTTTGATTATAAGATTCATAATATTGTCAAAGATGATGATGGAAGGTATGTTTTGATTGATATTGAATTTTTGAAAAAACGTCTGACCCTTGCAAATGTTTATGGCCCAAGTAATGCTGATTGTCCTGCCTTTTTTGATAAACTGTTTGAGACAATTGTGCAGATGGATAATGAGTTAATTATTATCGGAGGAGATTGGAATGTTGTTATAAACCCCAATGTTGATACAAACTACCCGGCCAAATCTTATAAAGTCAATAGTAGGAGAAAAGTTGTTGATTTTATGGAGCAGTATGATCTCATTGACATATATAGATCCTTACATGCTAATGTGAGACAGTATACATGGAGGCGGTTCCATAGTTCACAGCGAAGCAGACTTGATTATTTTCTTGTGTCAGAGCAGTTAGGTTTTGAGATTGTGAAAGCTGATATTACACCAGGTTATTATTCTGATCACTCAATTGTTGGTGTAAGTTTTAGAACTGATGTTGTTAAACGTGATAGACCCTTCTGGAAGTTTAATAATTCACTGTTGACAGATATGGAATTTGTAAATATAGTGAAGAAGGTTATTGTTGATGTAAAGATATGCTTTACCTGTTTATAATGTGGATAATATTGATGTGATTGACGATGATGATTTACAGTTATTGATTGATGATCAGTTGTTTTTTGAGATGTTCTTGATGGAAATAAGAGGTAGATGCATTTCATATTCCTCATATAAAAAAAGGAAAATAACAGAAAAGAAAAAGATCTTTCTCAAATTTACACTTTGGAAAGTAATTTGACAGAGTATAATATACAACTGTTAGAGCAAACACGACAGGAGTTAATTCAATTAAGGCAGAAAAAAGTGGATGGTATGATAATTAGATCCCGTGCAAAGTGGATTGGAAAAGGGGAAAATAAATACAAAATATTTTTGTAATTTGGAGAAAAGACAGTTTGTCCAGAAGTCCATGTGTTTTTTGCAGAAAGATGATGGTGAAGTTATTCATGATAATGCTTTGATTGTTAAAGAAGCACAGACTTTTTACGAGGAGTTATATACTTCAAGAGAAGCCGAACTGGTAAATCAAGAGATTGATGAAAACCTTGCTCATCCTGTATTAACAGATGCTGAGAGTAAACAATTAGAAGGTAGACTTACTCAATGTGAGCTACTCAAAGCTGTTAAAAAATTAAACAACGACAAAAGCCCAGGATCAGATGGGTACACTGCGGAATTCTTCAAGTTTTTCTATTCCGACTTAGGAAAGTTTATGTTACGGTCTATAAATTGTGGATTTGAGAAAGGAGAAATGTCAGTGACTCAGAGACAGGGCGTTATAGTATGTATTCCAAAGGAAGGAAAAAATAAAACACTTTTGAAAAATTGGAGACCAATTACTCTGCTAAATACGGTTTATAAGGTTGCATCAACGTGCATTGCAGAACGGTTTAAACGTGTTTTGCCAAATTTGATTCATGATGATCAAAAAGGCTTCTTGAAAGGAAGATATATTGGTGAAAACGTCAGATTAATATATGATACCCTGTTCTACTCAAATAAACATAATATACCTGGCCTACTTTTGATGGTCGACTTTGAAAAGGCTTTCGACAGTGTTGCCTGGTCATTTATTGAAAAATCTTTGAGCAAATTCAACTTTGGAAATGACATGAAACGATGGATTTTTACTTTTTATTGCAAAATTAAGTCCTGTGTTTCAGTTAATGGTCGGTATTCAGCATGGTTTAACGCAGGTCGAGGCACCCAGCAAGGGGATCCGCTGTCACCTTATTTATTCTTGATTTGTGCCGAAATATTGTCTCTTATGGTACGCCAGAACAAAAAGATTTGTGGTATGAATATTCTTGGCGAAAATATTTTATTGTCACAATTCGCCGATGATACCAGTCTATTTCTTGATGGTACAGAGCAATCATTTTGCGAAAGTATAAAAGTGTTACAACATTTTGCATCACTATCAGGTCTGAGAATGAATTATGATAAAACAAATGTAGTTTGGTTAGGACCTTTAAAGTTTTGCAAAAGAAGATTTTTGCCTGATATGAATTTTACCTGGAACCCGGATAACTTTAAAGCACTTGGTGTTATTTTTTCAGTAAATGTATCCGAGGTTGTTTTTCTTAACTATAAAAATAAGTTAAAGGAAATTCAAAAACTTCTGAATTCATGGACCAGAAGGAACCTGACACCTTTTGGTAAAATAACAGTCCTAAAAACCTTGGCTATTTCCAAATTGACACATTTGTTTACGAATTTACCTGATCCAGACGAACAGTTTATGATGGAGATGGAATGAGAGATAAAATTAAAATAACTACGGTCACCCAATCCTATGAAGATGGAGGATTAAAGATGGTTGACGTGAAAAGTTTTCTGTCATCTCTAAAAATTGTTTGGTTAAAAAGAGTTGTTGGTCTTACTGGATTAATATCAAGATTATTGTCTAAAGCATGTCCATCTGTTATAACAATTAATACGAAAGGAGAGGAATTTGCAAATGTTTTGATGCAGAGAATAGAAAACCCGTTTTGGACCGATGTTTTTAAACATTATAAGAAACTACATGAAAAATGTGACCCTACAACCTTTAACGATTTTGTATCAGAATGTTTACATTATAATGTTAATATTCGCAGAGATAAAAAGACAGTGTACATTCAAAACTGGATCGACAATGGAATTGCTCAGATTGGTCATATTTTGGGACAAAATGGATACTTATCCTATAATGCATTTAAAATTAAATATCCAAATGTGCGAGGAGATTTTGTGTTGTTCCAAGGTGTAATCCAGGCTGTTAAAAAATATCAGAGAAAAATCGGCTTAGAATTTGATAAACATTTTATTATGACAGAGCCCAATGTGTGGAAATGTATTTGTAAAGGTAAGACACAACTTATTTACAAAAAGCTGATTGAACATGTTACGGTCCCAAAATGTATCGAAAAATGGTCTGAATCCTTAGACTGTTTGTTAGATAAGAAGGCTATTTTTCAACATGTTTTTAAAACAACAAAAGACACTTGTCTGAGATGGTTCCAATACCGACTATTGTACAGAATTTTGCCCACAGAACGGTTTCTATTTTTGCGAAAAATTGTGGATACGTCATTGTGTACATTTTGCGGTAGAAATGAAGAAACCCTTTTACATATGTTTTGGGAGTGTGATAAAGTGCAGACTTTTTGGATAGAATTTGTAAATTGGCTAAAGGCGAACTGCACCCATTGTGACAATTTAAAACTGTCTAAAGAACTGGTTCTTCTTGGAGTTGCGAACAATGTTGTCACCGATAAAGCTTTTGATGTGTTAGTAATCTGTGCCAAACACCATGTATATATTTCCAAAATGAACAAAAAGACCCCTCATTTTCAGACGTTTAGTAGAAATTTTAAGCAAAGATTTATTTGTGAAAAGTATAACGCAGTTGTAAATAATACAGTAGATAAATTTTACAAGGATTGGCGCCTGTATATGCATGTTTTGATGTAACCCTTAGATTTTTTTTTTCAAAACCTTTTGATACTGCGACCACCAAGCTCTGAACATCTTCCCACCCCATGTATGTTGTAATTGTTCAAGTGTTTTTCGGTTATATGGATCTGTCCTTTTGGTTAAGTGATGTCCTGTAATGTACAGAATTATATGTATGTAATACAAATTAAAAAAAACTTCACCAAAAGAGAATAATAAAAAAATAAAAAAAGCTCCAAAATGCATTGACCAATTGCCGAAAGTTTGTTTGTTTGTTTATTTGTTGCTTAACGTCCAGCCGACTACGCAGAGCCATATCAGGACGAGGAAGGGGGGGATGAAGGGGGCCACTTGTCAAGCGATTCCTGTTTACAAATGCACTAACCCATTACTTGTGTCCCAGCAGGCTTTAGTAAAACTAAATTAATACCTACTGGAAGATTACCAGTTTCCAGTATGTTAAAATAGGCTTAACCTATCTACTGCTGGACTTACATCAGAACACTAACAGATTAAACTATACATGAATCGCGAGACAAGCGGCAAGAGAAGAGATTTTTGGAAAAAATACAGGTGAATGAGCAAGAAGGCAGAAAAAAGAAAAGAATTCATGAAGAAAAAGAGAGCATGACAGGAAAGAGGAACCAAAAATCTACCTAACAGAAAAATAGAAAGCTCCTGCGGTTCCAAAAACAGGAGGGGCCTTTAATTTCATAACCGCAGTGCCCCACTGCGGGAAATTGCCGAAAGGTGCTGACGTTATTCCATTGAAGAATTTCCAAACCCAGAATTCTATTCTTGTTGTTAAGATTTTGTTTGGAAAAATCGACGTTCTATTGGCAGATCATTATAGAAATCCCTTTCTAGCGGTTACAAATGGGCTTCGACAGAGCCAATGAAGGGAGATAATAACTTGTAGATCTTGTATCTGTGGTATGGTAAAATCGAACATGGTAACATAAATATTTACACGATAAATGAAGAGAGAGAGAGAGAGAGAGAGAGAGAGAGAGAGAGAGAGAGAGAGAGAGAGAGAGAGATAGACAGAGAGAGAGACAGACAGAGAGACAGACAGACAGAGAGACAGACAGACAGACAGACAGACAAACAGACACATGTGCTTTGTGCATTTAGTGGTATCATTGCAAAGTACATAGACCTACCAGCGTTTCCTCCAGTGAATCTGTCAAGGCGCAGAGCAAAGTTGTGAGAGACGTCTTCCACGTAAAAGCCCCTGTATGTCGCACTCCCTTTGGTTGTGTTCCACAGGTGCAGGTCGACACGCAACTCGTACCTCTGTGAGGTGGTCAGCCTGTGCAGCTTGTCCAGTCCTGCACCGGGAACACACACACACACACACACACACACACACACACACACACACACACACACACACACACACACACACACATACACACACACTTAATTAACCTCATGACGTCATTATTTTTCATCTATTTTCCCGGCTTCTTTACTTCTGTAAACTTGTAGGGCTAGTTATGTAGAGGTTATATGCCGAGTCTAAGTGAGTATTAACACTAAATGGTAGAAGTTTAAAGGATCATGAGAAATGCGAGCTTCAGCGAGCTTTTTCATGACCTTGAACTGACATTATTATTTTTAATATCACTGAGACGAGGTGAGTAACCTATTTATTCCTCCTTTCTTATGACTTTCAAAGCAAAACGGTGTTTTTCTGCCACAGTGTGATCGACTCCTAACCACTCTGCCTGTCAACCTGCGTAAGCAGTTGAAGCGTTCCGTGAAAATCATTCGATTCTGCTAACACTCGTCAGCAGTTTATTTGGTTTGAAATAAAACCAAGTACACAGTTATGCTGTTGTTCTGCTGAGGCAATACAGACAGATACTTTTGTGTTCTTTTCTTGTTTTGGTATCGCGAAGGAAATTTTCTTACGTCCAAGCAGAGTAGCAGACGCAATTTTGCACTCGTGTTCCAATTGACCGACAGATTGCTGTCTTTTTGTCGAAGTGCCCCAGTTTGAAGAACTCCGGAAGGGGAACTACTCTAGTCTCTAAACACTGTGTGCGAGTTACGGCCGCGTCACACAGCGCCACGTCCTTACCACGACCATACCATGAACAAGTTATCAAATCGGGGCATATCGCCGTCAAAATCCAGAGCGTGGCCAATCGTGGGCCAAACATGGGAGGATCTTCATGAGCGTGGTTTGGTCGGGGTGGGATCTGCAAGATCGCGAAGCTGCACGCTCTCCCTACGCTTATGTTGAACTGCACAAAACAAGCGTAGCCGGGTCGTGGCGCAGTACAGTCTTGATGTAGTTTTTTGTTTACATTTAGTCGACTTTTGACTAAATGTTTTAACATAGACGGGGAATCGAGACGAGGGTCGTGGTGTATGTGCGTGTGTGTGTGTGTGTGTGTGTCTGTGTGTGTGTGTAGAGCGATTCAGACTAAACTACTGGACCGATCTTTATGAAATTTGACATGAGAGTTCCTGGGTATGATATCCCCATACGTTTTTTTCATGTTTTTGATAAATATCTTAGATGACGTCATATCCGGCTTTTCGTGAAAGTTGAGGCGGCACTGTCACGCTCTCATTTTTCAACCAAATTGGTTGAAATTTGGGTCAAGTAATTTTCCACAAAGCCCAGACTTCGGTATTGCATTTCAGTTTGGTGGCTTAAAAATTAATTAATGACTTTGGTCATTAAAAATCTGAAAATTGTAAAAAAAATAAAAAATTATAAAACGATCCAAATTTACGTTTATCTTATTCTCCGTCATTTGCTGATTCCAAAAACATATAAATATGTTATATTTGGATTAAAAACAAGCTCTGAAAATTAAAAATATAAAAATTATTATCAAAATTAAATTGGCCAAATCAATTCCTTGTCGATTCCTGATTCCAAAAACATATAGATATGATATGTTTGGATTAAAAACACGCTCAGAAAGTTAAAACGAAGAGAGGTACAGAAAAGCGTGCTATCCTTCTCAGCGCAACTACTAAACCGCTCTACTTGTCAATTTCACTGCCTTTGCCATGAGCGGTGGACTGACAATGCTACGAGTATACGATCTTGCTGAAAAATTGCGTTGCGTTCAGTTTCATTCTGTGAGTTCGACAGCTACTTGACTAAATGTTGTATTTTCGCCTTACGCGACTTGTTGTTATTTGCCATGTGCTGGATTTTGACGGCGATTATACGTACCCACCTTCGAAAATGAACGGACCACGCTGCTTGTACGATAATAGCGAGATTTAAGAAACAGCACGTTTCGTTTTGCAGCTCGTTTCGTTTGGTGAATGAGTCACCCCGCGAAACGGAACGTGTAACGAGACGGCATAGGCCGCAGACAAGATTTAGATGTATTCACGTTTCGTTTCGGAATGAAAGGCCGGGCATGGCAGGATATGATCCGCTGACTGGGCATGGCATAATTTCAACTCCACGAGTCAATAAAGGATTGACATACTCGCATTGCACGCACAAGAGCTTCACATTTTTCAATTCATGCACCTGATCACATACGAAGCCAGAATAAAAATTCGATGCGATGACCTACTTCTGCTTCGCCATTTGCTTTCTCACCATGAAGTTGGATAAATGTACCAGGATCAGCACCCTTCAAAATATTTCAGTTCACAACAGTTGTCTACCTCCAATGAACACATTCTCAGCGCTGAAAGACTGTGAAAGGGTTGATGAATCTAGCAATGCATAAAATGGCCAACAAATAAAACTGTTAGTGTGCAAAAATACTCACAAAAGTTGACGAAATATTGTTCGTTTTTTGGGGGTGGAAAACGTGACTGCGTTTTGACGTTCCACGTTCCGTTTCAGTTGACCTTCACCTTTCCAGCGAGAGACCCCCGAAATAATGACGTTTACCACAACTTCAAAACGAAACGTCCCAACGTTTCGTTTCTTAAATCTCCGTAATGGCGTTCCCGCTAAGTTCTTAATAAGACTTTGCCACGCTTTCTGTGGGCCACTACCCGGCTTTTGTGCAAGCGTGGGGAGAGCGTGCAGCTTCCCGACCCCATCACGATCAAACCACGCCCAAGGAAATCCTCCCACGTTTGGCCCACGATTGGCCACGCTCTCGGACAATTTTACAACGCAGTAGAAGCGGCGTCTGTGTGTGATTGGGGTGTTACTTGCCTTCAGAACTACTCGCGTAGTAGGCCTAAAAACATTTTGTATCGGTTTTGTACAAGGTAAATTCCGATTCAAATAACAACCAAACTCATGAATTCTCTATTGGATTTCGTGTGTTGAAACATGTAGTTGTTAGTTTAAATGAGGTTATGGTTTGTGTTATTTGCTCCAGAGATGTATATTTTGTACATCAGAGCGTTCGGAACTTTTCAGTCGCAAAAGTTGTTTCCACAAAGCGTAGCTTCTCAACCTGTGAGCTATCGAGGATTCGTGCTGTTGTTGGCGAGTTATTAGTTTGGTTGCGTGGTAGTTACCGAAAATTAACTTAAACTAGCCCTCACAGTTTACAGATGTAAAGATAATTTCGATAAACACTGAGCAACCCATCCTGAACTCAGGTCAAAAATGAGTTACTTCCCTTCGGGTCTCATTCTATCCCTGACAGGATGCCTTGGTTTTCCTTCTCTGGAGAGGAAATCGATTTTTTACATATTTAGATCTTTTCGTAATGTGTTATGGATATAAGCAGATTCGCGATCGTCGATATGATTTTTCTTGGTGTTGTGTAATTTTAAATTACAAAGGAATTGATATGTTAGACAGTTTCAAGCGAGCTATCTTTTGCGGATGTATATACTGTGCAAACAACTATAAAGTGTCACGTGATAATCAACTTTGGCTTCGGTCCGCGCCGGTGCAGACGATTTTTTTCTGTAACCAGTTGAGAGTGATGCAACCATACATCACGGTCTCCTTCCGACAGCAGTCCCAAAATGTCGACTTGTTTTGACCTTAGAACGATGTCTTTATCATAACTGTGAAGAACAGAACGGAGATCACTGTCGAAGTCGGCCAATCTGCAATCATTTTCGTCTCGCGATCACTGATCTCAAATTTAGATCAGTGCTCGCGAAAAACATATGGGAGATAACTCTGTATTCTTGTTTTCATAGATTCGCGCAATAATTTAGCATGCTGCCAGAGAGAAACTGGCGTTAGCCGTGGAGTGATGATTATCAGAATGTGAGCAACCAAGCAAATAAACTCCCAGCAACCTATCTGAATCCTCGATTGCATATGGCTTGAGAAGCTCAAATATACGAAGTATAAATCTCTGGAGAAGACAACACAAGCATACCCCGTTTAAACTAACAACTACAGTCTTGACCAACCGAAATCCAATATAAAATTCATGAGTTCGACTGTTTTCTGAATCAAAATCTAACTTGTACAACTGAACCATCGGCGAGAAGGTATCAAGGCAAGTAACTCTCATACTTTGTGTAGAGCCTAGAGTTGTATCCCTTCCAGATTTAGTCTCATCGGCATCTTCGACAAAAAGACTGCAATCTGTCGGTCAATCATCAAATATATTTCATTTCATAAACAGAACACATACAATCAAATGCATATATCCTTTAATGTCAAGAAAACGAACCGGTTCAATACACTGTCTTGACTCAGAAAATTAACTTCATACCGTATTTGACGTTTGAACTCGGGTGCAAAAGTTCGTCTGCTACTCAATACAACGTAAACAAATTTCTTCGCGATATCAAAATATAAAAAAAGTATCTGCCTTTATCGCCTTAGCAGAAAAAGAGCATAACTATGTACTTGATTTTATTCCCACCCAAATAAACTGATGTTAAGTGTTCGCAGAATTGAATGATTTTTATTGGACTCTTTAACCGCGCGTAAATCCCTTGATTTGTGCAGGTGGACTGGCAGAGTAATTAGAACTCGATTAAACCGTGGCACAAAAACACAGTTTTTCTTTGAAAATCTGAAGAAAGGAGGAATACATTGGATACAAGCCTCGTCTCAGTGAATATCTAAATTAATGGTCGAAGTTAGCGGATCATGAAAAATACGAGCTTCAGCGAGTATTTCGGTCAACCGATGAAGATGCTATTGGGATTTTTGTAGGTTGATTTTTGAGTGGTCCACTCTGTATATTACTGGAAAACCCAGCGATTTTAGACAATGTATTTAAATACAATTGAATCATTTATAACGAACCTAGCCAGAAGTTGCCCTCCAGGTCACCAAACCCATTGCGATAGTCCGTCCAACCCCGAAAGAAGTCCACTGAGGCGTCCATTCTTCTCTGGAAAACCTGAAAAAAGGCGGTGTAAGCATACTTACGAGGGTGCAAATATCCAACCTTTTATACGACACTGATACCTGTACAGCTTGGCGGTGACCTTGCGATTAAGTTTTCTCTGCTGAAATGACAATAAGTCACCAAGATAAACTCAATTCTAGACATTCTTTGTCATTTACCTTGGACATACATAAGAGTGACAGAACCTTTACGTGACGACATTATACGCATTTATGGCGTCTGTACGGACTTCACTCCGCTTTTATCGTCAAAGATTTCATTTTAGATGAGAGGGTCAAGAAGAATCATCCTGTTTTTTGCAATCGGTGTCGTATCTCATTAATTGTATCGTTTTGAGGTCTAGTGTGCAAGAAGATTTCATTATTCACGTATCCTGGACAACAATGTTTGCACAACAGAGATGTTTCACCAAGACTTGGCCATTAAACAGCTAAATTCATTCTGTAAGAAAAAAAGTCGCGTGATACAATATTAGATCATTGTGTCAATCTTTCGACCTGAAACTATTACTAAGAGATCAACACGGCGACTGGATTACATGTTATTAAATGATAACGTAATTGACGAAGTGCTTGAGTGCAATATATACTCACTACCTTCGACTGATCACAGGGGATTTTATTTACAATTAAAATGTACTGACACATGCAGAGGTCCAGGGTACTGGAAATTTAACAACTCTCTATTAAAACAACAGGCATACGTTGATATTATGAATCAGACCATTGATAATTTTCTCTCTGAGCACCCGACACAGCATGCGGGATTGAAATGGGAGTTACTGAAACTGGAAATTAAGGACATCTCTATGCAATACAGCAAGAAAAATGCCGTAATTAAGAGAACAGACAAGATAAAATTGCTACATGATTTAAATGTATGCGAATCACATTTAGCCAAAAACCCAGATGATAAAAACGCTATTTTTCGACGAGAAAAGTTAAAATTGAATTTGGAACTTATTGAAAAAACAGAATTGCACAGTGCTCAGACAAGATCATGAGTAAAATGGATCGAAGAAGGAGAAACAAATACAAAGTATTTTCTTAATTTAGAAAAATCACGTGCACAATCAAAATTAATGCCAAGATTAGAACTGGAGAATGGTGAAGTCATTACAGATCAATTTGATATACTGGAAGCTCAGAGAGAGTATTTTCAAACTCTTTATTCACGAAAAATACCTGATGAAAATTTAGACAATAATATTACAACCTTTTTGCAAGATTGCGATGTTCCTCAGTTAAGTGATGAGGAGAAGGCAGAGTGTGAAGGAAATGTAACGGTTGAAGAGGCATCATCGGCACTTAAATTGATGAAAAATGGTTCCTCACCACAGAATTTATTAAGTTTTTTTGGTCAAAGCTAAGAACTGTTATTGTTGATTCATTTCACAAATCATTTGAGAATGGAAGTCTGTCCTACACCCAAGCATCGGCGGTTATTACCCTGATCCACAAAGGGAAAGATTTATCAAAACACAGTTTATCAAACTGGAGACCAATTTCTCTGACAAATACAGACTATAAGATTTTAGCTAAATGTTTAGCAAATAGGTTAAGCCCAGTTATTCAAAACATAGTACACGAAGATCAAGTTGGTTTCATTAAAGGTAGAAACGTCTCTCATACGCTGAGAACCATAGATGATGTTTTTGAACACTTTAGATTACAAGAAAAACCTGGTTTGGTACTTGCTTTGGATTTCAAAAAAGCATTTGACAGCATATCGAAAGAGTTTATGTTATATGCCTTTAAGAGATACGGATTTGGAACAGATTTTTTACGTTGGGTAGAAGTATTGTTCAGTAGCACAAGAAGCTGCATTGGATACAACGGTTGGCTCTCAAGTAATTTTGAAGTCAGCTGTAAGGTGCGACAAGGTTGTCCTTTCTCACCACTACCTTTTGTTATTGGAATTGAGTTGCTTGCAACCCGATTTCAAAAAGGTTCTGAAGTAAAAGGTTTGGAAATTGAAACTGACGATTCAGAAGAATTGCATATGTTTAAAAAGATTTTGAAGGCACTTCTGTATGCCGATGATGTTACCATGTTTTTGCGTGATAAAGATGACATTAAAGTTGTTTTGGGGATATTAGACGAGTTTACAATTATATCCGGTTTGAAGATAAATAGAGTAAAATCAGAAGCAATGTGGATTGGATCAAAACGGAATAGCAACGAGGGAGGATACGGATTAAGATGGGTTAAACAAATGAAGATTTTGGGAATATATTTTTGCAATACATCCAGTGCCTCCCTCGTGAATGAAAACTGGACACAACGAATTAAGAGTATTAAACAGGTGATTTTAAACTGGGAAAAACGGAATCTTGGCATATTTGGTAAAATGTGCGTAATAAAAAGTTTTTTGATTTCCCAGTTTGTTTATGTTATGCAGGCAATATGCATCCCTGAACCTGTGTTGAAAGAAATTAATACGTTATTGTTTCGTTTTCTTTGGAGGAAAATTAATTGTAATAAGAAAGCGTTTGAGAAAGTGAAGAGAAGTGTTATGTGCAGTGGAATAGGAACAGGAGGAATTCAAATGATTGATATGCAAATATTGCAAGAATCTATTCTGTGCGGCTGGCTTGCTCAGCTTTCGAATATGAATAACAATAGTACATGGACTTGGATTCCTAGATTATATTTCCGTAATTTTGGAACAGATTTATCTTGTTTTAATTCAATTATTGGTCCTAAAAAGTTTAAAGGGTTAGATAGTCTTCAGTCCTCCTTCTGGAGCAAAGTACTGCGAGTCTGGTTGGAACATAATACACTGCACTCTCCTTCATCTCTGAAGATGGCATGCATATGGAATAATGTCGATATAAAATATCAAAATAATGTAATTTATTTTGACAACTGGGCAAAAAAGGAATAACACATGTCAATGACCTTTTAGAAAACAATTCCATCTTGTCATTTCAAAATGTACAGAACTTAATTGGTACTTCACCAGAACTCTATTTACAGTACATTGTTGTTCACTCGGCGTTGTCTCGTTATTTAAAGAACAATACGGATTATGTATATGCTGTTACTGAAGAATTTTCGAAATTGTATTTTAATGATAAAGTTATGGCAAGAGACTTTCGAAATTTTATGACAAATATGAAATATAGTCCACCCTGCTGTGTTCGATTTTGGCTGAACAAACTTGGTATTAATATTGAAGAAAAAGTTTGGCTCAATGCAAAAGAGACAACAACAGAAACCAGACTAAAAGAATTACAGTGGAAGATATTACACAATATATACCCAACCAATATTCTTCTCTTAAAAATGGGACTCACAAATAATGATAAATGTCCATATTGTATTGAACAAGTTGATTATATTGAACATTTCTTTTTCTATTGCAGTAAAATTCACCATTTGTGGAAGCATGTTGAAACATTGTTTTACGATCGATATAACATAGCAATTATTTTACAAGCAACAGATGTGCTGATTTGTGTGCGAGATAAGAATGGTTTGACACATGATATGTTTAAGTATCTTACCCATTTAATCTTGATTGGAAAAATGTGCATAAGTAAATTTAGATATGGGACACCCCTTGAAATATTATTTATTTTTCAAAGGGACTTAACCCTCAGGGGCCTGGTATAAACAAGTGTAAGTTTAAATTGAGTGTGTGAAATAATAATATTTAGAGACTGTTATTTACGGGATAGAAATGTAGGTTTGTTTTGTTTGTTTGTTTGCTTAACGCCCAGCCGACCACGAAGGGCCATATCAGGGCGGTGCTGCTTTGACATTTAACGTGCGCCACACACAAGACAGAAGTCGCAGCACAGGCTTCATGTCTCACCCAGTCACATTATTCTGACACCGGACCAACCAGTCCTAGCACTAACCCCATAATGCCAGACGCCAGGCGGAGCAGCCACTAGATTGCCAATTTTAAAGTCTTAGGTATGACCCGGCCGGGGTTCGAACCCACGACCTCCCGATCACGGGGCGGACGCCTTACCACTAGGCCAACCGTGCCGGTCTAGAAATGTATGATATACTCCAGGTTTACTACATGTTTGAAAAAAAAAAAAGATCAACACTGAAAACCCGAGATCAGTCATCCATACTTCAAAGGCTTGGTTAGCCGAAATCGAAGACCGAACGGTTCACATTGGTCTCCGCCAGGCATGCGAACATAGGACCTCATTGGCAATAACCCATTCTCTTTAAGTATAGCACATTTTCAGAGGCAACATAGCATAAATATAAATGTTCGGATTACGTAGAGGTTACATGCCGAGTCTCAGTGATTATTAAAAATAATGGTCGAAGTTAGCGGATCATGAAAAATGCGAGCTTCAGCGAGCTTTTTCATGACCGCGAACTGAGACCATTATTTTTAATAATCACTGAGACGAGGTGTGTAACCTCTTTATTCCTCCTTTCTTCAGTTATTCAAAGAAAACAGGAGTTTTTGTGCGAAAGTTTGATCGAATCCGAATCACTCAACCAGTCAACCTGCGCAGGCGATCGATTAATGCGCGGTTGTATAGTTCCGTGCAAATCATTCCATTCTGTTAACACTTCTTGTCAGTTTCCCTGTTTTGGACTAAA